>NC_133325.1:543279531-543585473 GCF_042186555.1 Aquarana catesbeiana | reverse complement strand
CCTCAGTCTCCCCGACTCTCAAGGCTGGCCAGCCTTTCCCAGTCCCTGGGCAAAGAATCCCCTTTTCATCGGCTGCAGACTCCCACAGGGCAGACCACTCTCCAGACACAGGTCTGTCTTCACACAGCAGTAGCAACAAGCTGCACACACTCCACCTTCCTCCACCCTCTGCTCTCACTAGCCCCTCGTTATATGGGCTGTGTGCACCTGGGCACACAACCTGCTGGCTCTCCATAAGACATGGACACAGGGTTAGAGATCCCATCCCTTTTCCCAGTGACAGGGACTATTACATATCCCCCCCCTTTGTTTCGATCCGGAGGGAGGAACACCAGCACCCGTCATGGTTGGGACACCTCTGTGCTGGCTGTCAGCCACGTAGGCCCAACCTTTTTTTCGGGTGCGCTTCCAGGTACGTCCCACCCTGGATCTTAACAGGGTCCTACATTTCCCTATACTCCCCCCTTGTTTCGCACCGGAGGGAGGAACACATAAACCAGTCACTAAGAATGGGACACCTCTGTGCCAGCCATTCGCTGCGTAGGCCCATTTCTTTTTCCGGGTATGTTTCCACCAGCACTTCACCTTGAACCATGGGCTCCCACTAATCTCTCTATCCCTTCCACCTTCTGGCCACGGGATCCTCCTTTTCCCTCCCACAGACCTACTCTCCTGGGACTGTTGGGGACCCATTTCCATGAAATCTGTCAGGGACTGACCCCTCTCACTACCTGACGCAACACTAACCAACAACATCTGTTTATCAGGTTCACTAACCCCTGTGTGGTTACCCTTGGCAACCAAATCATCTGAGATCAACACCACATACTTCTGTTTAACCTCGATAGCAATGTTCCACAAGGGGTTATTTAATTCAATATTATCATCATCATCAAGACCTCTTGTCACCTGGTTTGCTAGGACAGGGTCTAGGGAGGGACCATCTACAGGCAAGCAGTTACTCCCTATGGGACATTCCCGCAGTTTCACATCGCTCCCTGTTGTCCAACACTCCAATAGCGACTGTCCTACCAACGCACATTTTTCCACACCAATCTCTTTAACCATTTCTGTGTCCATTGGTACCTCAACCAATACCTCTGAGTTGTCCGACAGTGCTCTACAGTGCTTCTCATACACTTTTTCATTACAGTTACCAACACTGCCATTTCCTGTCAAAGTGTCTCCGGGTACCTCAAACTGCACCTCCCTGCGAGTGATGGATTGAATTCCCACTACTGCTGCGTCTTTTCCGGGCCCTTCCCTTTCACGAGGTCTAGCGGGTGAGACAGCACACGCGCCATGTACCAACCACTGCTCAGCTGCACCTCGGATCGCACCAGCAGGAATGCACCTCATCACACCAGCATACGGAGAGACTTCCACTATGTCTATCATTTCTGATTCCTTTAGCAGTTCCCCTGAACGCCTTCCGCACATAACTGTCGCTGGAAGCATTCTCGCAGAGAACTGCGAGACCACTTTCTGCAAAAGTAACCAACATTGCAGTAACCAATTTTTATCAACATTGCTTAACATCGCCTGTACCACGTGTCTCCACTGATTGGTACTACGCAGTACCAGGTCGCCCATCTGCGGTGGATACATGCAGGTATACAGCGGAAAGATTTTCACCAATTCCAACAACATCTCAGTTATTTCTAGACATGCCACATCTAAACACAGAACTCTAGGGACTTTTCCCTTACTAACGACGTGGAGGGGCTCATTTGCTAAGGCTTGAGAGGCTGAGACACTCAAAGAGACCTCCACCTCAGAGGCCACTGACAAAACTTGCGGCTCCCAATGAGCACCGCTAAATGCATGTGTCACACTCATTGTGTCATTTTCAGCAACACTGAGCCCTTCCAAGTCCCTATCCATTATCCCATCATCCTGGCACTCAACATGACTCATCTCTTTTGCTGTGGACAAAACTTCTGCTATATATGCGCCCTTTTCCGATCCTTCCGCCTGGAGGGGGTTAAGTTCTGCAACAGCCAACGCACCTGTGTCTACTGGCTTTGCAGCCTCTCCATTTGTCACAGCAGCAATAGTGTCCAGCTTACTATTACCTTCAGAAATTTCTTTCCACCACGCTATCACCTTAATGGCGAGACTATCCCAGTCTATCCTGTCTGTGCTCCAGTCATCAGCACTCTGTAGTACTGCTCCCTCTGCCCATGGAGACACAGGTGGACAGAGTGGTTTAGCAGCAGACAATCTGCACCAGTCACTGTCAACCACATCAGATTGTGATAATACATACTCCCTCATTTGAGCTATTTTCCCATTGTTTTCCACCTGAGCAGTATCAGAGCTGTCCTGGAGCCCCGCCGGCTCCAACACTGGGAGTCCTCCTGCGATTTCCTGGGACAACTCTGCTGCACTACCTGTGGTTACCATGGGAGACACCAAACCATCAACATTGTCAGTAATACACTTTTCAACATCATCATTACTTTTGAATACATCACAATAAGTACATGTATCATCAGCCATAGACATAGCAGTGTTATAAGCTTTAACAGGCTGTTTTTGGTCAGAACACACAGCACCCCGCGTAACGCTCAGCACACCACCCTTCCTCTCCAAAGGCATTCTTTTGCCCACTAGGGCGGCTCCACAGTTGTCCTGGGAAACCATGTGCCTCACCACTGCGGGCTCCTGGGAGGTTTCCCTGGGCATCTCTGTAGCACCTGTCACTAGGGAACCTGGCACACAAACTGTATTGGTCACCCCTAGGTTACCACTTCCAGCACTCTGGTGGATTACACCAGGTACATACAGAGTCCAGTCTTTTTGAGTTCTTAACCTTGCTGCAGGTTGAGCTTCAACCTGTGTCTCCCCACTACTCGGGGTAGCAAACTGCAGCAAGTCCATTTTTACCACTTCTGCTGATCTCCCAGCCGGATATACTCCCACTTCACTGGGATCAGTCCCGCAAACTGCAACAGTCTTACCATAATCTGTAGCAGGTAACTCTGGCTTCATTTGAGTACGTTGTCTATCCTTTATCGCACTTTTACTGACTAACTCTCCCTGGTGGCCATGGGATGAAACTGCAGCAGCCACTTCTGACTCCTTAGCACCCCCTGCAGGCACAACAGGTACTTCCTCACTGTTGCCAGAGGTGACTGAAAATAGGTTTGCACAAAAATCTGGGCTTGCAGACAAAGACTTCTGCCCAGTAACCACATCTCCAGGCATGTTCCATAACCTGGGACAAGAAAAAATTTCATGCCCCAGTTGACCACATTCCAGGCATGGTACATTTTTACACATATCTTTAATGGGATGCCGCTCCACATCTCCACTGTATCTCCTCCTTCCGGTTAACACCCGATCCCTTGTTGCTAAGGGAGATGGCACTCTTCCAGCTGTACTTTGCTGACTCTCCCAAAAGCAGCGACTTTGCGCTCCTTGAAGCATTGTTGCTTTAAACATGCCACGATCCTCTGTCGGCAATACGTTTCTCGCGTAGTCCACAGACTTGACATCACTGCCGTTGCTACGGGCAACCACATACTTGTCAAACTTCTGATAAGCCTTTTGGACACTCCTGGGACTTAAATCAGGCTTTCTAAACATTGTTGCAGACCTCTGTCTGGCCGTGTCGCCTTGTATTGGAGACTGAGACAAAGGGCACTTGGAGATAACATGCCCCCACTCTCTGCACCGAAAACAGCGCTCTTGCTTCAGAGCCTTGACAGGGCTTCCCAAATTGCATCCTCTTGTAAGCTTGGGACTTTGCACCTTAATAGCTGGCCTGCTTGCACCAGCGTTGCCAGGGGCAACAGCATGCACTTCCCCTTTAAGTGTAGCAAAAAACAGTCTGCAATATTCTCCGGCAGGCTCAAACTCTTGCTTCATCTCTGCAGTCACTCCACCACACTTTTGCGCTTTCCAGCAAAAAATGAAGCACTGTTACTTTAAAGCAAGTTGCTTTTCACTTCATGCAAGCTTTCCTCACCTGCACAGTGCACACACAGATTGTGCTGTCTCATGCACACAAACACAGTTCATCAATTTAACTTCTGCGCAATGCAGTTTGCCTGGCTGCCACACACCGCTAGCAGCAATTCCTGAAATGACTCACTACTGGCGCAGAGACCCGGACTTCACCGTCTGTCTGCCCGCATTCGAACACCACTTGTAATGTTTGGGGTATTTAGCTCAAGCGATAAATGCGTTTTTAGTGCAGTGAGTCCACCTCAGACAGGCATTATAGTTAAGGGCCTGGTAGCCCACGTTTATTAAACCGAAAAACAAAAGCAAAAAGGTCCATTCAGGATTCCCACGCAGGGGTTTAACTTCATTAAGCACTCCAAAAATAAGGAAAACATACCAAGCCACCTGGCTCTCTTGTCAGCAGTTCCTCTGCTTGCTCTCAACAGATTTGGCAATTCTTTACAGCCCCCTGGACTCACTGGCTTCCTCAGTCTCCCCGACTCTCAAGGCTGGCCAGCCTTTCCCAGTCCCTGGGCAAAGAATCCCCTTTTCATCGGCTGCAGACTCCCACAGGGCAGACCACTCTCCAGACACAGGTCTGTCTTCACACAGCAGTAGCAACAAGCTGCACACACTCCACCTTCCTCCACCCTCTGCTCTCACTAGCCCCTCGTTATATGGGCTGTGTGCACCTGGGCACACAACCTGCTGGCTCTCCATAAGACATGGACACAGGGTTAGAGATCCCATCCCTTTTCCCAGTGACAGGGACTATTACAGTATACTTTATGTGGGTTGGAGAAGAAGGAATATATGTTATAATAAGACGCTATCCACTATTCTCACTTCTGCCATTGTCTGGGAAATCCTCTTTCTTGTACTTGAGATATCTTCTTTGGGTATCAAGGGAACATTGAGATCCCCTCCCATAATCAACTGTCCTTCTGTGAACTCCGTGAGTTTATCTAGTGTATTTTTAAAAAAAGGTTTTGTATATTAGGAAGCCAAAGTTACTCCAATCCCTCCAATTGTTCCTTTAAGGAATAAATACCTTCCTTTTTATGTCTATCCGGGAGTCTGTGTGATTCCACTGTACTTTATTTGATATCATCATATATACTCCCCTGGTTTTAGAGTCGGGATTAGAGGCATGGTACACTGATGGATAGCTTCTGTCTCTAAGCAGAGGGAGATTATTTTCTCTAAAAATGTGTTTCTTGGATAAATGCAATATCTATTCGCAACCTCTTTAATTCCTGGAGCAATATACGTCGCTTTTCAGGGATATTTAATCCCTTTACATTAAAGGACATTATAGAGAGGGTTTCCATCCTCCCCCGCCAAACCCTAAATCCAGGGTGTATATCGGGAGGTGAACTTCTGACTCCCAGAGGGTGGGGAACCCTCTAAACGAGAGAGGAGAGAGAGTGAAAAAAAAAACCCCTATTAACCTATGTACAATCAAATCGGTCGCTTAAATGCGGCCCCCCGAGAGTCCCTAAAGCAACTCTGCTTTTCAGCACTCTGATCCTGCAGTTGTATGAGTGCTGGCCTATTTAGGTGGAAGTAGTTAAACATGACTGCTCTAGGCCAAGCTTCCAGATAGACTCCATCAGTTTAATAAGATAACGGGCTTCGCAAACACCATATAACGAGAGAAAAAAACTAAAAAAAAATCTAAAGGAAATAACACAATCTGTGGCAGCTATCCAGATTCGATTCCGCAATGCATCACGATTACTACCCAAGTGCCCATGGTTTTCAACTTTTCATCAGAAAAATAAATTCAAGCAGTCAGAAATTAAAGAAATATATTTATTTGTATGTGCTATTTAAACAAATTACACAAAGTTTTATTTGTGCAGCGGTCTTTTAAAACGCAACTTTTTGTGGAAAAAGACACTTTCATTAATTAAAATTGCGCACACTCGTGGAATGGCGACAAACCACGGTACTTAAAAATATCCATAGCTGACGCTTTAAAAAAATGAACTGTTACCAGGTTAGAGTTACAGAGGAGGTCTGGTCTAGTGCTTGAATTATTGCTCTTGTGGGTTGCCTTGCCTGCACGGAGTGCATGCATTACATGTCACTCGAGACGAGACATCCAGGTTCTTCCAGTTCTAACGCTAGAGATTTATTGGCACTCTTGAAAAAGTAATTATGGCGGTCTCTAATTAAGGAGGACAAGTATTAATCATGCTGATTTAACCTTATATGCTACGACCATTAATCTCCAAAGGAGCCTTTCTTACGCAGATTTTTAATGGCTTCTCATATTTTGCGTTTATTACGTACAAGGCATTTGAGGATCAGTTAATTTGCTCCAGTTATGAATCCCGGAAGCACATCAGAGTTAAAGATTTATGAAAGCAAAGCAGCAGTGGGTCAACTTAAAAAGAGGAACTACAAGCTTTTAATTTATTTCCTATTCACCTACTATTCGGGATATCCTATTTTATAATATCATAATCCCGAATAGTAGGTGAAAAGGAAACAAATCAAAAGCCTGTAGTTCCTCTTTTTAGGTTGACCCACTGCTGCTTTGCTTTCATAAATCTTTAACCCTTATGTGCTTCCAGGCTTCATAACTGGAGCAAATTAACTGATCCTCAGATTACAAGTACTATGTTGTCTGTGACAGACAGTCAGTGTCTCTTCTCTTGTATGTGTACCTGTCCTGATGATGATGACGACTACTGTCTCCTCTCCTGCTGCCTGTGTGATGAGGACACTGCAAGCAAGCCTGGCTTGCTCGGGTCTCTCTCCCAGTCCTGACTCCTGCAGCTGCTGCATGTGACTTGTGATGATGACTTGTGATGGGCGGCAGACGGTCTCCCCTGGCCTGTGTACAGCAGTGACTGCCATTGCCAGTACGGTGACTCTGTGACTGGCACTGGCCAAGGAGGAAAGATGAGCCTGAGCTCTGGGGACCGGAGTCGGGGAACACATGTCTCCTCCTGAACTTCTCCTCTCCTAGTCTCAAGTCGGACTCGCGACACACGCCACAGGGCGGCTGGGGATGACGTCAGCAGGAGGCGGGGAAAAACATTGTGAAAGCTTTGGCCATTTACGGCTTCACTCGGAGATGGGGCATGGCACGGCGCGTGGATGACGTAATCATTAATTGATTTCTTAAAGTCTTAAAGCTGTAGCATCTGCCGCATCGTGGATGGCTGAATCCCGATGCATCGATGTTACAATTAATTTCCACACCCCTACTGGATTGGCAAAGCCATTCTCCATATCCCCTAATATCTCCGCTTCCATCCCTTACTTTCGCTTCTATTATATTGTTGAAATTTACCCCCCATCTGGGAGGTCCATATTAATCCTTTATTTGTGGGCTTGAATTTCCCTAGTTCTTAAACAGAGCCTTGGCCCGATAATACAAGGGAAAGTACATTGATGGGGTTATCATTGGTAGGAAGGAAAAAAGGAGAAAAAAAGGGGGGTAGGGACTCGTAAGAAAAAAAAGAAACAAAAGAGATTTGTGTAAACTTTTTTGAAAAAACTTTTCCCCTCTTGGGAATTATGAGAAAAAAAACAATCCCCTCAAACCAATTCTCCACAAAAAAAAAAGGAAAAAAAACCCTGTCATATTTTATGTCTCATAGGAAATTGGTGATCAAATATTTTCTCTTTCTCTTTCTTTTCTCCTCCTTCCTCTTCCTCCCCCCTCCCTCCACCCCCCTCATCTTATTAATCATATTCCAAAAAAGGGTGGTTTAACTTAAAGTAAAAAATGTGTAAGTGATGGAAACCAAGACCATGTATCCATCTCATTATTAAAGTTTTTAAGAAATGTATCTTAATGTGGTCCAATTGTCATCTATCTGTAACCTACCCTCCCTCCCCCTCCATCCCCCTCCATCCCCATAGTCTTAACCACTAAATCTAATTCTGTCTCACCTTTCCCACCTCTCACTTACACTATCGCACTCTCTATCTCTCACTTTCATCTCCTCCATTCGTTCCCTATGACCTACCACTATTATCCACCCAACCCCCCCCCCAATGACAATACCCTTATCCTCTGCTCATCCCCTCCCTTCCTCCCGTCCATCCACAACACCTCCACCATCTCTTCTCCCTCAGTCTCCATACATTCCACTTATATATAAATTTGACTGATATCAATGTTCATATGTCCTCCCAGATCTCATCATAGGGAGCCCCTATTTGGCTCTTCTTCTCCCTCCATCTTAATAGAGCATGTACTTCTGAATACCATCCGACTTTGTCTCCTATCTCATATTGAGGAGGAGGTGGCTTCTACCTTCAAGGCTTTTTCTGCAAGCTCATTTCAGACGCAAAGACACCAGCCACTTCCGCCAATAATTCAGATCAGGTGCCTTTATCTCCTGTCCCTGCAGCTTCAGGTATTAGCGAGGTTTTGGCCAGTAGAGAACAGAGTCCTACTTTGGTGGTTCCAGACCCCTCAGACTCGGAGTCAGAGACAGAGGCGGTCCAACCTGAATCCAGTAGGAACACAAAATTTAAGTTGTCAATTAAAGAGGTTGAGGGCCTGCTTGGGGCAATTTATGATGCCTTAGAGATCCAGGAGGAAGAAACACAACTCTCACATCATAATATGATGTATCGGAGTTTATGCAAAAAAGTGAAGGTGTTTCTGGTACATCAGGGGATTTCTGATATGATTCAAAAAGAATGGTCTGAGCTGGGTAAAAAGCCCTTCTCAAATAATTGAAAACAGGTTCCATTTTGATGAGGGTCCTGATACGGTCTTGAATAAGTGCCAGAAGCTGGACGCCCCATTGTCTAGAGTTTTGAAGCATTCTGATCTGGCCTTCAAAGACATGGGGCATCTCACCGATGCCATGGACAGAAGAGGATATATTATTCTAAAGAGGTCCTGGGATGTTTCCATGGCAAATTTTAGGACCTGCACTGGCAACAACTTGTGTTGCCAGAAATGTCAAATATTGAATCTCAGCTTTAGGATCATCACGTGGCAGGTACACTGAGGGAGGAGTTGTTAGAATTCTTTCCAACTTTTTTTAAGGCAGTAGGTTTTAATAGTCTCCTAGGACAGTAGTATTGTTTGTGGCTGCTAGATCTATATGGCTGAAGACCTGGTCAGGGGAGACCTCCAAACTGTGTTTATGCAGTGTTACTTTTTCGGTAGATCTACTTTTTGGCCCAGACCTGGCTTTAGAAAGGACTGTGGAAAGAAAAAAGTCCTTTTGTATTAAGAAAAAGACCTTCCCTAAAAAGCCTTTTCAGCCTCATAGGGAACAGACTACAGAAAACAGGGAGGCCAGACCCAAGAAGCATTGGACAGGCCATAAGGGGAAACCAAAGGAGGTAGTCACTAGACTTCCAAAAGACAAGGCAGAGGCTCAGACCTTACCCCTGTTAATCTGAGAATTGGTGGATCAGAATGTGTTGGTACCCGTTCTGGCCCAAGATCAAGGAAAAGGATTTTACTTGCACATATTTGATCAAGAAAGTACTGTTTAGTAAAAAATCGCTGTCGATCCATGACCAAATGTTAAAGGGTCTGGGAGAACAGAGGAAGAAGGTCTTTCCAGTTCATAAAGTCCTGGTGGAAGCCATTAAAAAAAAATGGCAAGATCCAGAAAGGAAGCCTTTATTTTCTAGGACCCTATAACACAGATTTCCCTTTTGCGGAGGATGAAGCTGCAGTCTGGAACAAATTACCTAGGTTGGACGCAGCTTTCTCTGAAGCCTGCCATGGCAGTCACAGTGGTGGCTCGCAACATGGAGCACTGGCTGACGCACATAAAGGCGCATATATAATCTGGAACTTCAAAAGAAACAAAACTGTCTTCTTTTCCTATGCTCTTAAAGTGGGTAGCGTACATCACAGATGCCTCATCGGAGTCTGTTTGCATGTTCGCAAGGTCTTCCGCCCTGGCCAACTTGGCCAGAAGAGCGCTCTGGGTGAAAACCTGGCAGGGAGACAATGCATCCAAGATAAAACTTTGTGGAGTACCCTTCACAGGTGATTTACTTTTTGGTTCAGATTTGAAGGCCGTTCTTGATCGGACGGCCGACAAAAAGAAGGCCTTTCCCATTAAAAGGAAGCTTGGGGTACAGCCTAAGAAGAAAGCTTGCCCACAAAATAATTTTGGGGTCCCAAGGGTGGAGACTCAGAAAAAAGCTTGGGGCCACAAGGGCAGGGGGTGTGGGGGAGTGATTTTTCACCCTCCTAAACAGCCCTGAAAGACCCAATAACGGTCGATCACGGTGGGAGGAAGACTGGGGGCTTTTCTCCCACAGTGGGAATCTGTCACCTCCAATCAATTCATCCTAGGAATTGTAAGGAGGGGGTACAGGCTGGAATTTTCATGTCATCCCCCACACAGGCTTCTAGTCACAGACCTCAAGATGTTCAGAGAAGGCGACGGATCTTTTTTCTTCCCTGGAGGAAATGGAACAGCAGGAACTAGTGACGCAGGTTAAGGCGGGGGAGATAGGCAGAGGGTTCTATTCCCACGTCTTTGTGGTATGGAAACCCTCAGGGAAGTTCAGGCTCCTTTATAAACCAGAAACCACTCAATCGTTTGATCACCTACAGAAGATTCCGTATGGACTCTATCTTCTCCGTGAAGGCGCTGCTCCCTCCGGACTGCTACATGGTGTCCATAGACTTAAGAGACGCTTACCTGCACATTTCCATCGCAGAAGGCAGTCGGAGGTTTCTCAGGTTAGCAGTGAGGTCCAGGGAGAAGACGGTCCATCTGCAATTCTGAGCTCTTCCCTTTGGCCTATACTCTTTCCCCCTGCATATTCACAGAAGTCATGGTGGAGACCCTGGTTTTTCTGCAACTCTGAAGAATTGCATACCTGGACGATCTGCTCCTCTTTGCTCCTTTACAGGAGCAGTTGGTCCAGGACCTGCAGGAGGCAAGAAGAGTACTGAAAAATCCTAGGTTGGCTCCTGAATCTAAAAAAATCCAACCTAGTTCCATCCTAGAGGGTCAACTTCCTAGGCTACATCTTGGATTCAATCCAGCAGAGGGTTTTTCTCCCTCGAGAAAAAAGTCAAAAAGTAGACAAGGCAATGGCAGCTCTGCAGGGCAATCGCCAGATCTCAATAAGATAGGCCCTGACAGCCTTAGGCCTGCTGATGGCTGCCCTTCCAGCCAGACGGTGGGCAAGCCTACACTTTCGCCCTTTACAGTGGTTCATTCTAAGGACTTGGGACCACAGTAAGAGTTCTCTGGACTCAGCGGTTCTAGTACCAGTGCGGCTAAAGAGATCCCTATGGTGGTGGAGAAAGACGGCAAACTTATCCCACGGCCTGGAATGGGTGTTGCCAGTTTCCAAAATTGTTACAACAGACGCAAGCAGCACTGGTTGGGGAGCACACCTAGGCTCAAGACTGTTGCAGGGTTCCTGGAGAGTCGAGAACGCAAGGAGGTCCTCGAATTAGAGGGAGTTGAGGGCTATTGCTCTAGCTCTCAAAGTCTTCCAGTGTGAGCTCCAGGGACAACATGTGCAGGTTCGCTCAGACAACTCTTCGGCAGTTGCCTACATCAACCGTCAGGGGGGCACCAGGAGCATTTCCTTGTGGGTCTTGACGGAAGCAATTTTCAAGTGAGCCGAAGTCACAGTGCTTTCCCTCTCAGCGGTACATCTAAAGGGAGAGTTAAACCAGCTGGCAGACTTCCTTAGCAGGAGGATGTTAAAGGAGGGCGACTGGGTCTTGAGTCAGGACACCTACAATTTGATCACTCAAAAGTGGGGGTCCCATGTGTTGACCTCTTCGCTTCAAGGGAAAATGCGAAAATGCCCGCTTCTTAGTTATAGTTACATAGTAGGTGAGGTTGAAGAAAGACAGTCCAAGTCCAACCTATGTGTGTGATATGTCGGTATTACATTGTATATCCCTGTATATGTTGCGGTCGTCCAGGTGCTTATCTAATAGTTTTTTGAAACTATCGATTCTCCCCGCTGAGACCACCGCCTGTGGAAGGGAATTCCACATCCTTGCCACTCTTACAGTAAAGAACCCTCTACGTAGTTTAAGGTTAAACCTCTTTTCTTCTAATTTTAATGAGTGGCCACGTGTCTTGTTAAACTCCCTTCCACAAAAAAGTTTTATCCCTATTGTGGTGTCACCAGTACGGTATTTATGAATTGAAATCATATCCCCTCTCAAGCGTCTCTTCTCTAAAGAGAATAAGTTCAGTGCTCGCAACCTTACCTCATAACTAATATCCTCCAGACCCTTTATTAGCTTAGTTGCCCTTCTTTGTACTCCATTTCCAGTACATCCTTCCTGAGGACTGTTGCCCATAACTGGACAGCATACTCTAGGTGCGGCCGGACCAGAGTCTTGTAGAGCGGGAGAATTATCGTTTTATCTCTGGAGTTGATCCCCTTTTTAATGCATGCCAATATTCTGTTTGCTTTGTTAGCAGCAGCTTGGCATTGCATGCCATTGAGCCTATCATCTACTAGGACCCCCAGGTCCTTTTCCATCCTAGATTCCCCCAGAAGTTCTCCCCCAGTGTATAGATTGCACTCATATTTTTGCCACCCAAATACATTATTTTACATTTTTCTACATTAAACCTCATTTGACATGTAGTTGCCCACCCCATTAATTGGTTCAGATCTTTTTGCAAGGTTTCCACATCCTGGGGAGAAGTTATTGCCCTGCTTAGATTTGTATCATCCGCAAATACAGAGATTTAACTGTTTACCCCATCCTCCAGGTCGTTTATGAACAAAATAAACAGGATTGGTCCCAGCACAGAACCCTGGGGGACCCCACTACCCCACCTGTTGTTCTCACTTAACAAGTGGGATGGGGCAATAGGGGTAGACGCACTCTCTGAGATGGCATTTTACAAAGTGTTATGCCCCCCCTCCTCCTGCACTGTTGCCCGTAGTCCTGAGAAAATTCCAGACAGAGGACACGACCCTGATCCTAATAGCGCCACACTGGCCCAGCAGGCTGTGGTTTTCCATCCTACAGGATATGGCCGTGGAGCACCACTGGGTATTACTGGTCAGGGAAGACCTCCTCTATCAAGATCCGATCTGTTGTCCCCAGGTGGAATCTAGCAGCCTGGCTACTGAGGAGGAAATACTGAAGGGTAAGTGTTTCTCGGACCAATTAGTGGCGACCCTTCTAAATTGCAGGAAAAAGGAGAAGTGCACTATTTATTTAAAAGTTTAGAAAAAGTTTAATGCTTGGTGTGCAGAGAGCTCCTTTAACATACACAGCCTAATAGCAGTACTGGCCCTTAGTACACTTAAAGGTCGGGTTTCTGCTCTAAGCATTTTTTTGGAACAGCTAGCAGTGAACCACTGGATATCTAGGTTCTTTTAAAGCATTAGGGAGACAGAGACCAGTTAGCTGCCACCCTTTTGCAATGTGGGATCTTTCCCAGGTGTTGCAAGCTCTTATCAGGGTTCCCTTTGAGCCTATAGAGTCTTGTGCAGTGAAATGGCTAACTCTCAAGACTGTTTGTTTTTTTTTTTTTTTTTTTTTTGTAGCGATCACTTCCGCAAGGAGGGTTAGTGAGCTGGAAGCCCTCTCGATTAGGGCACCTTTTTTTCAGATTTTTCTGGATCGAGTAGTTTTTAAAACCGATCCGGCCTTTAGGGGGTGCGAGAGGTTGGTGGAGATGACTCCGTTATTTTGAGCAAATGAAGAGACATAGATTTGTAACATTTGTCCGAGGTTAGATCAAGGTCCTAGGAGAAAAGGGTAGCAACATTAGACTTTAATAATGACTGCAGTTGTAGAATGTGAAGGGGTGGGTGTTACTTGGCTTTACGTGGTGAAGCATCAAGGGTCTTTCTTGCAATGGCCCATAGAACTAGGGTAGAGAAAAGGTTCAAGAAGGATGGGAAATCCAAGGAGACCAAGAGGAAGTGAATTTGTCAAGATGTGCTTTGGCAAACATAAATTGGAGCAGGGCATGTTCGTTCAGAACGTGAACAGTGGTTGCAACATCAGGGGGTAGAAAGATACATTTTTGAACCCCACACACCTTAAAAAATGTGTTAATGATCCCCGGGGTTCCTTATCATACAAAGATTTCAACTTCCTCGTTGATCCTGTCCCATAAATTCCAACCCAGCACCATCAGCATCGACAATGGGTCACAGATCTAAGGAAGAAAATCTAAACCCAACATGTATTTAAATTACCATCCATAGCAGCACCAAGATGTAACAGATTGCTACAGAAAAGCAAACAAATTAATTGTTTAACCCCTTCCTGCCACTGCCTCCCAGCCCTTTAGGATGTTCTTAGCGCCAGGAGGCGGGTATTCTGATCATGTGACCACTGTGATTGGCAGTCACACGATCGGAAAGCTCCCGATCGCAAGTATGCATCAGGAGCTTTCCGGTTCCCGATGGTAACTGTACAAGCAAGGACAAGAGCAGAGAAGCCACTGCTGGGCCCGAGGAGAGAAAAAGCCCCCGCAGTCCTGACGTAACCCCCAGTCCCGAAGGGTCCATGAACGCCTGCCAACCAAGAATTAGGTGGAGCACACCATCTGGGTCCTGACCCCATCAGCCCCCATAAGGGTACAGTGTGGGCAACCACCAACAACCCATTGGATGAGTCAAAATGTATGTACATGCACAATGCAACATTCAAAATAACACAGAAACAAAAGAAAAAATGTAAACGCAAAAAAGTGGTACAGGCATATTTAATACGATTATCAATACAGCATCTCGCATAAACCAGCCACATGTACTGCATATAACATACATATCCAAAGCCCTACATATGTATACACATTGTATGTCACAGCAAATCCGGTGACATGTATACGCCTATCATGTCACTATGAGTTTGGCAAGGAAACAACCAATCTAATTTATTTATTGACCTAAGGCCAACGTACGTAATCCCAAGCATTTGCATGTTAAAGAAAGGGCTTAAATGTAAGTATCTCATTAAGTCCTAGCAATCTAATGGCATTAAGGCTTTGTATGCAATGGGTCTCTATTTGGAGTACAATTTTATCATGATTGCCCCTCAGCGCCGGTTCACATTAGAAGCGGCACGACTTGCAGGTCGCCTCACCGAGGCGACCTGCACACGACTGCCGCGGCGACTTGCAAGACGACTTCTGTATAGAAGTCTATGCAAGTCGCCCCCAAAGTAGTACAGGAACCTTTCTTCTAAGTCGGAGCGACTTGCGTCGCTCCGATTAGAACGGTTCCATTGTACAGAACGGGAGGCGACTTGTCAGGCGGCTAGGTCGCCTGACAAGTCGCCCCCGTGTGAACCGGCTCTCATGCGTGCAATTATAAAAAAAATTGTACTCCAGATGGAGACTCATTGGATACAATGCCTTAATGCTATTAGATTGCCAGGACTTGAGATGCTTAATTATAATCCCTTTCTTTGATATGTAAGGGTGTTTGGGGTTACATGGCTGAATAATTGTCACCAGTGTTAAGGGCACAGGATATTGTTGATAGCAGCTTTTAATTACATAAAATGTTACAAAGCCACTACGTTTCTATTGTTTACTTTTCAGTGACTTTCAGTCACTTATGTAAATTACTTATGTTAAAGTACATCCCACCCCCTCTAACTAACTGCTGGTATGAAAGAAAAAGAAAAAATGCCCATTTTACTTAACGCATGACTTTCTATGAATTTTTTTTTTCTCCCGCTCTGCCCGCACTGGGTTAACTGCTTGTTTTTTTTAGGGGCACACTGAAAGGCTATACTTACCCAAGCCTCAAAAAAGCGTGCTCCCCCATGTCCAGCGGTGGACTGTTACTGCTGTTCTCAAGTCCAGAGATGGTCAGTGGTCGCGATGACATCAGGAACAGTCCATTCACAAGACTGCTAGCATGTGGGGGACCAGTCTTGCGCTTGGAGGATTGGCGGATTAAGTTAGTATATCTCCGCTCTGAAATCCCCTAGACCAGGAGTGTCCAAACTTTTTTCAAAGAGGGCCAGATTTGATGAAGTGAACATGGGTGAGGGCCGACCATTAATGTTCGGTCTAAGTGTGTTTGTCTGAGCACTAATACACTGCCCAACAAGAATTCTCTTGCCTTTGTGGCTGTGTGTGGTGAAGAGATGAGCTTGGGCGTGTTATTTTGATATACAGTATGTATCGGAGTTTAACGCGCACCTTCACTTTAAGAGGGAAGTTTCAGGAAACAAACGTAAATTTAAAATAAAGAAATGTGAAGCAAAATAGGGGTCAGTGCCCATCTGCAGCCCCACCGCTGCCATGAATGCAGCCCCACCTTTGCCATGAATGCACCTTACCATTGCCATGAATGCAGCACCCCCATTTCCATGAATGCAGCACCACCATTGCAGCACCCCCATTGCCATTAATGCAGACTCACCATTGCAGCACCCCCATTGCCATTAATGCAGACTCACCATTGCCATCAGTGCATCCTTAGCCATGCCCATCTGCAGCCTTGGAGGGGAGAGGGAGGGGACGAGACGAGTGCCGTACACACAGGAGTATTTTCTGTTTACAAGGCAGCCTCTTTTAATACAAAGTCCTGCCTACTATGATGGACAGAACAGTCGTCCAGTGGCAGCGCAGGAGACGGGACTTCCTATTACAGAGGAAAAGCAGGAAATACTCATATGTGTACGGCACTCATCCCCGCCCCCTCTCTGTCCCCTCCAAGGCAGCCAGCAAATATATCTTTTTTGGCCCCCGGCTCGAGGATTGATTGGGGGCCTCAAAAGATATACATATCCAATTTACCAGGCAGGTAATTGGCCTGCGGGCCGGACTTTGGACATGCCTGCCCTAGACAAAAATGAGCAGTTAATCCATGCAGTGCAGGCACAGCCCCTGCATTATTTAAATTTCGTTATTTTCCATATTGATACATGCTACTTTATTATGTAATATTGTTTTAAGATTGTAAATAATACATTGTCCCCTGAGGTTCCATTTTATTAACATTAACATATTTACAGGTGCTTATTGAGACTTTGTGTGCCCTTGGAGCTCAATGTCGTTGGTCAGCTTGCAACATCTACTCCACTCAGAATGAAGTTGCAGCTGCCTTAGCTGAATCAGGTGAGAGATTTGGTCCTGTATATACAGTGCCTTGAAAAAGTATCATACCCCTTGAAATGTTTTACATTTTGTCATGTTGCAACCAAAAACGTAAATGTATTTTATTGGGATTTTATGTGATAGGCCAACAAAAAGTGGCACATAATGGGGAAGTGGAAGGAAAATGATAAATGGTTTTCAAGATTTGTTACAAATATCTGAAAGGCACTGGCGTGCATTTGTAATCAGCCCCCATTCTTCTTTACAAAATAGCTCAAGCTCTGTCAGATTGGATGGAGAGCATCTGTAAACAGCAATTTCAAAGTCTTGCCACAGATTCTCATTTGGGTTTAGGTCTGGACTTTGACTGGACCATTCTAACACATGAATATGCTTTGATCTAAACCATTCCATTGTAGCTCTGGCTGTATGTTTAGGGTCGTTGTCCTGCTGGAAGGACAACCTCTGCCCCAGTCTCAAGTCTTTTGCAGACTCTAACTGGTTTTCATCTAAGATTGCCCTGTATTTGGCTTCATCCATCTTCCTATTAACTCTGACCACCTCACCTGTCCCTGCTGAAGAAAAGCATGATGCTGCCACCACCATATTTGCAGTGTTAATTTTCCGCCACACATAGCGTTTTGCTTTTAGGCCAAAAAGTTTAATTTTGGTCTCATGTGACCAGAGCACCTTCTTTCACATGTTTGCTGTGTCCTCCACATGACTTGCAAACTGTGAGAAAAAGACATCTTATGGCTTTCTTTCAACAATGGCTTTCTTCTTGCCACTCTTCCATAAAAGCCAGATTTGTGGAGTGCACGACCTATAGTTGTCCTGTGGACAGATTCTCCCACCTGAGCTGTGGATCTCTGCAGCTCCTCCAGAGTAACCATGAGCCTCTTGGCTGCTTCTCTGATTTAATACTCTCCATGCCCGGCCTGTCAGTTTAGGTGGACGGCCATGTCTTGGTAGCTTTGCAGTTGTGCCATACTCTTTCCATTTTCAGATGATGGATTGGACAGTTACATTAAGTTTATGTCTATGAGTCAATATTTGCAGTGTTGATCCTTCTTTTTCAAGACCTCTGCAATTTGCTCTGGCATGCTGTCAATCAACTTCTGGGCCACATCCTGACTGATGGCAATCCATTCTTGCATTATCAATGCTTGAAGTTTGTCGGAATTTTTTAATTTTTTTCACTGCCTCTTGTGAACTTGTGGTCAATCCTCAATGGGGTTAAGGTCTGGGGAGTTACCTGGCCATGGACCCAAAATTTCGATGTTTTGTTCCCCAGGCCACTTGGTTATCACTTTTGCCTTATGGCAAGGTGCTCCATCATGCTGGAGAAGGCCTTGTTCATCATGGATGGGTTGGGAGAAGTTGCTCTTGGAGGATGTTTTTGTACTATTCTTTATTCATGGCTGTGTTCTTGGGCAAAATTGTGAATGAGCCCACTCCCTTGAATGAGAAGCAACCCCACACATGGATGCTTTACTGTTGACATGACATAGGACTTAAGGTAACACTTGCCTTTTCTTCTCTGGACATGTTTTTTTCAGATGCGGAAAGGGGATTCAGCATTTCAGTCCCTGTAGCTTTTGCAGAATATCAGATTGTCCCTGATGTTTTTCCTGGAGAAAAGTGGCTTTTTTGCTGCTTTTTTGACAGCAGGCCATCCTCCAAAAGTCTTTACCTCACTGTGCGTGCAGATGCACACCTGCCTACTGCCATTCCTGAGCAAGCTCTGCACTGGTGGTGCCCCGATCCTGCAGCTGAAACACCTGTAGCAGATGGTCCTGGCGCTTGCTGGACTTTTTTGGGTGCTCTGAAGCCTTCCTTGCAAAAATTGAACTTCTCTCCTTGAAGTTCTTGATGATCCGATAAATGGTTGATTTAGGTGTAATATTAGTAGCAGCAATATCCTTGCCTGTGAATCCTTTTTTGTGGAAAGCAATGATGACTGGACGTGTTTCCTTGTAGGTAACCATGTTCAACAAAGGAAGAACAATGATTTCAAGCACCACCCTCCTTTTAAAGCTTTCAGTCTGTTATTCTAACTCAATCAGCATTGCAGAGTGATTTCCAGCCTTGTCCTAGTCAACACTGACACCTGCGTTAACGAGAGAATCACTGACATGTCAGCTGGTCCTTTTGTGGGAGGGCTGAAATGCAGTGGAAATGTTTTTTTTTTAATTTTTTGGGGGATTAAGTTCATTTTCATGGCAAAGGGGGGACTTTTCAATTAATTTCAATTCATCTGATCACTCTTCATAACATTCTGGAGTATAGGCAAATTGCCATCAAAACTGAGGCAGCAGACTTCGTGAAAGTTAATATTTGTGTCATTCTCAAAACGAGCGGGCGGTGGTATTTCTTCCTGATCCCCCAAGAGTCTATTCCACATTTTCACAGCTCTGACTGTGAAGAAGCCTTTCCCTATTTGGAGGTTAAATCTTTTTTCCTCCAGACGTTAAGTGTCCCCCCTTGTTCTCTGTGATGACCTTAAAGGGAATAACTGAACACCAAGTTCACTATATGGATCACTTCTGTTTTTATACATGTTGATCATATCCACCCTTAATCTTCTCGAGAATAAATTTAGTTCAGCTAATCTTTCCTCAAAGCTGAGCTCCTCTATGCCTCTTATCAATGTGGTTGCCCTGCTCTGCACCTACTCCAGTTCTCGGATATCCTTTTTGTGAACTGGTGCCCAAAACTGAACTGCATATTCTAAATGAGGTCTTACTAATGATTTGTACAGGGGCACAATTATGTCTCTCTCTCTCTCTCTCTCTCTGCAGTCCATACCTCTTTTAATACAAGAAAGGATTTTGCTCGCTTTGCATTGCATGGCATTATTAATAGGATTGTACTGATACCGAGCACTTGCACGAGTACTTCTCCATTACCTCATCCAATGAAATTAATGGGCTCAAATCACACTGCAAAGAATTGCATGCGATTTGAACAGGAATATGATGCGATACCTCTCTGAATTGCATGCGATTTCCCCACTGCTTTTGTGAACTCAGACTTGTCATAGTGATTGCAGCCTGGATTCACACAGGAGCAGTCCCGCTTGTGATTTCGAACAGGATTTGCACCACATTTCCTTTCAAATGCATGTGATTCTTTGTAGTGTGATTTGAGCGCATCCATTTTGTATAGGCTCAAATCACACTGCAAAGGTATTGCTACTCCGGTATCAGTGAGTACTTGAGCACAAGTATTGGTACTCGTACTCGTTGGTTGATAAATAAACGGTATTGATGCAACCCTAGTTGTTAAGCTTATGATCTACCAGAGCACCCAGATCCTTCTCCCCCATGGATTTCCCCAGTATGTATGATGCATGCATATATTTAGCCCACAAGTACATAACTTTTCATTTGTCGACATTAAGGCTGGGTTCACATATATGCGGTGCCGGACACCACCTGTGATTCCGATTGCACCGCTTTCCTATTCAAATCACATGTGATTCGATGCAGTGCGATTTTAAACCCTTTCATTTTGTATGGGCTCAATTTGCACCGCACCCATGCAAACTAATTCTTGCAATGGCACTGCATTTTGTGATCTGTTTTGGGGTGTCATTAAATTAACATTGACACTGGTGGCAGATTGCATGAATGGAGTGCGATTTCAGTGCAGTGGGGGAAACGCTCGGGATGCGCTGCTTTTCCCGCACTGCATATATGTGAACCAAGCCTTAGCCTCATTTGCCACATAGTCGCCCAATTAAATGGTGTATTGAGGTCAGCTGGTAAGGTGGAGACATCCTGTAAGGATGTATTCCTCTACGAACCTTATTCCAGCTTACACACGGTCGGACTTTACGGCAGACTTTACCCGGCGGACGGGATTTCGTTGGACAATTCGATCGTGTGTGGGCTCCAGCGGACTTTGTTTTCTCAAAAGTTGGACGGACTTAGATTTGAAACATGTTTCAAATCTATACGACGGACTCGAGTCCGGTCGAAAAGTCCGCTCGTCTGTATGCTAGTTCGACGGACAAAAAGCCACGCTAGGGCAGCTATTGGCTACTGGCTATGAACTTCCTTATTTTAGTCCGGTCGTACGCCATCACGTACGAATTCGACGGACTTTGGTGGATTGTGTGTAGGCAAGTCCGTCGTAAAGTACGTCGTAAAGTCCGACCGTGTGTACGCGGCATTAGTGTCATCTGCAAAGACTGAAATGGTACTTTTAATCCCAGACCCTATATCATTTATAAGTATATTAAAACAGTGTCCCAAAACTGAACCTCATGGTACTCCACTAACAACCCTAGACCATTCAGAGTGTGAATCATTAACCTCTGAATACAGTCTTTTAGCCAGTTTTCTATCCATTTACAAACTGATTTTTTTTTCCAAGCCTGTAGACCTTACCTTGCACATTAGCTGTGTGTGTGGAGAACAAAGTCAAGCATTCTTTCAAAAGCCAAGTGTACTATATCCACGCTCACTCCTTTGTCTAAGGTTTTGCTTACCTCCTCATAAAATAAAATCAGATTTGTTTTGACAACTTCTGTCTTTTATGAATCTATGCTGTCTATTGCTTATAAAATCAGATTTGTTTTGACAACTTCTGTCTTTTATGAATCTATGCTTAAATATTAAAAATCAGGGGAAAATCGTGGGTGCGTGTTATAGGCCGATCCCTGACGATTTCTGTGTCATCGGAGCGATTGCGGCAATTGCCGCGGTCGCCGCCGACATACACAGCCGTGGGTAGATTCAAAAATGGCGCAGAGACTGCAGGGAGCCGAGATACACATACTCGAGTGTTCTCGGCTTTTTCCGGCGCCGCCGTCACGCCCAGTCCCGCCCCTGGACCTGTGTTATGTCCATCATAGGGCGGGACTGGGCGTGACTGTGAGCGGCGCCGAAAAAAGCCGAGAACACTCGGGTATGTGTATCTCGGCTCTCGGATCCGAGATACACATACCCGAGTGTTCTCGGCTTTTTTCGGCGCCGCTCACAGTCACGCCCAGTCCCGCCCTATGATGGACATAACACAGGTCCAGGGGCGGGACTGGGCGTGACGGCGGCGCCGGAAAAAGCCGAGAACACTCGAGTATGTGTATCTCGGCTCCCTGCAGTCTCTGCGCCATTTTTTGAATCTACACCGAGTGCACAAAGCTGCACTGACATGGCTGAACTGGGGCAGACCTGCACTAACGAAGCTGCACTGGGGCAAGGCTGCACTGGGGCAAGGCTGCACTGACAAGGCTGCACTGGGGCAAGGCTGCACTGACAAGGCTGCACTGGGGCAAAGCTTCACTGACAAGGCTGCACTGGGGCAAAGCTTCACTGACAAGGCTGCACTGGGGCAAAGCTTCACTGACAAGGCTGCACTGGGGCAAAGCTTCACTGACAAGGCTGCACTGGGGCAAAGCTTCACTGACAAGGCTGCACTGGGGCAAAGCTTCACTGACATGGCTGCACTGGGGCAAAGCTGCACTGACATGGCTGCACTGGGGCAAAGCTGCACTGACAAGGCTGCACTGACAAAGCTGCACTGACACTGAAAAGGCTGCAGATGGACAGATAAGGCTGCATTGATGGGCATTTTAATGTAAGTTTTTTTTTCCTTAAACTTCCCTCCTAAAAATTTTTTTTCCTTAAAATTCTCTCCTAAACTTGGGGTGCGTGTTATACGCCGCGCGTGTTATACGCCGATAAATACGGTACATTTATTGCAAATTGATGCCAATCACAACATAGAAATGGGAAAAAAGGGTTGCTTTTATTCCCAATCTATGTTGTGATTGGCATCAATGTGCACTAAATTTATATACTTTTTCTACAAAACTGTTTGTGGCCCATTTAAAGTCCCAACTTGAGAAACCTATCTTTTACATTAACACTGGGTGGCCTGTAACAAACTCCCAATGATTCATTTTGTAGTACTTACACCCATATACAGTTCCACCCATAATGCTTCAGCCTCATCACACTCTCTATCAACTAGGTTCTCTTTCACACTTGGTTTTAGATCACTTCCCACATAAAGACCGACACCATCACCTTTTTTTTTTTCGTGAAGAATGAAGCAAAGATTCAGCAATACAAATTAAATCATAGTTCTCTACATGCACCAAAGCTTCTAACTCAATAATTTTATATTCATATAGTCCTGTACTGTATCACATGTTAACACATTTAAGTACGTCAAAATCCTTTTTTTAATTTTTGTATGTAATTAGAGGGTTTTTATAATTTAACCGGTTTGGTGCCGAAAGTTTCCTTCAAAATATACAGCAGCTAATTGAGATGTTAAAAAAACGGAAAATTGTATACTCACCTTTCCGTAATTTTCCTTTCCTGGCGCATCTTCATGGCAGCACACACTGGGTTGTGACTCCGCCTCCACAACTTGACAGGATTGGACTAGCTATAAAATTTGAAGAGAGATGACCCCCACCATTCTCTGTATATATCATCTTAAGAAATAACTCGCCAGTCGGGAGGGTGCAAAAAATTAAGGTTTTATTATTCTAAAGAGCTGTGGAATTGGCTTTAATAATGGATCTACCAAAGCCTGCTGTTGTAAGCTGAGCAGAGTCAATTTTGTAGTGGGAAGCAAATGTATGCTTGGACTACCAGGTCGCTGCTTTACAGATTACTTCAGCAGTATGCTGCCCATGAAGTTGCCACTGCCCTGGTTGAGTGCGCCCTGATGCCTTCTGGGATTACTAATTGCTGAGTAGAGTATGCCTTTTTGATGGTGCTAACCAGCCAGGATGCGATTGTTCGAGAAGTTGCTGGGTGACCCCTCCTAGGTCCATGTGGGATTATGAGAAGAGCATCCGACTTTCTGAAGGAAGCTGTGGCTTCCAGATATTTGTTAATGACAGTTTTGACATCTAATTCATAAGGCTCGCCTTGGTCGTTTGTAAAGGATGGAAGGGTGATATCTTGATTATAATGAAAGGAGGATGATACTTTGGGAGTGAAAAGTTCCGAGGGCCTCAATACCACTGATATCAGTAGTGCTCTAAGTTCTGAAACTCTTCTCACAGATGTGATGGCGATAAGGAAGGTCAACTTCAAGGTCAGGTTCCAAATTGAAATAGACTCAACTGGAAAAAACGGAGGTTTTGATAATGCGTCAAGCACTGTAGAGAGATCCCATGCCGGAAATGTGGGTCTTCTTGGGGGTCTGATTTTTAGGCAAGCTTTCATGAACTGGATCACCAGAGGGTGAAGAGCCCATCTAATGCCTGTTTTAGCTGATAGGGCAGAAACCTGGACTTTAAGGGTACTTGAGCTCAATCCTTTATTGATACCCAACTGAAGGAATTCCAGAACTTGCGGTGGCTCTGGTGATACTGGGTTCCAATTTTTTTGTTGGGCCAGTGAACAAAACCTATTCCAGACTTGCTAGTATGTTTTGTTGGTGGTGATTTTTCTTACCTGTAAAAGAGTTGAGACTAACTCCTGCAAGCAACCTTGCTCTAGCAACCAAGTCCTTTCAATTACCATGCTGTCAAGTGTAATCTCTCTGGTGCTGGGTGTAGGAATCGACCCTGAGATAGGAGGTCTGCTGTTACCGGAAGAGGCAGTGGTTGTAGGCTGAGCTGTAGTAGGGTTGTGAACCAAGGCCTCCCTGGCCAAAGAGGAATCACTGCTATTACCGTGGCTGATGATCTCCGAAGCCTGGATAAGAACCTCGCTATTAGGGGGACTGGTGGAAAAATGTAACTTAGCTTGAAATTCCATGGATGGGTCAGACAATCCACTCCCTCGGCTGACGGGAAAGCTGCCCTTGCCAGAAATCTCCGACATTTGGTGTTCGCCGGGGTAGCTGCTAGGTCGATCTCCGGTATTCCCCAAGTTCTTGAAAGGAGGGAAAAAGCCTGATGGCCCAATGACCACTCGTTGTTTGAGAGATGTTCCCTGCCTAAATAGTCGGCCAGCATATTCTGAGCTGCTGGGACATACACTGCTTTCAGGTCTATTCGATGTACTTGTGCCCAATCCATGATGGGGCGAACTTCCTCCATTAATGTGCGACTCCTCATACCCACTTGCCTCTGAATGTATGCTACAGCAACTCTGTTGTCCATCTGAATTACAACGTTCTTCCCTGCCAGGTATGGAGTGAAGGCCAGGAGAGCCTGAAAGGCTGCTCTGAGTTCCAGTATATTTGATACTATACCATGAGCTTGAAACCTCCACTGCCCCTAGGCTGCTAGATCGTGGTAATGCGCTCCCCATCCTTTCTGGCTGGCGTCTGAAGTGACCACCTCTGGCTGTGGAGGAACTATAGGTTTGTACCTCTTGAGGTTGCTGGACCGTGTCCACCACCACATCGATTGCTTCACATAGCTGTGTATGTAGATTGTCTGAAGCATTGAGACTCCATTCCACTGCCTCAGAAAGGAATTCTGCAAGATTCTCGTGTGCCATTGGGACCACTGGATCATGGGCAGGGTTGCAGACATGGAACCGAGGATACTCATACACACTCTGGCTCGTAGGCGTGTTGCTGAGATTACCCTCTGAATTTTCTGGATCAGAGGAATGATCTTCTCCTGAGGAAGCTGTACTCTGTTCTGGATGGTGTCTAGTTGCGCCCCCAGAAATACAATCTTCTGTGTGGGCTGAACTTTGCTTTTCTGCCAGTTCACTAGCCACCCGAAACCTTGCAGGGTTGAAAGTAAGACTTCTCGGTGTTGAATCAGGACGTGGCGACTTTCTGCTAGAAGAAGTATGTCATCCAATTAATGGTGTATTCTTAGACCTCTCTCTCTAAGGTATGCGATGAGGGGTAGAAGAATTTTGGTGAAGGTCCTTGGGGCCGACGAGATGCCGAAGGGTAGACACTGGAACTGGAAGTGATGCTGGTTGATTAAAAAACTGAGGGATTTTTAAAAGGCAGGATGTATTGGAACGAGGAGATAAGCGTCCGATAAATCTACGGACAGCATCCAATCTCCTAGATTTGCAGCTAATAGTATGGACTGTAGGCTCTCCATTTTGAAGGATTCTAATTTGATGTCTCTGTTTAGTCTCTTTAGGTCCAGCACTGGCCGTAAATACCCTGTCTTCTTTTTTACAAGAAAGAGAGGGGATTAGAATCCTCTGCCTCTCTGACACAGCGGAACCTCCAAAATGGCTTCCTTTTGTTTTAGTTCTGTTATGTATTTTAGAAGGATCCTTCTCTTGCCTGGAGAAGACGGGAGTTTTGTTGGAAGAAAGTGGTTTCTGGGAATCTTGTTCAAGAATCTCCACTTGTGACCGAACTTGATTGTGGAAATGGTCCAAGGGTCTTTGATGTTTTCTGACCATATTTGAGTGAATTTTTTGAGTCTGGCGCCCACCCTCGGAGGATGGGCGGGCGTACTTTCAAAAGGACTTCTGCTGTTCGCCAGAAGGGGTGGCCTTGGTTTTCTGCATCCTCAAAAAGGATGACTGTGTGTTCCTCCAGTTTCTCTTAAACTCTTTTCCCGGCCTATAGGATTTTGCTCCTCTGTACCTTTCGGGAAGGTTACCCTTGTAAACTGGACCTCTTGATCTCTTGGGTCTCCTGTCAGAGGTAATGAGGCCCGATTTTTTCCCCCCGTCACCTTGGAAATGGCTGCATCCAATTTGGAGCCGAAGAGATTCGAGCCATCATAGGGGATCTTGCACCAATTTGTTTTTGATGCTGCGTCGGCTACCCAGGGTTTTAGCCGCAAAGCTCTTCTTTCCGTCACCGAGGCTAGCATAGCCCGAGCCGAGCACCTGATAACGTCCACGGAGGCTTCTGCGATGAAATCGCCTGCTAATTTAAGTTCCTGTAGAGACGAAATTACTTTCTCTAATGCCCCATACACACGGTCGGACTTTGTTCGGACATTCCGACAACAAAATCCTAGGATTTTTTCTGACGGATGTTGGCTCAAACTTGTCTTGCATACACACGGTCACACAAAGTTGTCGGAAAATCCGATCGTTCTAAACGCGGTGACGTAAAACACGTACGTCGGGACTATAAACGGGGCAGTGGCCAATAGCTTTCATCTCTTTCTTTTTTCTGAGCATGCGTGGCACTTTTTCCGTCGGATTTGTGTACACACGATCGGAATTTCCGACAACGGATTTTGTTGTTGGAAAATTTTATAGCCTGCTCTCAAACTTTGTGTGTCGGAAAATCCGATGGGAAAATGTGTGATGGAGCCTACACATGGTCGGAATTTCTGACAACACGCTCCGATCGGACATTTTTCATCGGAAAATCTGACCGCGTGTACGGGGCATTAGTCTGCTCCCTGCTGGAGAGATTTCTCAATATTGACTGTCCAGCCCGAGATGGCTCTACCAACCGCTGCTGTGGTTAATGCTGGTCTACAAGCGCCTCCTGCTGTGGAGTAGGCTTTTTTAAGTTCCAGATCAATCTTCCGATCTAGAACGTCACGGAAGGAGATGGCGTCCTTGATGGGAAGGGTGACATGTCTTGCCAGACGCATCAGGGAGGCATCCACAATAGGAGCGTTAATTAAGGAGTTGACCTTAGGCTCTTTAAGAGGATACATCTTGGCTAGTGTGTTGTTTAGGCTAGGCCTCTTGTCGGATCTTTCCCATTCGTCTTTTATTAAATCTTCAACTCTTCAATGAACGGGAAGGTCTCTGGGTCCCTCTTTAGGTTTGGAAAATATTTCCGAGTCTTCTGAGGCGCTTCCTCAGACTCCTCCCAACCTATGGCCTCCTTGACTGACTTTGCGAAGGGTTCGACCAGAGAGAAGTCAAACCCAGTTGGGACTTCTGGATCCTCGTCCTCTGAAGGGGATTCTGGATCCACCCCTACCATGGAAGTACCTGGGTCTGACGTGACTGGCAGGGGTGTTGTTGATTCCATTATGGATTCTCGCACAGATTCCCGAATAAGTTCGGTTACTTCTCTGACGTCTGATTCTCTCTTTTGTGGCCTCATTGAAACAGGTGCGACATGCTAATTTATCTGGCAAAGCGGAGGTGCCACATACCCAGTAGGTATTAGCTGCGGGGCGGGTGTGCAGGCTTTGTCCGTGACGTGACTAAGGTGATCTCCCATGACGTGATCTGCTACGTCGAGATTGACTGTGCCGTGAGTGCCTTTGACGAGATGAGGAGCGTGACCGGCTTCTGCGGGATCTCCTGCTTGCGGCATGGCTTGATCTCTCTTCGCGTCTTGATCCAGACCTGGAAGGGCTGCCAGAAGGAGTCTTGTTAGAAGACATGCTCTCTTTTTTCTCTCTTCAATACTTACCACTGAATGTGGATAGCCCCTTACCTTATTGGCTGAGGATGGTCTGCTAGGGCAGTGGTCTCCATGAAGGTAGGCAAGAAGAAGGAAGTCTGGAAGTGGATTTTAGAAGCAGAAATATATGTATACAAATATACATATTTTGATATTAACGAAAAAAAAATCCTTTTTTTTTTTTTTTTTTTTTTTTTTTTTTTTTTCTTTTAAATATAACATGTCAGGAAGTCCCTGAAAAATAGAAATGAGAACTTAAGGTAACTACCAGGCTTCAATGAAGAAATCCTAAGCAAGGAATCAGCAGTCTGGGCTGAAAGAAGAAAAACACATAATTCTCAGCCCAGAACCCTCTTTTAAATAGACCGCCGCAGTTTGCGGCAAAAAATGACGCTTCGCGCATGCGCAGAAGCGTCGTGACGACTCCGGCGCCATCTTGG
Source organism: Aquarana catesbeiana (assembly GCF_042186555.1). Taxonomy (NCBI): domain Eukaryota; kingdom Metazoa; phylum Chordata; class Amphibia; order Anura; family Ranidae; genus Aquarana; species Aquarana catesbeiana. The sequence goes on along the minus strand of NC_133325.1, from coordinate 543,556,831 downwards.
AAGCTGGAAAGCCGCTGAGAACAGCCCTCCACGGCCTCCCATGCATGCGCACTGCGGGACGGGACACACGGCGGTCATGAAAGAGCTAATAGAGCGCTGTGGGACTACAGGTCCCAGAGGAGAAAAAGAAGAAAGAGATAGAAGGAAAAAACAGTAGAAGGGGAAGACAAATGATTGATAAGAGAGAGTGGAGACCACTGCAAACCTGAAGCTTTTTTAAAGCTTATTCTGTGCCAGACGCTTCATGCTGATGCCCCTGAGACCACCAGAGTGGGGCTCCCTCCATAAGAGCTCCTTTAGAGACTGTACAGGAGGGACTTCCAAACAGGAGAGGCTTGAACCTGCTGGGGTGATGCAGTAAGAGGCTTGCGCTGTCCATCCGTCTTGTCAGGTGAGGATAAAAAAGAATGGTGGGGGTCATCTCTCTTCAACTTTTATAGCTAGTCCAATCCTGTCAGGTTGTGGAGGCGGAGTCACAACCCAGTGTGTGCTGCCATAAAGGCGTCAGGAAAAAAAAAAAATGCACTACATTACTTTTGAAAATAAACAATTGAGTCAAGGGCATTTCAGGACATTTTTTAATAACATGAACAATCTTTTTAACTTTTTCAATGCTTAGTACATACAGCAATATTCCAGGTTGTTTTTCCAGTGCAGGTTAAGAAAGAGAATAAATTTGTGGCTTTAAGCAATGCATTTTCTTTCCCACGGTTCCCTGCCTCTCTTTACTAAAACACTGCCACAGAATAACTATATCAACATAAACACCTTGGAAGCATTATGGCCTTGATCATTTGAGAACCGCATTAAAGTGATTGTAAACCATCAATCACCTTGTAAAACAACCTATTCAGTTTAAAATAGAAATGAAAAGCAAAATAGTTGTGTATATGTATAAAAAAAAAAAAAAAAATTAATTAAAAAAAAAAAAAATATATATATATATATATATATATAATATTTCTCCCGTTTTAGAAGTGATCACATTCCCTCTGTCTCAGCTCAGAGCTAAGGGAGGAGAAGCAACAGTGCACTGATCTTCTTCCCAGTGAATGGCTGTGCAGGGGAGGTGTGTCAGGACTGATCTGATCATTGAAGGAGAGTTACCAGCATAGCAAGATAACTGACCATAGTGTGTTCTCCTGTTTAGTGTGGTCAGTTTTTAATAGGAAAGCTGGGGGACTGGGAGGAACACCAGGGATTTCACACAAAGAAAGCAATACAAAGAGAACAGGATACTGTTTCATAGAAGTACATGGTACAGCAGGAGCATATCAGGAATATGCAATGTTGGGTTTACATACTCTTTAACAGATCATTATCTCTAACTGTACAATAATATATTGAATATTATGTTTAGCAAATAAAAAGTAGCATAAAATAGGTTTCCTTGTTCTACAGGCATTCTTTTAATTACATTTTTACATAACTAAGGTAAGTGCTCCATCCTAGGCCACATTCAAGACTCTTGGCACAAGCATTTGAGAAGTGCTTTGCATAATTTTTAAAAAAGTAGGTGAATGTTACTGCACAAGCATTTTCAGACGTGTGTGCCTGTACATTGTTTCCGGTACTGCATGCTATATTTGGAAGGTGCTAAAGATAATGGACACTTTTTTTGTAACACCTGTAATAGAAGACAATGGAAATGTTTCTCAGATCTTCTCTGGGAACTGAGCCTTTTGCAGTGTCGCCATAACTGCGAAATAGCTGCACTACCACAAAGATCAAAATGAGCCATATACCTTTCTCTTCAGTTGTATCTTGGGAGGTAGTTGTGAGCTTGGTTCAAGCAGGGAAGGAGAAACAAAAATACAAGTACTACTGAGCGTTAACTTATGTAAGCAGTATTTCCCACCGGGTAGATGCTGCTTCCCGGTGCCCTATAATCCTTTCTCAGTTTTAAGGGTCTGTAAAAATAAACTTACACTGATTAGCTGACAATGTGTTCAACTGATTCAGAGCAGGAAGAACTTTGGCCAAACCAAAGTCCAATGTCGTTAGTTTTTTTGTTCATTATATCAAAGATTTATCAAACCTTTGTGAACTGTATTGTAAAGGAGCCGATGTTTAAAGGGGTTGTAATTCCTCGCCGTTTTTCACCTTAATGCATTCATGCATTAAGGTGAAAAACATTTTTTAATGCAGCAGCGCCTCTGAGCCCCGAAATTTGCGCGACGAAAACAAGCACACCAGCTCTGGCCGGTGTCTCATGTCCTTTTTGGATAGATTGATAGCAGCGCAGCCATTGGCTCCCACTGCTGTCAAACAAATCCAATGACGAGGGGGGGGGGCTGAGTCATACATTCGGTGGCTATGGACGCCGAATGATGGACTCGGGAGTGCACCCGCAAGGTACCCCCCAGGAGAGCGCTTCTTCTAGGGGATTATATGATGTGGGGAGGAGCCGCCAGGGGACCCCAGAAGACGAGGTTCAGGGCCACTCTGGGCAAAACGAGCTGCACAGTGGAGGTAAGTATGATATGTTTGTTATGTAAAAAAAACAAAAAACGAACCCTTACAATCACTTTAACAGTTGATATGAATGCTACTTGTTTGAGCAAACAATTTTTACAGTGATAATTTGTATCCCTTTCTCTTCATCTTGGTAGGTGTTGCGGTCTTTGCATGGAAAGGGGAATCGGAAGATGATTTCTGGTGGTGCATTGATCGATCTGTGAATGGAAATAGTGATTGGCAGCCAAACATGGTATGTCCAAGTTAGTGGTTACATTCTAAATGTTCGATTATGCTCTAAGCTTGTTTATTTTATCTCTTAACCACAACAAGGATTCTGTGCTGAGACCAATCATATTTAATCTATTCATAAACGACCTGGAGGATGGGGTAAACGGTTCAATCTCTGTATTTGCGGACGATGCTAAGCTAAGCAGGGCAATAACTTCTCTGCAGGATGTGGAAACCTTTGAACAAAGATTTGAACAAATTAATGGGGTGGGCAACTACATGGCAAATGAGGTTTAGTGTAGAAAAATGTAAAATAATGCATTTGGGTAGCAAAAATATGAATGCAATCTATACACTAGGGGGAGAACCTCTGGGGGAATCTAGGGTGGAAAAGAACCTGGGGGTCCTAGTAGATGATAGGCTTAGCAATGGCATGCAATGCCAAGCTGCTGCTAACAAAACAAACAGAATATTGGCATGCATTAAAAAAGGGATTAACTCCAGAGATAAAACGATAATTCTCACACTCTACAAGACTCTGGTCCGGCCACACCTAGAATATGCTGTCCAGTTCTGAGCACCAGTCCTCGGGAAGGATGTACTGGAAATGGAGCGAGTACAAAGAAGAGCAACAAAGCTAATAAAGGGTCTGGAGGATATTAGTTATGAAGAAAGGTTGCGAGCACTGAACTTATTCTCTCTGGTGAATAGACGCTTAAGAGGGGATATGATTTTTAATTTACAAATACCATACTGGTGACCCCACAATAGGTATAAAACTTTTTTGCGTAAGGGAGTTTTACAAGACACATGGCCACTCATTAAAAATTAGAAAAGAGGTTTAACCATAAACTACGTAGAGGGTTCTTTACTGTAATGCCCTGTACACACGGTCGGACATTGATCGGACATTCCGACAACAAAATCCATGGATTTTTTCAGACGGATGTTGGCTCGAACTTGTCTTGCATACACACGGTCACACAAAGTTGTCGGAAAATCCGATCATTCTGAACGTGGTGACGTAAAACACGTACGTCGGGACTATAAACGGGGCAGTAGCCAATAGCTTTCGTTTCTTAATTTATTCTGAGCATGCGTTGCACTTTATGCGTCGGATTTGTGTACACACAATCGGAATTTCCGAAAACAGATTTTGTTGTCAGAAAATTTTATAGCAAGCTCTCAAACTTTGTGTGTCGGAAATTCCTATGGAAAATGTGTGATGGAGCTTACACACGGTCGGAATTTCCGACAACAAGGTCCTATCACACATTTTCCATGGGAAAATCTATCGTGTGTACAGGGCATAAGAGCGGCCGGGATGTGGAATTCCCTTCCACAGGCGGTGGTCTCAGCGGGGGGCATTGATAGTTTAAAAAAACTATTAGATAAGCACCTGAGCAACCACAACATACAGAGTAATACTGACTTGTAATACAAGGTAATACTGACTTATAATCGCACACATAGGTAGGACCTGATGGACTTTTTTTTCAACCTCACCTACTATGTAACAAAATAATAAACATTTTTATATAAATAAGTAGTAAATACATTTACGATTCTGTCTCTACAGTGCTGTTGTCTTCTATATTCAGATTTCTTTGTATCATTATGAAATTGGCCTTTTTTTTTTTTCCGAGGCGGGTTTATTCATAAGCTTTTGTAAAAGTGTGAGCGTAGTTAAACATTGGAACTGATTTATAGAAAAGGATCACCAACAACTGGAACAAACCTAGTTGTTGCCCATAGCAAATCATTTAGAATATGTGACAATATTTGTGGCAGTGATGAAACCTCAACGTGTTGGACATTTGCTGCGGTTTTATTAAATCAGCCATACTGTGCCCTTTAGATACTTTTAATGACATGAAATTGAATTTTATGTTACTGCCACTTCATGATAAAATGAGAGAAATGTCATCGAAAATCCAGCCTAGGTATGAATAAAATCAAAACATTTTGCAGACTTCTACTGGACCCACTGAGACCTTATGTGCATGGCTTAGATACGTGGTTTATATGCATGGCTCATATAGTTGGAGCATCATCATCCAATCTCCAGGTGGATTTTAATTGACTTTGGTAATTCACAGATGCTCCACCCAGCTTCTATAGAGACCACTAAGACCTTATATGCAAGGCTTAGACGTCACCCCAGATACTTAGGAGCCCTATGTGTTCAGATCCCCACCCTCTGCTTTGTGCTGCTGAGTGATCCTGACAGACTTTGTGTGAATTCTGTGGAAGGCTGTACAGGACAGATGGCTTTCGATTAAACAGGTACATCTTATATAGATGGATTTGTTTCATCTGTCTTTCACATGAGACTAGTTACTTCAATGGTTTATATGCAAAAGTTTTCAACCACTGTAGGTGCTTGCTTTGACTACATGTTGGTCATGGCCAGGGGACCAGGAACACATGTGAAAAATGTGGAATTCAGCGGCACCTTTCATTCTCTAGGCCCAGGTCTACTAGCGCTGCAACGCTGACTCCCTGTGGTTCTACTGCACCTGCACAGATTCTGAGTAATTTTTACCGCTGTTGGAGCAGGTACTTATTGTGTCTGTGCAGTCTCATTCTCAGAGTACTTATACTGTGCATGCTGCCTCTTCTTCTTTCGGGGCATGCCTCCAACTTAGCCACACTTCCCAGTCCAAGGTGATCAGCAGTCTATAGTTACTGGCACAAGAGTTCTTCTTTTCCCTCTCAACAGCAGCAGAAGTCATGGGTACCCCTCTGGGGATAATTGGCACCACTTGTGGCATATCACAAATGCAAGAGAAAGAGGTTAGGAGGCCTTGCTAGCCTAGACTCAGCCCAGGGTGGTAGTTTATCTCCATAGGGCCCTAGTAACCTCTCTTTGGAAGTGTGACTCTCTGCCTTTCTCTGGGAACTCTGCTAGCCATTTGGCTGCACAACCTTCCGCCTTTTTTATCTAAAGAGAAAGTTTCATGGCAGAATTTCAGTCCTTGTAGCGACTGATGATACCAAGGTCTGCAAGTGTGCCCATTTTGTTTCCAATTCGGAATCTGTTTTTAACGTAGCCCTTAAGGCAGATACACTACCAAAGGAGGTGGTAGAAGACGAATCCCCACCCCCCCTTCTTCTGAGGAATCAGATCAGGATAGAATGCTTTGACTGAAATTTGATCCAAGATTAGAGATACCATTGCTACATGTATTGATGCTGTAAGCTCCTGCTTGGCATTAGAGCAGCCTGAGTCTGCTCACTCCAAGGTCTCTGGTCTGGGGTCTCTGAAATGACCTAACCCTGTTAGGACTTTCCTAGTCCACTTGCTTATGGATTTTTACTCCTCCATAACTCTTTGCACAGAAATATCCTTTTGAGGAACATTTCCTGCAAATTTGTACAGTTTCTCTAGTAGACCCTGCCATCTCTTGCCTTTAAAAAACGTAATTGCCCCGTAGAGGATAATTCTGTGTTCAGGGACCCGGTGGATAATTGGTAAGAGGCCATCCATAATCCTCTTTCTCCTTAGCAGCCCCCCTTTGTGGCCTGCAGTTGCTTCCATTGCAGTCTGTCAGATCATTGCTGTCTGGACTTGGCACATGACCTGAGATCCTAGCTCAATCCTAACAGTTGCTTCAGTCCACAATCGTCTAGATATTTTTAACAGTGGCCTTACAGCTTGGTGGATACACTTCACCAGATCTCCAGGATGAGTTTTCTCTTCATCCACATGTGCAGGATCCTTTGGCTTAAATGCTGGTCAATGGGACTCCCATTTAAGTAGCACCTTGTGCGACTACCCTTTGAAGGTGAATGCCTGTTCAGCCCCTTTTTGGATAAGTACATTAACGAGATCTCCGTGTCAAAGAGATCTCAGGGTCAAAAATACACCTAAGGTTAATAGTTCCTGAGGTTCACCCCTCTCAGATATCCAGTGCCATCTCTAAGCCAGACATATTCGTTCATAGAAAGACAAGGCCCTACAAACCAGCTAAGTTTGGTTTCAAGACCTCTTTCCAGTTTTGGGGTGGGGAGTAGGGGGGGACATCTGTCCACTTTCTGGTCCCAGAAATTTTCAGACGTCCGGGTCTAGAGTGTCTTTTTTTTCTGGAGCTGAAAACTGGAGTTTTGAACTCTGCCTCCACCATGCTTCATGCTTTAAAACGCGTCTCTCCCCAACAATAGGAAGCAGATCTTACTGCTGTCGTTCAGCAGCTTTTGTCTCAGACGGCCATTATGCCTGTACCATTCAGGGCTTCTACTGAAACATCTTCATGGTTCCCAAACCAAGTGGAGGGTTCTAGCCTATTCTATATTTAAAAACTCTCAACTTGTTCCTGCAGGTTAAAAAGTTTTGCATGGAAACTGACAGTTTGGTCATTGCCTCCCTGCTTCCAGGGGAAACTTTCTGACTTCAGTAGACATTTGGGATTCTTACTTGCACATTTTTACTCCTGTCAATGCCATGTGAGTTTTGCTGTGAGTGATCTGTCTGCAGTTTTTCAACCTTGCCTTTTGCTTGCCCCTGGATTTTCTCCAAGGTGCTTGCCTTGGTTTTAGCTCTGCTCCAGGCTCAAGGAATTCATGTTGTGAGATAACTGGATAATCTCTGAAGGTGAATGCAGATCTTGCAGAACTTAATTTGGATCTTTGACCTGCAGAAGTAATTTGTGGAATCATCATACAGATTAGAATACCTGAGCCAGATGTTAGACACAGCACTGTTCAGGATTTTGCTGGATCTGATCTAAGCCTTTCCGCTCCTCTGGAGCCTGCCTTGTCTGTATGACAAAAGTAGGATATTCTGTTATATCTCATCACACAATCAATTGGCCCTGGAGAACGTGCTCAGACACCTGGCAGACTGTCCCTGGGTCCGCCTGGACCATCGGGATCTTCTGTCTTGAGGACCAGTACACCATTCTCAGTCGTTGGCTTTCATTGCATGGCCCTTTAAAGCACAGGTCCTAAGAAGGAGAGCCCTGTCGTCTATGTACATCTATTACTTATGCAAGGCAATGAGATTTCATCCTGGGAAGTTCACTGTCCTTTCCTTTCTGCAGTCTAGTCTGCATCAGCAATTCACTTAAAGTACTCTCAAAAGGCAAATCTTTAAGCCATTTTAGTGACAGCTGGCCTCTTTTTCCTTTTTTGCAGAGTAATGCATGCATCTCTCACCTGTATGCTCCCCTATGTGTCCATGGGACCATAACCTGGCTCTTTTGGCTCTCCAGCAGCAGCCCCCCTGTGGAGAATCTCTATTTTTTAAAGATCCAATGGAGCAGTAGAAATCAAATTGGTTGTTCGATCTATGTATACAGTTGCTGAAACTTTGATGAGACATCTTATAGTGTCTGCTCTGGTCTTTCATACCATAACTGAGTGGTCAAGACCTTCGAATCAGGACCTGCTTTGTTGGCCTTAATAAACCAAATGGTTCAGGCACTGCAATTTTTCTGTGAGGCTTTGTTAAACTGCAGCATCTTGGTGTCTCGCTTGCGTCTGCTGTGGTATTGTGCAGCATATTAGGGCTCAGATGTTGGTCTTCAAATTAGACAAAAAAAAAGCATTGACTGATTATCCTTTTGTGGACAACTACCTTTGATGGATGATATCATTAAAATACTTAGAGGGCAGTAAGAGTACATTATACACAGTGTAAACCGGGGCCCTCTTTCACGGCTCAAAGACTTTCCTTTCATTCCCATGGAGACACTGAGAAAGGTTCCAGGCATGTTAAAGCCTCCACTTCTGCAAGCTCCAAATTACCTTGGCAGAACAAGTTCTCTGTGGTCACTGACAAGCTTGTCAAGAAGGTTTGCCTTCACCGGCAATGGCCCAAGGAGGATGCTTGCCTTCCTTTTTAATATTCTGGAACTCTGAGCCATTAGGTTGTTTCTTGTGCATGCCACAGATCTTCTGCAAGAGCATTCCTTGAGGATACGGTCAGACAAGCCATGACCCTGGTAAATCACTAAGTATACACAAAGAGTAATGCAGGAGGTTCACCACTTTCTACTTTGGGCTGAGAGGCATGTTCTAGCTCCATCAGTACAGTAGTCTACATGCCAGGAGTGGACAAATGGCAGGTGTATTATCTCAGCCATCAGAGTTTGGATCCGGGAGAATAGTCCCTTTATCCAGAGGTGTTTTAGCAGATATGCTCCAGGTGGGAAACTCCAAATGTGGATTCACTAGCCTCTCCTCCTAATGCCAAACTGGAGAAGGTGATTGCAAAGCTGAGAGATCCCCAGTCTGAAGAGACAGATGCGGCCCCCAACTTTCTTTTTTGGCACCGAGGACTGGTGTTGTGGAAACAAATTTTCCTGGTGATTGGGGGTGGGTGGGGGGGGGGGGGGTGCGTGGGCTTGACCATGGCTCATTTCTATTTCTTGGAGCAATGGCTGGCATTAGTGCTTCAATCATCACCACACCATGGTTCATATAATGTCAGGATGATTGAAGTGCATTATTTCTATTATAACATTGTAATATAAAATGAAATAGCTCAACTCACCTTAATGCAGAATCAGTGGGAGCCCTGAGTGTGTCACTTGCCACCGTCACCTGCCACCAGATGCAGCTTGTCACTTGCCACCGTCGCCTGCCACCAGATGCAGCTTGTCACTTGACATCGTCGCCTGCCACTAGAAGATGCAGCTTGTCATTTGACACCGTTGCCTGCCACCAGATGCAGCATGTCACTTGCCACATCACCTGCCACCACATGCACCTTGTTACTTGCCACCGTCGCATGTCACCAGATGCAGTTTCCTACTATCCTGCCACCAGATATAGAATGTCACTGTAGCCTGCCACCAAAAAATACCAGATGCAGCTCTTCACTTTAAGAATTTAATGCCAATTTTAGGCCTCATGCACACTGGACATTTTTACAGCTGCTGTTTTGGGCTCCAGAAGTTTTTTTCTGCAGTCAATAAACTCCCCAGCATGTTATCCTATGTGTCCATGCACACATAGGCTGTTATTAGCAGGTTTTGGCAGGGGCGTTTTCTGGCTGAAAAAAACCCCCCAGAACTAGTGGGTTTTGAGAGGAGTTTTTTAGCTGTAAAACTGCTCTAACTCTGAAAAACGCTGAAAAACCCAAGTATTCTGAGTTTATCAGCGTTGTTGAGCCATAAGCTTTTGTGGGAGTATAATTTTGTTAAACACTACAGCTAAAAAACGCTACTGCAAAAACGCTGAAAAACTCTACAGTGACAGCTGCTGGCTTTTTTATAACGTCCGGTGTGCATGAGGCCTTAAAAAGAAAAAAAAAACTTTATTATGCAGAGAAAGAACTTGTCTTACTCACACCCTCTTCTTGCAGCCTCTCCCCAGCGATACGGCGTCCGACAGAGCAGGGAAACCAACACATGCACAGTTGCTACTGTGTTTCGTCCTATTCTAGAGTGAGAGGGCGGAACAGCGGTAATGCGAGGTGGGTAGTGACAGATGTCATCACTCTGCTTGCCCGCCGCACCTCGAATCAGTGCAGCCTTCACAGCCTGGCTGCAAGTAGAGCACAGACCAGTCCGTGGCCCAGGGGTTGGGGAACCCCGCTCTAAGTGTAAGTCATTGGGTGTTCCTCAGTATTTTTCAGTGATTAGTATCCTTTCTTTCTTTCTTTCTTTCTTTCTTTCTTTCTTTCTTTCTTTCTTTCTTTCTTTCTTTCTTTCTTTCTTTCTTTCTTTCTTTCTTTCTTTCTTTCTTTCTTTCTTGAGTTGTGGATCGATGTATGGTTTTCTGTACCATTAAAGGTTCAGTTTTGACCTTGGCTGTTTTGTTTTGATACACTTTGGTAAATTATGATTTCATTTGTACTTTTATTCATGTTGCTTCTGTCAGACCTCTGCTTCCTTCATGGGATCCAATTAAATTATTTCAGTCTTACAAAGACCTCCTTTTGAGAACATTCAAGCGATCTCTTTGCAGACATTATCTCAAAAGGTGTCCTTTTTGGTGGCTATTTGAAACTTTGCCCTTCCTTTTTTACCTAAGGTGATTTCAGCTTTTCACCCGTAATGACGATATTGTGCTTTACCTTCAGGCTACTTCATCCTTCCTTCTGATGGACAGATTCCTTGTTTGTTGTGGTTTATGGTCCTTGTAAAAGACTTTCTAAATCTCCTACTACCGTCTCCCAGTGGATTTGTTACATTTTAACTCAGGCATATGCCATTAGACATCAGTGGCGGCTGGTTAAGTTTTAGGATGGGGGGGGGGTGTCAGACCCTGCCCTTCCTTTTTGACCCCTCACACTTCTCATAAGCCCCACCCCTTATAGAATCTACTTACTCCGTCCCCTGTATTCCACTTGCTTCCACCCATAGTATCAGGAATATACAGCTGCAGCATCACAGATCAGGGTATGAACGTTGTACATATTAACCCCCCCCTCCCTGTACATATTACCCCCCCCGTACATATTAACCCCCCTAACCTGTACATATTAACCCCCCTCCCCTGTACATTTTAACCCCACTGTACACAATACCCCCTCTTGCCCACATTTACCCCCTTCCTTTTACACATCCCCCCCAATGTATTGCATTCTCCATGTACACATTGGCCCCCATCCCCCTACACATTGCCTTCTTGCACTTGTCCACATATGGCTGAGATGTTGCTCAACCTGGCAGGGGCTAAAGCTGATGCTGTCGCTGACTCGCATTCTTGAGATTTCTAATCTTCCGACCTGTCAGTTCCCCGGCGTACACAGACAGCAAGGGCGGCAGAGCGGAGAAAAGTCACTGTAGCCAGAGTACTGCAGGCTTCCCAGAGAGAGGTCTGATTCTTACCTGGGGGCAGTCACAGCGCGAGAGATGTCCACCTGGAGCATGCCTGTAGGAGCTGGAAGACCGGGAGGAGGAAGAGCTGCTCTGTACCGCCATAGTGAGTGACCCACTGCTCTCCACACAACAGTGAGACAGGAAACCGGAAGTGACGCGGCAGTGGCTGCAGAAAGCACCGCACAGTCTTCCTCAGTTCCTGCCATTGAAAAATCGGAAAGGAGGCCACATACCAATCAGTGCGGAGTGGGAGTGTTTGCGGGCGCAGTGCTTACGCCCCGAACCCTCCCTTAACACGGGCAAATCAGCTTCCCAGCTTGCAGTCAGCTGATTGCAAGCTGGGAAGCTTCCCATAAACTGCCGTGTGTCCGGCGCCCGGACACTCTTAAAGGGCTTGAAAAAAAGTGAAAAAAATTTTGTAAACAAAGCAAGAGTCCAATGCAGTCAATCCCAAGAAACTTTGAAGAAATTTTCTAAACACAAGTCCACTCGTGTCTTCTTTCCACTTTAACCACTTCAGCTCTGGAAGATTTACCCCCCTTCATGACCAGGCCATTTTTTGCAATATGGCACTGCATTCCTTTAACTGACAATTACGCAGTCATGCGACACTGTACCCAAATAAAATCTATGTCCTTTTTTCTCCCATAAATACAGCTTTCTTTTGGTGGTATTTGATCACCTCTGCAGTTTTTATTTTTTGCTCTGTAAACAAAAAAAAAGACAATTTTGAAAAAACTAAAAAATGATTTTTTACCTTTTGCTATAAAACCTATCCAATTAAAAAATCTAATTTCCTTATTAGTTTAGACCAGTATGTATCCTGCTACATAGTTTTGGTAAAAAAAAAATCCCAATATGCATATATTGATTGGTTTGTGCAAAAGTTTTAGCGCCTACAAATTATGAGATATGTTAATGGAATTTTTATTTATTTTTTTTTATACTAGTAATGGGGGCGATCAGCGACTTATAGTGGCTGGCAAATTGGACACTGACACTTTCTTTTGGAACCAGTGACACTAATACAGTGATCAGTGCTATCAGTATGCTGTCATATACGAATGACACTGGCTGGGAAGCAAATTAACATTTAGGGTGATCCAAGGGTTAAATGTGTGCCTAGCCAGTGTTTTTGTGTACTTTGTGTGGTGCTTTTAGTAAGGCATGTGATGGATTTTCTTTCCCTGTTTTGCAGTGAAAGAAAATCCATTACATCCCGCTGTCTGAACGGAGCTCTGCCTTGTTTACATAGTCAGAGCTCCGTCCAGCCTATTACAGCCGAAGCGGTACATGGGCGTGCCTAGGCGGAAGTGCAGAATCATGTATATAAATATACAGTTGTGCTCATAGGTTTACATACCCTGGCAGAATTTGATTTATTGGCCATTTTTCAGAGAATATGAATGATAACACAAAAACTTTTCTTTCACTCATGGTTAGTGTTTGGCTGAAGCCATTTTATTATCAATCAACTGTGTTTACTCTTTTTAAACAGAAACTACCCAAATGACCCTGATCAAAAGTTTACATTCCCCAGTTCTTAATACCGTGTATTGCCCTCTTTAACATCAATGACAGCTTGAAGTCTTTTGTGGCATTTGTGGATGAGGCTCTTTATCTTCTCAGATGGTAAAGCTGCCCATTCCGCTTGGCAAAAAGCCTCCAGTTCCTGAAGATTCTTGGGCTGTCTTGCATGAACTGCATGTTTTGAGATCTCCCCAGAGTGGCTCAATGATATTGAGGTCAGGAGACTGAGATGGCCACTCCAGAACCTTCATTTTTTTTTTTTCTGCTGTAGCCAATGACGGGTCGACTTGGCCTTGTGTTTTGGATCATTGTAATGTTGGAATGTCCAAGTATGTCCCATGTGCAGCTTCCTGGCTAATGAATGCAAATGTTCCTCCAGTATTTTTTGCTAACACACTGCATTCATCTTGCCATCAATTTTGAACAAATTTCCTGTGCCTTTGTTGCTCACACATCCCCAAAACATCAGCGATCCACCACCATGTTTCACAGTAGGAATGGTGTACCTTTCATCATAGGCCTTGTCACCTCTCCAAATGAAGCGTTTATGGTTGTGGCCAAAAAGCTCAATTTTGGTCTCATTACTCCAAATGACTTTTGGATTTGGTTTGAGGCTTGTCTCTGTGCTGTTTGGCGTATTGTTAGTGGGATACTTTGGGGCATTTGCATAGTAATGGCTTTCTTCTGGCGACTTGACCATGCAGCCCATCTTTCTTCAAGTGCTTCCTTATTGTGCATCTTGAAACAGCCACACCACATGTTTTCAGAGAGTCCTGTATTTCACCTGAAGTTATTTGTGGGTTTTTCTTTGCATCCCGAACAATTTTCCTGGCAGTTGTGGCTGAAATTTTAGTTGGTCTACCTGACCGTGGTTTGATTTCAACAGAACCCCTAATTTTCCACTCCTTGATCAGAGTTCTGAAATCATTTCAGAACTTTTCCACCTCTAACGTGACCTATAAACTGTACAACTCAATTGAAAAACAAACTGAAATTTTTTTTTTTTGGGGGGGGGGGGGTAAAACTAAAAAAACTAAAAAAATATTGTGGTTGCATAAGTGTGCACACCCTCTTATAACTGGGGATGTAGCTGTGTTCAGAATTAAGCAATCGCATTAAAACTCATGTTAAATAGGAGTCAGTACACACCTGCCATCATTTAAAGTGCCTCTGTTTAACCCCCAATAAAGTTCAGCTGTTCTAGTGGGTCTTTCCTGACATTTTCTTTGTCGCATCCTGCAGCAAAAGCCATGGTCCGCAGAGAGCTTCTAAAGCATCGGAGGGATCTCGTTGTTAAAAGGTATCAGGAGAAGGGACAAGAATTTCCAATGCAATAGATATACCATGGAACACAGTGAAGACAGTCATCAAGTGGAGAAAATATGGCACAACAGTGACCTTACCAAGAATTGATGAAAAGACGAGAAGAAAACTGGTCAGGGAGGCTGCCAAAAGGCCTACAGCAACATTAACCACTTAAGCAACCAGCCTCTTTCTGAGATTTGTTGTTTACAAGTTAAAAACAGTTTTTTTTTTTTGCTAGAAAATTACTTAGATCCCCCAAACATTATACATTTTTTTTCTAACACCCTAGACAATAAAAATGGCGGTCGTTGCAATACTTTCTGTCACACCGTATTTGCGCAGCAGTCTTACAAGTGCACTTTTTTTTTTGAAAAAATACTTTTTTGAATTAAAAAATAAGACAACAGTAAAGTTAGCCCAATTTTTTTATATTGTGAAAGATAATGTTACGCCGAGTAAATTGATACCCATCATGTCACGCTTCAAAATTGTGCCCACTTGTGGAATGGCGACAAACTTTTACCCTTAAAAATCTCCATAGGCGACGTTTAAACATTTTTACAGGTTGCATGTTTTGAGTTAGAGGAGGTCTAGGGCTGGAATTATTGCTCCCGCTCTACCGATTGCGGCGATACCTCACGTGTGGTTTGAACACCGTTTTCATATGCGGGCGCTACTCACGTATGCGTTCGCTTCTGCACGCGAGCTCATCGGGACGGGGCACGTTTAAATTTTTTTTTTTCTGATTTATTTTACCTTTTTTATTTGTACACTTATTTAAAAAAAAAAAAAAAGTCACTTTTATTCCTATTACAAGGAATGTAAACATCCCTTGTAATAGAAAAAAAACATGACAGGACCTCTTAAATATGAGATCTGGGGTCAAAAAGACCTCAGATCTCATATTTACACTAAAATGCAATAATAAAAAAAAAAAAAAAAAAAAATTTGTCATGTAATAAAATTATTTTAAAAAAATGGCCCTTTAAGAGCTATGGGTAGAAGTGACGTTTTAACGTTGCTTCCGCCCTGCAGTATCATGGAGACGGGTGGGGCATCTCCATGCCTAACACGAGACAAGACTCGATCGCTTCCGCCGCTGCCAACGGCTCTGGTAAGCGGCGGAGGGCACCGGAGCACCGATAAAAGTGATCTTGTGGCGAATTCGCCGCAGAGACCACTTTTATCTCGTAGCGGATAGCCCGCTGAAGAAGAGGATACCGGGGTTATGGCAGCTAGTTGCTGCCATAACGTCATCCTCCAAAGTACCGATGTAAAACTGTGGCGGGCGTAAGTGGTTAAAGGAGCTGCAGGAATATATGGCAAGTACTGGCTGTGTGGTACATGTGACAAAAATCTCCCGTATTTCTTAATATGTCTGGGCTATGGGGTAGAGTGGCAAGACGGAAGCCTTTTCTTACGAAGGAAAACATCCAAACCCTTCTAAACTTTGCAAAAACACATCAGTAGTCTCCCAAAAGCATGTGGGAAAATGTGTTGTGGTCTGAGGAAACCAAGGTTGAACTTTTTGGCCATAGACCAAAAAGATATGTTTGGCGCAAAAACAACGCTACACATCACCAAAAGAACACCGTACCCACAGTGAAGCATGGTGGTGGCAGCATTATGTTTTGGGGCTGTTTTTCTTCAGAATTATGAACAGTTCGAAATACCAGTCAAGACTGGCACAAAAGCTTCAGGCTTCTTCTAGAAAGCTGAACTTCATCTTTCAGCATGACAACGACCCAAAGCATACATCCAAATCAACAAAGGAATTGCTTCAGCTAAAGAAGATTAAAGTTTTGGAATGGCCCAGACCTGAATCCGATTGAAACTCTGTGGGGTGATCTGAAGAAGGCTGTGCACAGGAGATGCCCTCGCAATCTGACAGATTTGGAGTGTTTTTGCACAGAAGAGTGGGCAAATCTTGCCAAGTCAAGCCATGCTGATAGACTCATACTTAAAAAGACTGAGCGCTGTAATAAAATCAAAAGGTGCTTCAGCAAAGTATTAGTTTAAGGGTGTGCACACTTATGCAACCATATTATTTTATTTTTACTTCCCTCCACCTAAAATATTTCAGTTTGTTGTTTAACTGAGTTGTACAGTTTATAGGTCACATAAAAGCTGGAAAAAGTTCTGAAATTATTTATCTTTGTCTCATCATATCACATTACATCACAGAAACATGACATTTTAATTATATATATATATATAATATTTTACAGTGAGGGGTTAAAAAGTATTTGATCCCCTGTTGATTTTGTATGTTTGCCCAAAGAAATGGTCAGTCTATAATTTTAATGGTAGGTTTATTTTAACAGTAAGAGACAAAATAACAAAAATATCCAGTAAAATGCTTTTCAAAAAAGTTATAAATTGATTTTCATTTCAATTAGTAAAATAAATATTTGATCCCCTATCAATCAGCAAGATTTCTGGCCCCCAGGTGTCTTCTATACAAGTAACAAGCTGATGTTAGGAGCACTCTCTTACAGGGAGTGATCCTAATCTCAGCTTGTTACCTGTATAAATAACACCTGTCCACAGAAGCAATCAATCAGTATCCAATCTCTCCACCATGGCCAAGACCAAAGAGCTGTCCAAGGATGTCGGGGACAAGAGTGTAGACCTACACAAGGCTGGAATGGGCTATAAGAGAGGGTGACAACAGTTGATGCGATTATTCGCGAATAGAAGAAACCCAAAATAATTGTAAATTTCCCTCGGTCTGGGACCCCATGCAAGATCTCACCTCGTAGATTTTCAATGTTCATGAGAACGGTGAGGAATCAGCCTAGAACTACATGGGAGAATGTTGTTGTCAATGATCTCAAGGAAGCTGAGACCATAGTCACCAAAAAACAATTGGTAACACGCTACGCTGTGAAGGACTGAAAGCCTGCAGCATCCGCAAGTTCCCCCTGCTCAGGAAGGCATATGTACAGGCCCATCTGAAGTTTGCTAATGAACATCTGAATGATTCAGAGGAGAAGTGGGTGAAAGTGTTGTGGTCAGATGAGACCAAAATAGAGCTCTTTGGCATCAACTCAACTCGCCGTGTTTGGAGTAGGAGGAATGCTGCCTATGACCCCTAGAACTCCATCCCCACCGTCAGACATGGAGATGGAAACATTATGCTTTGGGGGTGTTTTTCTGCTAAGGGGACAGAAGAACTTAACTGCATCAAACGGATGATGGACGGGGCCATGTACCGTTAAATCTTGGGTGAGCACTTCCTTGCCAGGGCATTGAAAATGGGTCTTGGATGGGTATTCCAGCATGACAATGACCCAAAACACACAACCAAGGCAATAAAGGATTGGCTCAAGAAGAATTGGATCCCTTGCTGGCTGAACCAACAAATTACCACTCTCTATCTGTCCAAAACACTGAAACATAACCCTTGGCAGCAAGGAAGTGCAAACATAGAAACAGGTTCTTCCCTGGGTCAGGCCCACTTATTATGTGACATATAAATTGAGACAGTTGTTCCGGCACGGGAGTGCTTCCCCAAAAGTCCCCTGTAGAGAAACCAAGAGAAGGGAGAAGGATGCTATTCACCACCATCCAGATGTAGAGCTATCTGAACTTTGAGTTCGCTCTAAAGACACCAGCACTAGTCTGTGCATCTGAAGGATTGGCATCTACATGAGAATGCCTCTGAAGGACTGTAATTGCTGGATTACACTTTAGCAGCCTGATGCGGCCCTATGATGGATATCCATCCACCTGAGGCGATCTATGGTCCCCACTGCCATCCAACATCTTGTATTACTAAGGCCTTTATCTAGGTCCTTCGAGGTAAGGGCACTGGGAGCACATGTCTACACAGACACTATCTACTTTTGCCCACACTATTTACTTTACCTATCCAGCTTATCCATGAACTTTATTCACCTTTGGAGCGAACCCATTGATGCATTTACTCCATCATCTTCTGCATGAACTTTCATTGTCATTTCCACTTTTGTGGTTTATTTTACACATCACTATCATTATTTTTATTATTTATTGTTGCCATGGTCTCATTTTTATGACCATTTTGGGTTCACTGGGAGTCCTCACGGATAGTTGCACATTTGTTGTTATATGTTCACGCATGTATTTTTGATTACTTACTGTGACGGGATATTATCTTAAGAGTTCTGTGCGAAATCACTTTATTATTTTGTGGCTTATTGTGTACACCATTAGATTTTGCAGCATTACACTCTATACACATTATAGCAGCGCAGAGGTTTTCACACATTTTTTTTTAATCAATAGGAGGCCTTTAAAGCCACCATGAGGGGAATGTTCACTAAAGAGACAAGGGATTTCTCCAAGGCCTTAAACTCTGACATGAAACATGTAGAACTTGACACTGCTGCTGAACAGAAATATATACAAGACCCATCCCCCAATACCTATCAATCTTGGCAGGACCTGACGAGACAATTTAGGATACTTCTAACTGAACAAAATACAAAGAAACACCTACTGCACACCAGATCCCTTTTTGAATTTTACCGGGTAAATCGCCTGGATTGGACGGTTTCCCGGCAAAATGGTACCAACTACATAGAGAGAGCCTAGTGCCACATCTACCAAAAGTTTTTATAGCAGCAGAAAAAGAAGGAATATTACCAGAATCCATGCGTGAAGCTCTGATTGTAGTGATTCCAAAGCCTGGGAAAGATCCACAGGAATGTGAATCATATAGACCGATCTCCTTGATCAATTCCGATGTCAAAATATTGGCCAAAATTTTGGCCAATAGGTTGCAATCGGGGATATCCTTAAATTGATCAGTTCGGATCAGACGGGATTTATACCGATCCGTTGTACCCAAATGAACCTCAGAAGGCTCTATGTAAACTTACAAATCCCACATATGAATACAGGCAAAAGCGTGAAAGCATCACTAGATACTAAAAAAGTGTTTGATTTGGTCGAATGGGACTATCTCTTCTCCCTACTTGTTAAACTGGGCTTTGGACCAAGATTTGTAACCTGAGTTAAGCTACTTTACAAAGATCCCCAAGCAAGTATTAGAGTGAATTGGCTCATATCGAATACTTTTAAGATCAGTCGAGGGACGAGACAGGGATGTCCACTGTCTCCTCTCCTATTTGCTCTAGCCATAGAACCCCTTGCAGCTAAAATTAGGACTCAGGATACCATCAAAGGGCTGTTGGTTATGGATCTGGAGGAACGAGTGTCCTTATATGCGGACGATGTGCTACTATATTTTGGAGATCCGGAACGGTCGCTGACTGCTGCATTCACCTTAATCCAAGAATTCTGAGATTTCTCGGGCTTTAGAATTAATTGGTCTAAATCAACGCTATTTCCTCTAGACCCTCAGCCAAACTTAGTGCCTCCCATTCAATGTCCTCTAGCTGTGATGACCCAATTTAAATATTTAGGAATAAATATTCAATTGCCAGTGGATTCATTTACAGAGGTGAACCTATGACCGTAATTAGAACCTTCGGAGACAGAGTACAGAAATGGAAAGACCTCCCACTCACATTGTTAGGCAGAGCTAATCTGTTCATTCCTCCCAAAATTTTTATATGTACTCTCTAATGCCCCAGTATACATTCCAAAGAAGACGTTCAGATACATTGATTCTCTGTTGACCTCCTTTTTATGGGGAGACAAGGCAGCTAGAGTACCGCTGGCCATCTTGCAGTTACTGGAGGGGAGGGGAGGTCTGGCAATACCTGACCTTCGCCTCTATTACCTAGCATCGCAGCTGGCGCAGATTCATTGGCGTATGTTTCCCTGAACAGCGATTGCAGTGGAGGCAGCTGTGGCAACCTCCTATGAGGCTCAATTGAACTTTTTCTTTTGAGGGGAAGTCCCTACGGCAGGAGGTATGACCATGCTCAGATCAGCTGGGGTGCAGGATGCGGCCAGAAATCGTGATGGATCGGCCGCCGGGTGCAGCAAGATGGCCGCCGCTCCACGGACTAGGCCGAAGCCGCGGTCTGTCCTACAGGCAGTCCCCGGGCGGGGAGATCCGGCGATCGCGGCCGCGGATGGCGCTCCAAAAGGCTGGATTAGGTCGATGGCCAGGCCGGGAACAAAGCAGGCTTGCTGGTTACTGCAGGGAGGTTAGGATCGCCTGGATTATGGCCGGATTGTGTTGTAGGAGTAATGGCAAGCGGAGCTCCCACTAAACACGTCCTACCCCATCACTCTCCAGGCCACGCCCCCATGCTCAGATCAGCTAAGTGGGTACTAGGGATTTGTATAAAACATATATAAATGGCGGACCTCTACACCTGTCACCCAGTGTCCCATTTTGTTTTATCCCATGTTTGAGGGAATTTCTTCATCTAGAGGATGAACATAGATGGGCCAAATTTGGCCTTGCATACCTGCAACAATTGTATGACAATGGCAAACTTAAGACATTTGCGTAGCTGAAGAGTGAGCTGGGTGTCCCCGATTCCTGGTCATTTCAATTCACCAGGATGAGACATGCAGCTCATGCTCAATTTGGGATGGGGCCAATACTTTTAGAAAACACTAAACTAGAAACACTCCTTGCTGCACCTGACCATACCAAACAAATATCTACATATTATACTGTACTCATGGAAAAAAACACCCGAGGGAAGAGAAAATAAGAGACAGATAATTCCAGAACTAATTGAATCAATGGGAGGAAGTTCTGACCTCCTATATGCCCACCGTTATTTCTTCCAGGGACAAACTGATATAACTGAGGTACCTGCATCAAATATATTGTACCCCACGCAGATTATATGGGATGGGTAGAAGAGACAACCCCACATGTGATAAGTGTTTAGCAGCAGATGGAACTTTTAATGCACATGGTGTGGGACTGCAATAGGATACGGCCCTTATGGTCGCAGGTAACCCAATTTCTTGCAGATACATTTGATCTCCTGAACATATGTAGCCCATTGTTGAGTCTCTTAGGTATTATAGAAGATGAAGTAATGAGTAACAATATGAGAACTTTCCTGAGACTATTAATTTTTGTATGTTAGGAAGCTAATTGTCCTTAACTGGATAAAAAGGAATCGTCTTACATTATCTGCTTGGAAAGGACTAGTTAATGGCAATATCACCATGTATAAAATGACTTCTGAATCCAGGGGAATTCAAAAAAATTCAATAAAGTGTGGGGAAGATGGATAAACTCCAAAGAAACTATACCATGTGATATCTAAGATAGAATTACTGTATACCACGGTAGAGTTATATATAATGTAAGAAGAAAGTGGGAGAGCATAGTTTTGGGGTTCACAATGCAATTGGTTAAGGCGGTATCAACCTCCAAGGTTTTGTTCTTTATTGTTTTCCTTTTAACACATAAGTTGATGATTTACATTTCAATTATTGACAACTGGTATAAAAAAGAAAAAATAAGCTATTTGTACTAACACATGTATTATTTTTAGTTGTAAGAAACTCAAAGACTCCTAAATAGCAATAATATCCTGACATTTGCAACTAAGACTGTACCCTGTTTGCATTGTTCTTCACTATGTATGTACATTTGGCAAATAAAAACCTTTTAATAAAAAAAAAAAAGTGGAAGTTCCATTTTTGGGTGGATCTCTGCTTTAATGACTTGGAGAGGATCTGCAACGAGGAGTGGGACAAAATCCCTCCTGAGATGTGTGCAAACCTGGTGGCCAACTAGTGTCTGTACGTCTGATCCGATTGCGCACCCCCTTCATTCCACTCAGACACGGAGCACGACGCCCGGGAGAGGTCACAGCTGGGCATTGCTGTCTATTCTGGGTCCAGCCTGGCCTCCTGAGTCACCTCATTGCCCAAAATATGGGGAAGTGATTTTCAAAAGGTATACCACGTAGTATATGGGGAAGATTTGCTCCACCCTGGTTTGAAAAACACCATCCGTATTTGGGCACTGTCACTTGGAGCCATCCAAAAGGCGGAGGGATAATCTCCCTTTCCAGCCAGAAGCTGCAGGCATGGATGTTCCAACCGATACACCACAAGCCTTGTAGACTCATCGGCATATGCCCTTTTGAGTCCGATAGTTCCGGTAAGCCTTCCTACAGTTGGTGGCGGCTATCTCTCATACTCACCTTTCCTTATTGATGCCATAAGGATTACTTCTTCCTGTCTGGCTGAAACTACTACACATGTTTTTTTACTTTTGATTATGACAATTAAACAGTCCACAATCAACTTTATGGACACATTACTTTTTTTTTTTTTTTTTTTTTTACCTTTTGTCCTTCTTTCACATGATTCAAGTTTTTTTATTGTGATAAATTCATTAGTATTAGTTTTTTATTTTAATGTTTTTCACTATTACACGGTCCTGTAGCCACACAGTGACCCTCTTTTTTACTAGCGCTGCACATATCTTTATAACCAGGGGTCAAAATTTCAAGAAAAAAAGAAAGAGAATGATGGCGCAAAAACCAACTGGGTAATAACTATAAAAAAATGAATAAATTACAGTAAATATAAAAAGGGATAAAAGTCAGTTCAAATAAAAACAGTTCCAGTTCAAATTCCAGTTACAGGGATGCAGCTGCAACCCTGAGAGTGGAAGCACAACTCTGGAAGACAAAATAGGACAAAGACAAGGTGCGCCAGACTCATTGCAATATTAAGGTGTTCATTTAATAAGAAAAAACAAGCCAAATGGCTACTCACAGCAGGAAAGTGATATCGGGCACATAAGTAAAAGGGTCCGGGGGTCGGGGTCACTCTGTGGTCCGAGCCGCTGTCCGTGTGGTAAATGTTTGGCTTGGACAAAATATTTGTGGATGATATGCCGCTGGAGGATGGAGCAGCAGTGGGGCCCCTGTGGATGTCCGGGAGGCTTGAAAACCAGTCACGCTGAATTTCTCTATGGAAAACGTCAGCCGGAGCCTGGAACCGGAAGTGCATGTCACAGCATGGAAAGCGGGCTACGAGGACTGGAAGTTACATTTTTGGGCAACCAATCTTCACAGTTTTGAAGGCCATAAAATGCCCAGATAGCACAAAACCCCCCAAATGACCCCATTTTGGAAAGTAGACCCCCAAGCTATTTGCTGAGAGGCATTTTGAGTCCATGGAATATTTTATATTTTGACACAAGTTGCGGGAAAGTGACCAATATTTTTTTTTTTTTTTGCACAAAGTTGTCACTAAATGATATATTGCTCAAACATGCCATGGGCATATGTGGAATTACACCCCAAAATACATTCTGTTGATTCTCCTGAGTACGGGGATACCACATGTATGGGACTTTTTGGGAGCCTAGCTTCACTCCTCACTACCTATCACAGTTTCGAGGGCCATAAAATGCCAAGATGGCACAACCCCCCCCCCAAATGACGCCATTTAGGAAAGTGGACACCCCAAGCTATTTGCTGAGAGGCATGGTGAGTATTATGCAGCTCTCATTTGTTTTTGAAAATGAAGAAAGTCAAAAAAACATTTTTTTTTTTTCAATTTTCAAAACTTTGTGAAAAAAAGTGAGGTCTGCAAAATAGTCACTATGCCTCTCAGCAAATAGCTTGGGGTGTCTACTTTACAAAATAGGTCATTTGGGGGGTTTTGTGCCACCTGGGCATTCAATGGCCTCCGAAACTGTGATAGGCAGTGAAGAGTGAAATCAAAAATTTACGCCCTTAGAAAGCCTGAAGGCGGTGCTTGGTTTTCGGGGTCCCAAAAAGTCTCACACATGTGGTATCCCCGTACTCAGGAGAAGCAACAGAATGTATTTTGGGGTGTAATTTCACATATTCCCATGGCATGTTTGAGCAATATATCATTTAGTGACAACTTTGTGCAAAAAAAAAGTGTCTCTTTCCCGCAGCTTGTGTGACAATATAAAATATTATATGGACTCGACATGCCTCTCAGCAAATAGCTTGGGGTGTCTACTTTCCAAAATAGGGTCATTTGGGGGGGGGGGGTTTGAACTGTCCTGGCATTTTATGCACAACATTTAGAAGCTTATGTCACACATCACCCACTCTTCTAACCACTTGAAGACAAAGCCCTTTCTGACACTTTTTTGTTTACATGAAAAAAATTCTTTTTTTTTGCAAGAAAATTACTTTGAACCCCCAAATATTATATATTTTTTTTAAAGCAAATGCCCTTCAGATTAAAATGGTGGGTGTTTCATTTTATTTTTTTCACACAGTATTTGTGCAGCGATTTTTCAAACGCATTTTTTTGGGAAAAAACACACTTTTTAAAATTTTAATGCACTAAAACACACTATATTGCCCAAATGTTTGATGAAATAAAAAAGATGATCTTAGGCCGAGTACATGGATACCATACATGACATGCTTTAAAATTGCGCACAAACGTGCAGTGGCGACAAAATAAATACATTTTTAAAAGCCTTTAAAAGCCTTTACAGGTTACCACTTTAGATTTACAGAGGAGGTCTACTGCTAAAATTACTGCCCTCGATCTGGCCTTCGCGGTGATACCTCACATGCATGGTGCAATTGCTGTTTACATTTGACGCCAGACCGACGCTTGCGTTCGCCTTTGCGTGAAAGCAGGGGGGGACAGGGGTGCTTTTTTTTTTTTTTTTTTTTCTTTTTTTTTTTGCTTTTTTATCTTATTTTTAAACTGTTCCTTTCATTTTTTTAAAATTTTTTTAATAATTGTTATCTCAGGGAATGTAAATATCCCCTATGATAGCAATAGGTAGTGACAGGTACTCTTTTTTGAAAAAATTGGGGTCTATTAGAACCTAGATCTCTCCTCTGCCCTCAAAGCATCTGACCACACCAAGATCGGTGTCATAAAATGCTTTCCCAATTTTCCAATGGCGCTGTTTACATCCGGCGAAATCTAAGTTATGAAATGCTCGTCGCTTCTGGTTTCTTAGGCCATAGAGATGATTGGAGCCATTCTGGTCTCTGATCAGCTCTATGGTCAGCTGGCTGAATCACTGGCTGAATTCTCAGGTTCCCTGTTGGGACAAGAGAGCCAGAGAAAAACATGGAAGACAGTGGGGGGCATTCCCTCCCACTGCTTGTAAAAGCAGTCTAGAGGCTAATTAGCTGCTAGGATTGCTTTTACATAAAAGCCGACCGCTGGCTGAAAAGAATGATACCTAAACCTGCAGGCATCATTCTGGTATAACCACTCAGTCCAGCAACATACCAGTACGTTGCTGGTCCTTGTTGGGCATATATTGTAAACTTTTTTTTCATGCAGCCTGTGGGCTGAACGAAAAAAAGATATTGATCGGTGGGTATGCCCACCATTAGAATACCTCCCTTCATCCACCCACTTCTAATGATGGGCATACATGCACCGTTTATATATGCCGAAGCATGGGGGCATCCTCCCACAAAAGGTAGGAGCAAATCGCTCCTCCACCCACTGCTGCCCCCACGCTTCGGCATATATGCTGAAGTATGTAACTGTGGTAGTGAAATCACCTCCAACAGCGCTGGAGTCACGGCTTTATGTATCGTGGGAGCAAACGCCGTTGCTGTCAAGATAAATAAATCCGCTCTGCAACTGAATGGCGTACCTGCTAAGCAAATGATGGTTAACAATAAAACAAAGTAACATTACAGTATAACAGTAAGACTTACCATACCTGCAAAGCAAATACAAAAAAACATAGTAAAAAATAAAACATTTAAATGCAACCTGTGCCTAAAATATATATATGCCGAAGCCTGGGGGCATCCTCCCGCAAAAGGCAGGAGCAAATTGCTCCTCCACCCACTGCTGCCCCCACTCTTCGGCATATATGCTGAAGTATGTAACTGTGGTGGTGAAATCACCTCCAGCGCTGGAGTCACGGCTTTATGTATCGTGGGAGCAAACGCTGTTGCCGTCAAGATAAATAAATCCGCTCTGCAGCTGAATGGCGTACCTGAAAACAAAAAAATGGTTACCAATAAAACACAGTAAACAGTAAAGTATACAAAAATTGCATACCTATAAAGCAAACATAATAAAAACATAACAACAATAAAACATTGCAGAATAGAATACAGTAAAAAAGAGCAGAACAATAGAGAGAGAACAATAAAACGACAACTATTTTTTTTTTTTTTTTTTTTTACACTTTTTTTTGTAACTTTAACTTTTGTAACTGGTACCAGGTTTGGGTCTCTCAAAATGCGATGGCATCTTGGGAGACCCTGTGAAAGTGTGTCCTAGTCTGTGCAGTGCTGTACCCTACGCTAATACTCAACTAGTGTATGGTAGCGTTCAAAACATTCACCAATGCAAAGACCAGGATTGTCAGGAGAGGAGGGACAATAATACCGGGTGTCACGCCTAAATTCGCGCTTGCTGCAGACACAACATCTTTTTTGGGGGGCTCGTTGGGTAGGGGTACTCAGGAGGACATAAAGAAAATGCCTCTCATGCAGCCGGCTTACTGCATTTGGTTGGGAAAGGTGAGGTGGAGCACCGTCTGGAAACAGAAGGGCTCTGACAATCTCTTCCTGGAATTTAAGGAAGGATCCAGTCCGACCTGAAGCTCTGTATAGCACATAAGCATTCAGCAAA
The DNA here is from genome assembly GCF_042186555.1 of Aquarana catesbeiana. Lineage (NCBI taxonomy): Eukaryota > Metazoa > Chordata > Amphibia > Anura > Ranidae > Aquarana > Aquarana catesbeiana. The sequence goes on along the minus strand of NC_133325.1, from coordinate 543,530,033 downwards.
GCCAATTGAAATAAATAAACAGACACTTTTTTGTACCAGCGTCTGGCCTTACGGGCAACTAGGTACGGCGCCAACAACTGGTCGTTGAGGTCCACCCCTCCCATATTTTGGTTATATTCGTGGACACAGAGGGGTTTCTCCACAACACCAGTCGCCGTAGTAATTTGGACCGTCGTGTCTGCATGAAGGGAGGTAAGAACGAAAACATTCTTATTATCCCTCTACTTCATAGCGAGCAAATGATTACACTGCAAGCAGGCTCTCTCCCCCAGCCTAAGACGGGAATCAACAAGCCGCTGGGGAAAGCCCAGGCGATTAGGTCGCACGGTGCCACATGCTCCAATCTGATGATCAAAATGGTGACTAAAAAGTGGCACGCTCGTGTAATAATTGCCCACGTACAAGTGGTACCCCTTTCCAAATAAGGGTGACACGAAGTCCCACACAGTCTTGCCAGCGCTTCCTATGTAGTCAGGGCAGTTTGTCGGCTCTACTTGACTATCTTTGCCCTCGTAAACCATAAACTACATGTATAGCCTGTGGCCCTGTCACAGAGCTTATACATCTTGACCCCGTGTCTGGCACGCTTGCTGGGAAGGTACTGTTTGAATGACAAGCGGCCAGAAAACGTAATCAGGGATTCATCAACGCAGACAACTTGATGGGGAGTAAACAAGTCTGCAAAACGTTGGTTGAAGTGGTTTACAAGGGGCCAAATTTTGTAGAGCCGATCGTATTCAGGGTCTCCACGAGGACGACAGAGTTCATTGTTGTTGAAGTGCATGAACCGCAAAATCTGCTCGTATCGTGCCCTGGCCATGGAGGCAGAGAACATGGGCAAATGGTAAATTGGGTCAGTGGACCAATATGACCGCAACTCACTCTATTTAGTTATGCCCATGTTGAGGGAAAGGCCCAGAAAGATCTTAAATTCGGAAACCGTAATTGGTTTCCAATCTCTGGCAAGGGAGGACTGGGAAATAGTGGCTATGTGTTGACCAGCGTACAAATTGCTTTGGTCCACAATAGATCTATAGAGATCTTCGGTAAAAAACAGCAAATAAAAATCCAGTGACGTAAAATGAACTGTTTCCACCTGAATGCCGAGTTGGCCAGTGAATGGGGGAATTAAGGGTGCTGCAGAAGTGGTGGGTTCCCAATTCGGATTGGCGAATGCAGCAGGAAGGGCACGACGGGCCTGTGTTCGTCTTCTTGGTGGCAGCGGGACACTACTTGTGCTTGCCACCTCGCCAGCTTGAACTGCACTTATGGGACTCGCCACGTCACCAAGTGTTACTGCAGTGCTGGATGTACGACCAGGGTGTACTAGGCTGCTGGTGCTTGCCAGTTCACCAGAAGGAATAGCGGCGCTAGTACTGCTCTGCTACATACGAGGGACCTGTGGTTCTTGCACATCAAGGACAGAAGAAGTTGTTCGGGGTCTGGTACGCCTGACTATGGCAGGGACCACAACTCCGTTGTCAGAGCTATCTGTCATTGAGCCGCTGTCGTCTACAGGATCGTATTCTGAGCCTGAATCTGACAGATGAGTGATTTCCTCTTCACTATCTGTCATGCTCAGAAACGTGTAGGCCTCTTCACTAGTGTACCTTCGATTTGCCATTTTGGGCTCTAAATTTAGGGGTACACTAGTGAGAATCGCAGGCAAAAAAGCTCCCGACTGTTAGCGACTATCAAAACGCTACCAACAAAAACTGTTAGCGATCGCAGGGATCAGGCCTGACTCTGCGAATGCTTCAGTTATGTGTGTTTAGTGTTTTGTAAGTGACAGTGATCGATCGATACTGCACTTGTTTGGGCTGGGCTGGGCCAAAGGGCAAAACGCAGGTGCTAGCAGGTATCTGGGCTGATCCTGCTAACACTGCGTTTTTGGGAACCCTAAACTGCTGGGGACGCTAGTATAGATCTGATCGGATCAGATATTGATCCGTTCAGAATACTATACCACTAAGGGAATTGTATGCTGTGTGCGTGGGTGTTAGAGGTACTGGCACTAACCTAACGCTGCCTGGGGTGACGCAGACCTTATCTGACCCTAAAAACTTAACTTATATCACCGCCGGGCGGTTAGGGGGTTAAACCTTTATAAGGTAATAAACGGCGGGTGCCCTGAAACTATGATAAACTATAATAAACTAACTAACCAGCGTCACCCGTAACAGTTATACGGTGATCACTGGTGAAAGGGTTAACTATGAGGCAATCAGGGGGTTAAAACCTTTATTAGGTAGTATATGGGGGTCCCTGTCGCTATAAAATGCTGACAGCGAACCTATATACTTACCTCCCTAACTAGCGTCACCTGTGTCACTAATACGGCGATCAGAAAAATGATTGCTTAGTGACACTGGCGATGGGGGGGTGATCAAGGGGTTAAAACTTTATTGGTGGGTACCCTAGACCTAAAGGGCTAACCCTAACTGCCCTACCACTTATAACTGTCACAAACTGACACCAATGCAAAGAAAAAAAAACTGCTATTGGTGTCACTGTGACAGGGGGTACAGGGGGGTGATGGGGGGTGAAAAGTGTGCCTAGTGTGCTCTACTGAAAGTGTAGTGTTTGTGCAACTCAGATTGATGTCTTCTCTCCTCGGCGCCGGAACGAAAAGACTGGCTCGAGGAGAGATGACCTCACTTCCTCTGCTGCTGTTTACATTACAGCAGCAGAGGAAGATTTTCATTCGTGGGGAGCGATCGCGAGGGGGTGGCCACAAATGAGTGGCCTCCCCCTCAGTCTGTATCGCTTCCCCAACGAAGCCGACCGCCTCGGGCACGGGGGGGGGGGTGGGCGCTATGCTCCCCCAGCCCGCGGGAGGCAGATCACGTACCAGGTACGTGATTTTGCCTGCCCGTGCCATTCTGCCGCAGTATATCTGCGTTAGGCGGTCGGCAACTGGTTAATGGTTGAAAAAAGATACTATATTTGAATTTCAAGACACGGGAAACACGCTTACTTTTCTCTCATTCTCCTTTAGCTGCAGACATGCTTTTAGACAAAAGCATACATTTACGCGCACACACACACACATATTTTTCATACATTATCACAATTAAACATCTTCTGTTATTTATTTTTATTTTACTGTATTTTTTATGCAATTTTTTTTTCTATTGTGTTTTGAGCATTTTTGTATTGATTTTTGTATCTTTGCTGTACTGTTGATACCTCCTGTGTGATCAAATAAAGTCACACTTATTTTTGATATTGCTGGCTATTTCATCAAAATTATTTTTTTTTAAATTGTTTATTTTTCAAAAGTTTTAACAATTATCAAACATTGTATCATAAGGTACAGAGATCAAGCCAAGTTAGCATCAAAGAAGAAGTTATCAATATCAAAACAATAGACAAAATAAAATAATATAATACAACTTGGTGGGGATACCAGTATAGTCAAGTGTCAGCGGCTTCCATCAATGGATCATCTCAACAAAAAAGTGTCCATACCGTATCTAGATTTAGGTCAAGAATAAAATAAAATAAAATGTGTCAACTGCACAATCGGATGTAAAGGATGGTCAAAGGGTATTTCTAGCAGACTTTTAAAAAGGTGTGACGACTACGGGTTCTGCAGAGAATATTGAAATATCCCAAGCCTTCCATATTCTGTCAAATAGGAGGGAGTTACCTTCAATCTTAGCAGTCATTTGCTCCATCCTGCGTATATCTGCTATTATGGAGAGGGTATGTTGTAAAGTGGGGGTGGAGGTAGAGAGCCAGAGCCTAGGAATGGCTCTTTTTACTGCTAATTATATGAATGATGAAAGTTTCTGTGATGATTTGGGGATATCCGGGAAAGGAAGACCCAGAAGAAAATGTATGGGGTTTAATGGAATGGTTGCAGAAAGGAGTGTTTGTAATAATCTTTGAACCTCGCTCCAATATGGACCTAGGATGTGGCATTCCCAAAAGATGTGGAGGAGGGTTCCAACAGACTGACTGCATCTCAAGCACAGTTTAGAAAAGGTGGAATTCTGGGCATGTAGCAAATCAGGAGTTCTGTACCACAAGAATATTATCTTGATAGCGGTTTCCCTATGTGCTACACATCTTGAGACTTTTGAAGATGATTCCCAAATTTTTCCCCAGTCTAACAGTGAGATTGGACGATTTAACATCTTAGACCATTTTACCATGTAGTTATGTGAGGTGTCAGTTAGAGGGGGTACTGCGTGGAGCGTTTTATATATAGCTGAAATTAGTTTAGTTTCATATGGGCCATTTGCACATAGTATTTCGAAGTCTGTAGGTTTTTCTAAGGACAATGAAGGTGAAATGGTATGGAAAAAATGTTTAGTTTGTATATAAAAGTATTCCATAGAGGGGAGATCGTGTTTTTTTTGGAGGTCTGGGAATGATAGTAGTATGCGTGTAACCGGATGTACCAAATGTCTCAGCTGAAATATACCCGCTTGAGTCCATGGGGTTGTTCGTCGCAAAGACAGTCCATCTGGGATGTCTGGCTTAAAAACGACGCTCTGGAGCGGGGAACACGGTGAGGAAAGAGAGAACTTATCTGCACATCTCTTCCAGATAGATAAAGTAAAAAGCATCGGGGATAAACAAAGAGATCTCAATTGGGTCATGAATTTATTTGAGAGAGGCCATAACAGGTAACAGGGATGTACTGGAGCCGTGATCCCCATTTCAATTTCAGCCCACCTACTTGGAGCTTTCCTTGAGGTCCAGGTAGTCAATACCCTGAGGTGGGAAGCGTAGTAGTACTCGATGAGGTCAGGGGCGGCCAACCCCCCTTTATTTTTGGGGGAAAAGACTACTGATTGGGCAATTCTATGGGAGGCATTATTCCAAATAAAATTAAGGCACTTTCTCTGGAGATTTTTCAGCTGCGAGATTGGGACTGGGATTGGTAATGTTTCAAATAAGTACAGCAGTTTGGGCAGTATCGACATTTTGAGGACGTTGACTCTGCCCAGGAGAGAGAGTGGGATGGGGGTCCAGAGGTTTAGAAGTCTTGAGATTTCTGCAAACATAGGAGGGAAGTTGGCCTGATAGAGTGAATTGTATGAGGGGGTAAGATGAATTCATAAGTATTTCAAAGATGTTTGACACCACCTATATTTAAATCTGTTTTGCAGAGAGCTAAGCATGTCTGGGGGTATATTGATGGGGAGGGCTTCTGTTTTAGTCTGGTTAATCTTAAAACCGGACAAAGCTCCAAAGGTGGATAATATATCATGTAAAAAGGGTAGGGAGGTGTTGGGACGGGTGATGGTCAGTAAGATGTCGTCTGCAAAAAGGGATAATTTGTAGTCTTGTTGGCGTAAAGAAACTCTCCGGACTTCAGGGTGGGATCTGATGGCTGCTGCTAATGGTTCGAGACTTAATATAAACACCAAGGGTGATAAAGGGCACCCTTGTCTAGTGCCATTGCTAAGGGTAAATCTTTGTGATGTGTGGGAAGACAACTGAACTTGAGATGTGGGGTGAGAATAAAGGGTTCGTAAGGCTTGTATAAAGGGGCCTGAAACTCCAAATTTGGCCAGGACTGCAAACATAAATGGCCAGCTCAAATGATCAAATGCCTTTTGTGCATCTAAGCTTAGTACTATAGTGGGACGTTTAGTTTTAGTTATTAAATCGATCAAATCTATGGTTCTTCTCGTATTATCTCCAGCATGTCTTGTGGGTACGAAACCCACCTGGTCTCTATAAATCAGGGCTGGTAATAGAGGGGATAGTCTGTTAGCTAATATTTTGGTAAAAAATTTATAGTCCGAATTTAATAAAGCAATAGGGCGATAGTTATCTGGTAATGTGGGATCTTTACCCGGTTTAGGAAAAACCGTTATGTTAGCATGTAGGAACTGTGAATGTGGAATGGTACCTTTAAGCAAGAAGGAGTATAGAGATTAGAGATAAGGTGTTAAAGTCTGTGAGAATGTTTTAAAGTAGGTATACGGAAGGCCGTCAGGGCCCGGGGATTTGTGAGCTGGCAAAATTTTAATCACTTCTCCTATCTCTTCTACAGTGATCGGGGAGTTGAGACATGTGATATGTTCAGCGGAGAGTTTGGGTAATTTTAGAGAAGACATGAAATCGTCAAAATGAGTTTGTGAGAATTGAGGATGTGAGTCAGGGCCTAAGCAGTTATACAATCTAGAATAAAAATCCCCAAAGACTTTTGACATAGTTTTGGGACAATATGTGGGAGTACCATCAGGCTGCGTCAAATGATCGTTGATTGCTAGAAAGGGCCGTGGCTTCAATTTGTTAACTAGCATTTTATGTGGCTTGTTTGCAAAATCATAGAATTTCGGTTTGGCCCATAGCATAGATTTAGAGATTTTGTGCAAGTCAAACGACTTGATTCTGTCTCGGATAGCCGTAACAATCCTTAATTTTTCCACCGTGGGGGATACCAACAGGCGCCTTTCCGCATTCTGCAATTGAGTAAGTCAATTTTAAGTTTTGCAGAGTCTCTCTTTAAGCAGGAGCTCGCAGATATACATTCACCTCTAAAGAAAGCCTTGTGTGCCTCCCACAAGGTGGAAATCTCGGAGACCGATCCATCGTTAATTTGAAAGAATTCAGTTAGTTTCTGTTGTAGTTGGTTTTGGGATGTTGGGTCTTTGAGCAGTAATTCATTAAGACGCCAGTGGCATGTTTTAGTATATGTTGACGTCAGCAGGATGTCGAGTTCAATGGGTGCATGATCCAACCAGGTAATAGGATTGATCTCAGAGGAGACTACATAGGGAAGTAGAGGGCATGTAAGCAGGAAATGAACCAACCTGGAGTACGACTTGTGAGAGTGGGAATAGAATGTGTAACTCTTTTGGGTAGGATGTTTTACTCTCCAAGTATCGAATAGATTGTGAGATCTGGTCAGTTTACGAAAAGAGGCAGATAATTTCTGGGAAGCTGATTGTGGGGCAGTTTGGAATAGGGATCTTCTATCCCTGGTCGGGGACATGCACACATTGAAGTCGCCTCCCAGTATCATAAAGGGCTGAGAGAAAGATTGTAACTTTTCAAAAACGGTTGTGAGAAAACCTATTTGTCCCACATTTGGTGCATAGATGTTAGCTAAAGAAAATTGAGTGTTGAGGTGACTACAATTCAGGAATATAAACCTGCCATGAGGGTCTAGGTAGGAGGAGAGTATCCGAATCGGGCAAGATCGTCCAATAAGAATAGCTACCCCTGCTTTTCTGGAAGAATCGGATGCCATATAGGCTCTAGGGAAATATCTGGAGGCGAATTTAAAGGAGCCTCCAGCTTTAAAATGAGTCTCCTAAATCATAATCACCTCCGCTCCAGAGGACCTACATTCCTTTAATGCTTGCCATCGTTTCTAGATGGAGTTTAGACCTTTAACATTGCATGAGTAGATCTTAAGAGCCATGCCTAATCAGAAGACGTAGTGCTAACGTTATGTAAAATGTAGACAGGTAAATGAACATCCTTAGGTTATAACATACAAAATTGTACATAAATTGGGGTTGACACATAATTGTGAATATATCAATGAGTACCATAATAAGGTCATACATGGGAAAAAAAGAAGACCTGTAAATTGAAAAGTCAAGAAAAAGCATAAAAAAAGAAAAAGAAAAAAAATGAATAGAAAAAAAAAATACAACAGATCAAGAAAAGAAAAAATCTTTTTTTGAAAAGCCTGAAAATAAAAAAAAATTTCAGGCTACCCAGGCAGAAGCCATGGGTTATGGTGGGGGGCATGATAGCCTACAGGTGTAGACGAGGGGGGGGGGGGTCCCCGTCTCTGCTCAAAAAAACATAACAAAAATTGGCTCATGAAAAGCTGAAGATAAAATATAGGAACATAGGAACGTAATAAAAAAAGGGGGGAAGAAACGTCTTCCACGAGATTAACCAGAAAAACCCGCAACGAGGGGCAAATCTCTCTGTATCATGAGGGAAAGTGACCTAACTTCAGGGAGATCACCGGAGAGGCCATAACACAAGTCATCTAGTCATGGAGTAAACAACCAAGAAGAATAGTAATGAGAAGAAACCTTCAGGTCGGAAATCTGTTGGAGTTGGATCTTTGCGGTGTGGAAAAGGCCTTCTGGGATTTTCGTCGCACTGGGGTCCAGATCTGGGCTGGGGTGATGAGTGACTTGGGATTCGGAGCTTGAGGTGGAAGATCTTCTTCGGGTAATGGTGGAAGGCCCAGGTTGCGGATGAAAGTTTCACTTTCGAAAAGATCTCTCAATGAATATTGGACGCCATCTTTAGAGGCGGATAAGCAAAAGGGGAACCCCCAGCGGTAAGGGACCTGATAATTCTGTAGGTGTGTAGTGATAGGTCGAAAGCTGCGCCTTTTGGCCAGAGTTATCGGGGATAGGTCGTTGAATATCTGGATCTTATTTTGCTTAAAGTCAATACGAGACTTGTTGCGTGTTGCAGCTGTGAGAGCTTCTTTGCTTTCGTAATAGTGGAAACGAACTATAACGTATCTGGGGTTAGCGTTAGGAGGAGGTTTTTGGGCAAGGGATCTATGGGCCCTGTCCAGGCGCCAGTCTGTGTCCGGTATATGGGGCGGTAGAGTAACAAACAGGCCCAAAAGATAGGGACGTAGCTCCTTGTCATTTACCGCCTCAGGGATTCCTCTGATTCTCAGATTCTGGCGTCTTTCGCGATTCTCCAAATCTTCCTGTTGTAACTGGAGTTGGGAGACTGTGTGTTTCATGGAGGCGTTATCCTCCTCGAGAACATGTACATATTGGGTCAGTTCATCAAACTTATTCTCCAAAGTGTTGGTATATTCTCCCAACTGGTCAATTTCCCCCCGTAACTCGTGTGCTATTTTACCGACCTCTTTGGCAATGCTGTGAGTCAGGTCATGTAGTAAAGAATTCAGTTTTGCATCGAGGACGGCCACCGTCACGACATCTGTGGGGTATTCGGGTGGATAGGGTTGCTGGGTTTGCTGGGATCTGTTATCCTCCATGGGTGTGTTTCCCAATGTGGTGCGGGGGACAGCTGTGTCCGGCTGGCCGGGCTGTTCACTCGAGGCCGGGGATTTCGGCTTCTATAGGAACCGCTCCTTACTGTGAAAGGGCCGCGACGGTGGTGGTGGGATAAAGCCACTATAGATCGTTTTCTGGAAGCCAATCTTACTCATGCAATGCCAGGGAGTATCTGGTAGGTTGTCGTGTCGTTCCTGGAGTTAAAGAAGGTCTGTTAGCCTTTGTAGGAGCCGCTAATAAAGAGACGGGGACCGGAGCTATCCTTTTACGCGTTTGCCATCTTGCTCACTGTGCCCCCTGGAGACTTTGGATTTATTTAGACAGTATTCATCTTATAGGTAAGGTTGTGTCTTATTTGGATTGACAGAAACACCAGTTTGCAGCTCAACCTTCCCTTACCATCAGCAAGGCAGGAGGGAGACAGTCTCTGCAAGTCCAGATGCCTTATGGGGGATCGTGTAGCTGAAGGAGAAGAGAGGATAACTGTAGGGTGTATTATGGAGTCCCAAGATGGCCGCCGGCTTCCAGGAGTAGGCCGAAGCCGCGGTGTATCCTAGTGGACGGCCGCCGGGCGAGGGGACTCTACTGCCTTTAATCCCTAGAATTCCTCCAGGACAAGCAGTGGTGGGGAACCGGGTAGTCCCGACTTAACTGTAGGTGGATGGGTAGTATAGGCTACTCCCTGTGTTCCTGGGGATCGTCCGTAAGCAAGCCCGCAGGCCGTGACTGAATGGAAGACCGCAGGATGCCGAGGGCGGCTGTCGGAAAAGCTCCTACGCCTTCTCCATGCTGCTGGGCTATCCCGAGTGTTCCTCAGAGGTGGATCGGCCGCCCGGTATGGACAGATTGGCCGTCCACCTTTTGGATCGTGGGTCCAGGCCTCGGGGATCCCCAGTCCGTCCGTAGGCCCCAAGATGGCGGAGGGCCCCGACGGTCCGGAGGGAGACTCAGTCTAAAAGGGAATCCGGCTGTTAATGACCCAAATAGGCTCCGGGATGAAAGCAGCAGGGGTCTGGGGTCAGAGAATTGTATTCTGCAGCTGCAATAGTTCAGTCTAGGGCAGCGGATGGCACTGGATTTGAGCGGTGTATGAGGAGCTGGGCTCTTGCGCGTCTCTTCAGCTGAACGTCCGGACACGCCCCCTTCATCAAAATTATTATACACAATCACCTAAGATACTTAGAAATAGTATGTGTCCAAAATACCTTACAGATTAGAGGAGAAAATCTAAAAGATGCAAGAAGCTTTTAACATGCGGGAGTATTAAAAAAACATTTAAAAGTTCTTAGATTGTTTGAGTAAGGTGCCAAAAAAAAAAAAAAATATACTCCATAGTGTGTCCTCAAGGACACGATAACTAAGACAGCAAAAATTACGGTGTTGCATACATTTTGTATTGCAAAAGCCATTCCAGCATTAGTTAACCATGTGATAAAATACTCCCCCTGCACAGAGAAAAAAATTATGGTAGTTTGGTTGCATGCTATTATTCGCATATAAAATCATCATGGAGCAAATTGATGAATTCTCTGGAAGAGTTTTTCAGTCTGGCTGGCTGTGGCTGTTGAATTATTGCAATTTTCAGTATGCTTGAATTTTTGTGCCTCAAAGATTAGTTTGCAGAAGATGTAACTGCAACTAGCTTCTTTACATACTGTCCGATTTGAAAATGGAACGTTTTACACTGTTGGCAGCTGGAGAATTATAATTAATTATGCAAATGGTCACGGGGGCTGTGTTGGTAATGTACTGACAAAGGTTTCAGATGTTAATGCATCAAGATGTGATCTTTATTTTTTTTTGCTTTTTGCATGAGTGTACTTTCAATGCTGCTATGAAAATGAAGTCCTAGTCAATAGTATTTTCTAAATACCTTTTCTATATCCTAGATCCTTGATGATGGAGGCGATTTGACTCACTGGGTTTACAAGAAATATCTAAATGTTTATAAAAAGATTCGGGGCATTGTAGAGGAAAGTGTGACTGGAGTGCACAGGTGAGCTAGATCTGGAGTCTGCACCCTGAAATCACACTAATATGAACCAGGTCTTTTTCATTATTTTCACCTTCTTATTCTGCCAGTAATGTTTTGGCTACTTAAGAGCCAGACTGTACATACCCCTTCATTACCCGGTCATTCTTTAGTTGTCAGTGCTGTGATACCCAAATGAATTTTATATCATTTTTGAGACCAATAGAGCTTTCTGCTGGGGGTATTTAAAAAAACATTTCTATTTATTATATTTATTTAAAATGTTTACTATATAATACTAAAAGGAAGAAAGACTGAAATGTTTTCCTTATGTTTCCCTTATTTTCTTTCAAAATACCAGAGCAGTCCAACCCACTCCCCCCCCCCCAAAAAAAAACAAAAAAAAAGTCCTGCTGTCTGTGTCAATGGATGTAGCAGCGGGTGTGCGCCCGCTCGGGTGCCCCCAGGGAAAGTGGCTTTCCGAGGGGGCACCCGATGAAGAGGAGGGGCCTCGAGTGACGACGAGGCACCCCAGAAGAGGAGGAACGGGGCTGCTTTGTTCAAAACCCTTGCACAGAGCAGATAACTATAACATGTTTATTATTTTTATTAAAAAAAAAAGCAAACCTTAACAATCACTTTAATTATTGTGGACCTATTGGCAGTTCTGTTTGCTATGTTGTTGCCAACCCCTCAGTTTGTTTGGAGACATCCTATGGTCTATGATTACAAGTCCTGTTTCCTGCACTGTACAATTAGGGTAAAGGGAAATTTGACTCGCCTTTAAATTTCTTATCTTGGAGTACAATATAGGAGACAGGACCCTTTCCTCTGTCTCCTGTGATCTCTCCTTATTGCTTGCTAGAGTGGGTATGGTTATAGGAGCATACCCCTAAGTAGAGCTGCACGATTCTGGCCAAAATGAGAATCATGATATTTTTTTGCTTAGAATAAAAAGATCACGATTCTTTCACTATTCTCACGACGTAAAATCTTTCACAATATACAAAAAAAAAACAATGGGCTAACTTTACTCGTTAGATATTTTTTTTTTTTTTTTTTAATTCATTAAAGTAATTTTTTCCAAAAAAATTGCATTTGAAAGACCGCTGCGCAAATACAGTGTGACATAAAATATTGCAACAACCACCATTTTATTCTCAAGGGTGTCTACTAAAAAAATATATAAGTTTGGGGGCTCTAAGTAATTTTCTAGCAAAAAAAAAAATGATTTTAAATTGAAACCAACAAATGTCAGAAAAAGGTTTAGTGTTTAAGTGGTTAAACTTTTTTCACTTACACAGGAAGTCTATTCCATTGACAAATTGTTACAATGTTTATACTTAAGTTCAACTGATAAAGAATGTTTTGATTCTTGGCAGACTGCCCGGTTTTTCTCTTCCTTTCTTTTGAAGGCTGTGGCTTCAGAAGAGCAGAGAGAATTCTTTGCATAGAAAGAATTGTGAAACACTTTAGTCCAGATCGCGATAACGATTATTGACGATTAATTGTGCAGCTCTACCCCTAAGGGGCACGTTCCTAATAAAGGGCCAGTGTTTAAATCAGAGCTCCACCCAAAAGGGAAAGGTCCACTTGTTTGCACCCTCCACTGCCACCTTTGGCATTTTTTTTGGTGGGTTGCAGGTACCTGGTTCTGACACTTTTGGTTAAGATCGCCACAACGATCTTCGAGTATGTCTGGCCCCTCTTTCCCCCCACTGCTTTCTGGGACACGCACAGGACCCAGAAGACGGCAGGACGATTCAGAAAACGCAGTGCGACACGTGCATGCGCAGTAGGAAACCGCCTGTGAAGCTTGAAGGTAATCACATCGTACATACAATAGCAAAACCAAAAGTAATTTCTATGGAAGCGCTTGGGACATCTCTTACTATGGAGCTATAAAGGTATTATACCAGCAGTGAAGCCTGAAGGTTTTACTGCTGGTTTCCCTTAGTTAAGATGACGGCGCCTGCACCCAAAGCTGATTGAAGAATCAGCTTGGGTGCCGACATAGCTGGATGCCTGGACATATAAGTATCCTTATGTTAAAGATGAGCAGCTACAGTATTTGTAGCTGCTGACTTGTATTTTTTTAGAGGGAGACTGGAGCTCCTCTTTCAGCATATCCAGTGCCATTGTATAACCATACCGGTAATGGGCCCATGTCTAATCACCTGAAGGTAGCCAGCATATAACCCCTAGACTATGAATACAAGCCCCGTGTCCTGTACTCCCAAGATAAGGAATTTACAGAGAGGTTGAAATGAATTTCAACATCCAAGATTAAATCCTCTTGATATATCTGCAATTTGGTGTAGTTTTCTGTTTTTTAAAAGGGCTTCTCACTCATGGTTCATCTTTACTTAAAATCTGTTGTTGAGTTGTTTGAAGTTGAGTTTTCTTTCAGCTATAACTACATACCTAATCAGAAAGTATTTGTTTTCTGCCACTTTTACAGGCTCTATCAATTATCCAAGGCTGGTAAACTTTGTGTTCCTGCCATGAATGTAAACGACTCTGTAACCAAGCAGAAGTTCGACAACTTATACTGCTGTCGAGAGTCCATCCTGGATGGGTAAGGAGAATGTTACTGCAAAGATTGAAGGTTTAAATAATCCTTTGTATGGTAATACAAATAATTTGTACTATGTCATGGCAAAAGGTTAAATTGTATGGCAGGTTAAGAAATGTGTTTATATATTTATATTATAAAGCAAAAAAGCACATGGTACATACATAAGCAAAAACAAAAATAATTTATATGGCAGCGCTTTGGACTTATATGACACAGAACTGGCTCTTGAAGTATACTCTACTGTAGAGCCATAAAGGTATTATATTAGTCCGCTGGAGACTTGGTATTGGTGGTAAACAAAAACAAAATGTATTCAATGCCACAGAGAGGATAAGAAAACACAAAAGATAAAAATACCAATTTTGACCTATATAAACGTCTGGTTTATAAAAAAACATCCACTGACCAGTGGTATAATTCGAGTCAGTCATTCATTACAAAAGGCAAGCCTGATAAAAATACAATGTCACAGTGTTGGTGCTTACATTAAGTGTTCAAAGCCACAGGAGGATTTGCGGCAGGAACCTGCTAGTATCCTCTAACTGGAGCCTTGGCGCCCGGAACTCAAAAGTCAGGGATGATGTAATGCAAGATGCGCCGGGTGCTAGATGGAGTCAAGGAGAGCCACCGACCATGGGAAGCAAGTGAAACGCACCAAAGTGTTATCCTGTCTTGTGATAATAGTAAGGACACAGTAATATAAAGGGCATAAAACGGAAGGGAAGGGAGGAGGCTAATTGAAAATAAATTGTAAAGCCTTAGGCTCAAGTGCACCACTTCCAACGCTTTAAAAAAAAAAAAAAAAAAAAACATTACCACAGTCATTACAATTAAATTACTACTAATAATAATAAAAATATATGTAACTCTATTTTCACAAGAAATTCCATATATATTTGCCAGTTGAAAGAAAAAAAGAAAAAATATATATAAAAAACATAAAAAATTGATTCAAAGTAAATACATTTATTTAACCATTGTCAATGTTAATGCTGATCCCATAGTATCAAATTCCTACAGAGGGGACAATACATACTAATTAATAATAAATTATAAAATAATATGTCTTATGAAAAAAAAGAGGATCGAAAATACCAAACAGTAATATGTACAGAAGTGATCATTTGTTACAATACAATGTCCATAAACTCCTATTATGAGCTTTCACTTTACTGGGTTCTGTTGCGATGACATCTATTCTTAAGGCGCCTTTCACACGGACGGCTGTTCTGCCGCAGGTAAAAGCATATAATATGTTCTGTGAAATTCAAGACTTCAGGCAGTGCGATCAGCTACATTTGTACACTTAGATTACCTGCGTTTAGCTGCGTTTACATGCGGCTGCGTTTGGAACATTCTTGACATTTCTGATGTGCTTCCTGTTGCTTTTCTTTCCTTCTTGCTGCTGCTATCCGCAGGAGAAATAGTACACTGCGATTACCTGCAGTTATGTGCAGATAGCTGCAGATAGCTGCGCTAAATCGCTCCTGGACGCAGTCAATTCTATTTTTTCTATCCGCACAGAACCGCATGTAACTAAATCGCAGCTAAACGCAGTGTGTGAATGGGGCCATAGGAAAGCATTGTGTGCTTTTAGCTGCGGTAGAAAACTAGAAAATCCGCAGCTAAAAGCACCATTCTATCCGTCCGTGTGAAAGGGGCCTCATGGTTTTGTTCCTGTTCACGCGTTCCAAGGGTTTTTTTTCCAGCAGCTATGGACGTTTTTTTTTTTTTGGTCGATTCCCCCTGCATTGGTGCCAGATCTTTAGAGAGGTTCATGGTACATACATACCTACCACCTGTAGATATTGATATTTTTGAAAAAAACATCATGGAAAAAAATGATTAAAACATAAATTTTCATACTGAGCACTAGACCCTCTTTTTTTTTTTTTTTTTTTTTTTCTACTGTCTGTGTTACCGCTGGGTAGATTCACCCCTCTGTGCTGATGATCATTGTTACTGAGACGGAAGTTAAGGGATAATATTAGTTATCACCAGAGCATGAGGGATGGGGTACATCATCCAATAGGCACAAATGTTCCAGTGACTAAGTTGATTTTTCTCACTTCGGTGAAATTTCTTCTCATTTTCTGTTTTGTCTCAAGGACAAAAACTAAAGAAAACTAGGGGCACAGAGAGCAAAAAAAACCAAAAACAAACCTAAAAGGGTATTTAATCCTAAAGAATGGCTGAACATACATATTAGGCCTCATGCCCACATGGCATTTGATCTTCTGCTCTTTTGCCCCTGGCAGGAAAAAGCAGCTTAAAAGGAGCAAGTGCACACGTTTTCATACACGTTTACGTGTTTGGAAGTAATACATTTTATTGGCCAGAATATTAATTTATTTTAGCAATTAGAATGCATGAAGGTGCTTAAACGTGTCTAGTGTTTATGTGCGTCTCGTGTTTTTTTTTTTTTTTTTTTTCAACTCAAAAGCTCCTCCCCTGAACATGCTGGTGATTTTTTTTTTCTTTTTTCTTTTTCTTGGCCTGTAAAAGCTCCTCTTCTAATACGCCTATAAAAATCTGTATGCACGGACATGTAGGCTGACATAGAAGTGCTCTTACGGGCTGAATAAAAATACATTCCCAATGCCTCTAAAAAGAGGCATTTTTTTAGGCGTGTGTGTGTGTGTGTGTGTGTGTGTGTGTGTATATACCACAGCAAAGAGTGCAGGGCTTCTTAAATGCCCTAAATGTTTTTGTTCCAATGAAAACAGTACATGAGAATGTACAAAAGGTTTATTTATCATACATCATAGGACACAGAGCAGCTTTAGTAATCTTTACTTTCTGGGTTATGCACCACCTATAGGTGATTGGACACTGTAAAGAAAAGACAGAAGTTCCCTCCTAGGCATAATCTCTCTCCTGTAGGTAAGCTTCAGTTTTTTTGCCGTGTGTGAAGGTGATTATCACTACTGTGCAGCTCTCTGCACAATTTACTAGATTTCTGAACAGTTTTAGTAGGGATCAGCTGACTGGTTCTATCGAGATCCATCCCTACAGTGACCAGCTCCGAAGAATCGTACCCGGGCCCCACACCAGACAAAGAATGGATGCGATATGAGGACAGCCTGCAATTCTGCCAGCAGCACTGGACTCTGTATGTACGGAACCCTGCACCTTGTTTCATTGAATGGTGTTTTCAGTAGGATGCTATACAGGTTCAGGGCACTGGACCTTAGTATGAGTGATCAAGACCCTGGAGGCCCTATGGCAGTGATGGCGAACCTTGGCACCCCAGATGTTTTGGAACAACATTTCCCATGATGCTCACCCACTCTGCAGTGTACTTGAGCATCATGGGAAATGTAGTTCCAAAACATCTGGGGTGCCAAGGTTCGCCATCACTGTCCTATGGGCTTAGCCCACCATGATGGGTGAAGATTGGACTCATCCCAGAGGGAGGTTCTGCGGCTGGACTGGTGAATGCTTTTGGTAGCTGCTGGTTACCCCCCTCCACCTGTGTGGTTACTAGCAGTGCTGTTGCTGGGAGGTGAATGTGCTGCTGGTGCTCCGCCTTGACAGGGTGGTACTTCGTCCTAAACTGACCATCTTGTCTAAGGTGGTATTGACTTTCCATCTCAACTAGGTCATTGTATTGCCTTCTTTTTGTCTTAGACTACAGTTGGTGGAGGATAAGGCACTCCACACTTCGGATGTGGTTTGAGCAGCCAGGATCTAACTGAAGTTGACTACAGTGGTTTGAAACTCGGATTCCTTCATTGTAATTCCTGAGGGCCTGAAGAAGGGTCACGCAGCCTCCAAGTCTACTATTTCCCATTGATGAGATCAGCTGACTTCTCAAGCTTACAGTTTAAAAGGAAAGCATTCTCCCTTCCAGCTGACGGCTCATTCTACCAGGAGCATTGGTGCTTCCTGGGCCTTCTGCCTTCAAGCCTTCGTCTCAAGTTGGTAAGGCTGCTACCTGTTTTTTGGTTCGTACTCTTACAAGGTTTTACTAGGTGGATGTTAGAGCCACTGATAAGGAAATTGTCTGATGGCTTAAAGGTTATGAAGTCAGAGTTCAGACCTCACAAGGAGTCAAGCTTTCAGAACTGAAACTTTTATTGACAGATTGCTTTTTTTATACAGTAAATATTACAAGTTAAAGAGGAACTGCAGTCTGCTCACATAATTTGTAATAAAAACATCTTTGCTATTCTGAAGCTTCCCTCCAACCACTTTGCATATTATTTTCTATATACTGTGATTCTGTAATTGCCAAATATGTTGCAGAAATCTCCCTCCACTGAGTCTGGCTGCAACCATTTTAACTGTGGGCAGCTGAACCTTCTGCCTGTTTACTTTTTGGATTAACACAGACACACCTCCAGCTCTGCAGCTCTCATTGGTCCTCTTATGACTCAACCCCACCCCTTCCTGGCAAACTCTCACGAGAGTGAGAGACAAAGAGCTGTGCATGATGTCATTAGCCTAGGCTTTTTACCAGACAAGAAACAGGAAGTGGCTGTATAAGGTACTGGCAGAAAAAAAATGTTTACTATTCAAAGTTAAAACAACAAGGGCAGAAGATTTATTAGATGGAAAGTTGAAAAAATGACTGAAGGTCCGCTTCAATGAATTAACGTATTGGTGGGCGTATTTTAGTTTAACGACTTGACCTCCCTTCCTGACCATAACATTTTTTGCAATTTGGCACTGCACTACTTTAACTGGTAATTGCGCGGTCATGCAACGCTGTACACAAACAAAATTTATGTCCTTTATGTGGTTCGCGAAAAAGTTATGGCATCTACAAACTATGGTGTATATATACTGGAATTTACACAGCTTTTACTTTCTTGAGGTGCTAAAATGGCAGGGCAGTTCAACCCTCCCCCCCCACCCAAATTACCCCTTTTTGGAAAGTAGACACCCAAAGGAATTTGCTTGAGAAGCATGTTGAGCCCATTGAATATTTAATTTTTTTGTCACGAGTGTTCAAAAATTGGCAAAAGATATATATATATATTTTACACAAAGTCACTTAAATGATATATTGCTCACACATGCCATGGGTATATGTGGAAATACACCCCAAAATACTTTCTGCTGCTTCTCCTGAGTATGAGGATACCACATGTGTAAGACATTTTGGGAGCCTACCTGCTACGGGTGCCGAAAACCAATCACCGCCTTCAGGATTTCAAAGAGAGTAAATTGCTCATTTCACTTGTTACGTATCACAGTTTCGAAGGCCCAAAAATGGCAAGATAGCACCCCCCCCCCCCCCAAATGACCCCTTTTTGGAAAGTAGACACCCCAAGCTAAAAAAAATATTTTTTGCCACAAGTTTCTGGAAAATTAACAGACATTTTTTTTTTTTTTAAACAAAGTTATCACTTAAATCATATATTGCTCACACATGCCATGGGTATATGTGGAATTACACACCAGAATACATTCTGCTGCTTCTTCTGAGTATGAGGATACCACATGTGTAAAACTTTTTGGCAGTCTAGCCCCGTGAAGGGGAATCTACGTTCCAAAAAGGGGCTATTCGTGGGGTCGGGTGGTGCTATCTTGGCATTTCAGGGCGGTGAATGGTTTTCAGGGTCCTGTACAAGGCTGGACTGCCAAAAAGTCTCACATGTTGTGTCCCCATACTCAGGAGAAGCAGAAAAATTTATTTTGGAGTGTATTTTACATATACCCATGGCATGTGTGAGCAATATATAATTTAAGTGACGCTTTTTTTTTGTCATTTTTCAGAAATGTGACAAAAAATGTATTATTTGATGGACTCAACATACCGCTCAGCAAATACCTTGGGGTGTCTACTTCCAAAAAGGGGTAATTTGGCGGGTATTTGAACTGTCCTGGCATTTTATGCCCAACATTAGAACCTTATGTCACACATCATCCACTCTTCTAATCACTTGAAGAACAAGCCTTTTTTGACACTTTTTGTTTGCATGAAAACAAATGTTTTATTTTGGTAGAAAATTACTTTGAACCCCTAAGCATTATATATTTAAAGCAGGGGCCCTACAGAGTAAAACAATATGCTTTAAAATTGCGCATGTCCATGCAGTGGCGACAAACTACATACATTTTTAAAAGCCTTTACAGTTTACCACTTTAGATTTACAGAGGAGGTCTAGTGCTAGAATTAGATAAATTGTTTGTAAGGGCGCTCTGAGTAACGGGACTGAGCAGATTATTGTCTTTATTGGAGGTGAAGGGGTTCAGATAATGAGGAATCTTCAATGCACTCAGGGCAGCACTCGAGTGACCACAAACTCTAGAAACAAGATAAACAGAAAAAAGGCGCCTCTAAGTGCAATATTAAAAAAATATTTATTATCCCAAAAGGAATTAAAAACACTTACAAGATGGATGATGAGAGGAATGCATCATATGTATAATAGGGAAGGTGATCTGGCATTATATGATCCCAGTGTGTGTCAGGAGTTCCCAGAGATGTCACTGTGCAACAGAAAAACATCCCAGCAGGGGGAAGCCACAGCTCTGGAGGCACCAAAGGAGCAGCCGCACTGTCAGGATCAGCGTTGGATGCAAATCCCAGAAGTGACGTCAACGGAAGGGGACCAACAACCAGCGTGGAGCGCAAACTGGAAGTGAGATCATCAAAAAGGGATGCGTTTCTGAACTACTGATTGGTTCCTTCTTCAAGCCAATAGGAACTATTACACGTCACTTTTTGATGACTTCACGTCCGGTTTGCGGTACACGCTGGTTGTTAGTCTCCTCCCGCTGACGTCACTTCTGGGATTCACATCCAACGCTGATCCTGACAGCGTGGCTGCTCCATTGGTGCCTCCAGAGCTGTGGCTTCCCCCTGCTGGCCCTGCTGGGACGTTTTTCTGCTGCACAGTGACATCTCTGGGAACTCCTGACACACACTGGGACCACACTGCCCTTAAAGCGTCTGACCACACCAAGATTGGTGAGATAAAATGCCTTTTCAATTTTCCAATGGCTCTGTTTATATTCGGCGAAACCAAAGTGATGAAATGCTCATAGCTTCCGGTTTCTTAGGCCGTAGAGATGATTGGAGCCGTTCTGGTGTCCGATCTGCTCTATGGTCAGCTGGCGGAACCATCGGCTGCATTCTCAGGTTTCCCGGTTGGACAGGAGAGCCAGAGAAAACCGTGGAAGGCAGCAGGAGGGGGGGACATCCCCTCCCACTGCTTGTAAAAGCAGTCTAGCGGATAATTAACCACTAGGATTGCTTTAACATGAAAGCCAACCGCTGGCTGAAAAAAACTATACCAAGATAATGCCTACACCTGCAGGCATCATCCTGGTATAACCACTCAGTACGTTGCTGGTTCGTGTTTGTCATATATTGTGACGTTGTTATTTTTCATGCAGCCTGTGGGCTGAACAAAAAAAAAACGCTCGTCTGTATGCTGTTCCGACGCACCAAAAACGATGCATGCTCTGAAGCAAGTACGAGACGGAAGCGCTCGGTCTGGTAAAACTAGCGTTCGTAATGGAGATAGCTCATTCCTCACGCTACAAATTCTGTGATCTTTTAATGCAGCGCATTCTTTTGTGCTTTATAATGCTAGAATAATGAATTTGTTTCTTTATCGTACATCATAGGACACAGAGCCTCAAGTAATTACTTGGTGGTTATGGGCCTACCTTTAGGTGTTGACACTGGTATAACCAAGACAGGAAGTTGACTCCCCTATATAACCCCTCCTCCTTCCAGGAGTCCTCAGTTTTTTTGCCAGTGTCTAAGACCCCTTTCACACTTATACGACTTGTCCCACGATTTTGTACTGCAAAATCGTATGACAAGTCATTCTCCATGATTTTCAATGACTACCATTCATATTGGCACGACTTTAAGTCGTGCCAACTTGAAAGTAGTCCCTGCACTACTTTGGTCCAACTTCTATACGAGTTGTACTCCATAGACCTCAATGTTAAACCTTCAAGTAGTATGCAAATCGTACCTGAATAATATAGACACGATTTCAGTACGACTTTGTAAGCACAAGCCTGGCTTGCTGATCGGGAAAGGAAAACTTTTTTTTCCTTTCGCGATGAGTGACAGGCAGTGCTGACAGCTGTCAAGTTTTAAATGAAAAAAATGGCGTGGGTTCCCCCCCAGGGGCATACCAGGCCCTTAGGTCTGGTATGGATCTCAAGGTGAACCCCCTACGCCGAAAAATCGGCATGGGGTCCCCCCCAAAATCCATACCAGACCCTTATCCGAGCACGCAGCCCGGCCGGTCAGGAATGGGGGTGGGGACGAGCGAGCGGGCCCCCCCTCCTGGACCGTACCAGGCCGCATGCCCTCAACATGGGGGGGTGGGTGCTTTGGGGCATGGGGGGCGCCTCTTCCCGACAACCCTGTCCGTTGGTTGTCGGGGTCTGCGGGCGGGGGGCTCATCGGAATCCGGGTTTGTACCCCATTGTACCCCTACCCATTCACCTAGGGAAAAAAGTGTCAATGAAAAAACACAGTACAAGGTTTTTAAAGTAATTTATTGAGCAGCTCCGGGGTCTTCTTCTGACTTTGGGGGTCTTTCCGGCAGCTCCTCCCGGTGTCCTGATCTTCTGCCGGCTCCTCCTCTATCCTCTGCAGCTCAATTGCTAGCGGGGGCCCGGACTTCTGCCTTCTTTTCTTCCAATGTTGACACAACGCTCCCTCCAGCTGGAATCATCTCTGAGCGCTCCGCAATGGACTTATATAGGCGGTGACCCCGCCCCCTTATGAGGTCACTGTCCTGGTGCATGCTGGGACTGTGCCGTCATAAGGGGGTGTGGTCATCACCCGGTGACCACGCCCCCTAAACCGTCAGTCTAAGCATGCCCAGGGACTGTGAGGGCATAAGGGGGCAAGGTCACCGCCTATATAAGTCAGTTGCGGAGCGCTCAGAGACCATTCCAGCTGGAGAGAACGTCATGTCAACATCTCTGGAAGAGAAGAGGGAAGAAGACGATCCATAAGTCCGGGCCACCGCTGGCAAAAGAGCGGCAGAAGATAGCGGTGGAGCCGGCAGAAGATGCGGACACCGGGAGAAGACGCCGGAGAGACCCCCGAAGTTGGAAGAAGACCCCGGAGCTGCCTAATAAATTACTTTAAAAACCTGTGTACTGTGTTTTTTATTGATACTTTTTTCCCTAGGTGAATGGGTAGGGGTACGATGTACCCCATACTCATTCAAATAGGGTGGGGGGCCGGGATCTTGGGGCCCCCTTATTAATGGGGGCTCCCAGATTTCGATTAACCCCGCCGCCCGCAGACCCCGACAACCAACGGCCAGGGTTGTTGGGAAGAGGCCCTTGTCCTCATCAACATGGGGACAAGGTGCTTTCGGGTGGTGGGGCCTGCACGGCGTCCCCCATGCCCCAAAGCTCCCACCCCCTCATGTTGAGGGCATGCGGCCTGGTACGGTCCGGGGGGGGGGGGGGGCGCTCGCTTGTCCCCACCCCCTTTCCTGACCGGCTGGGCTGCGTGCTCGGATAAGGGTCTGGTATGGATTTTGGGGGGACGCCACGCCGATTTTTCGGTGTAGGGGGTTCCCCTTACAGTCCATACCAGACCTAAGGGCCTGGTATGCCCCTGGGGGGGGGGGGGCCACGCCATTTTTTTATTTAAAACTTGGCGTGGAGTTACCCCTCATGATTCGTACCAACTACTGTATGTTTTCATTTGTTAATGCCAAAGTTGTGGCAAAGTAGTACTGCTTGCAAATTGCGGTAAAATCGCGGCCACGAAATTGCGGTAAAATCGTGCGACTTTGAAGTCATATAAGTGTGAAAGGGGCCTAAGGTGTTGGTCACGAGTGAAGATGTGCTCTGAGGAGCTCCAGGGAGGGATCCATGTTGGATTTAAAAAGCCTCCACAACCGGATCCATCCTCGCCACTGAGGCCATAGGATGGTACCCGGGCCTCGCATTGAAGAACAAAGTTTTGCCTGTAAGCTTCTCTTTGAGACCTGGACCCTAGGAACCAGGACGCTTTTTGGTTTTTCATATTACCTAAAGTTGTTCCTGAGGGGTGTTATACATGGTCCAAAGGAGCGGAACCTCTTTAAAAAGGGCCCCAGTCTTTGAAGGTTTAACTACGCTGCCCGCCGTGATGGGTGAAGGTTGGATCACTGTAAAAAGTCCTATGCCCTTTTCTCCAAAAAATACATATATATATATATATATATATATATATATATATATATATATATATAGAGAGAGAGAGAGAGAGAGAGAGAGAGAGAGAGAGAGAGAGAGAGAGAGAGAGAGAGAGAGAGAGAGAGATAAAATGTATAACTGTATGCCTTAAAATGTATATTACACTTGCCTAGTAAGATGCCTTTTTCAGCAGCTCTGTGTCTCTTATTCTCTCTGGAGAAGAGACGCTTGAGAGGGGATATGATTTCAATTTACAAATACTGTACTGGTGACCCCACAATAGGGATAAAACTTTTTCGCAGAAGAGAGTTTAATAAGACTCGTGGCCACTCATTACAATTAGAAGAAAAGAGGTTTAACCTTAAACTACGTAGAGGGTTCTTTACTGTAAGAGCGGCAAGGATGTGGAATTCCCTTCCACAGGCGGTGGTCTCAGCGGGGAGCATTGATAGCTTCAAGAAACTATTAGATAATCACCTGAATGACCGCAATATACAGGGATATGTAATGTAATACTGACACATAATCACACACATAGGTTGGACTTGATGGACTTGTGTCTTTTTTTCAACCTCACCTACTATGTAACTATGTGTCTGGCTATTGCAGCATGTGTGGTCCCTGCAGCCAGAGGGGAGTTCTTAATTGAACAGATGGTGTTCCTCTTCTGAGGGATCTAAAGGGGTTACAGCAGTAGTTTATGAACATACAAAACCAGCCATTTGCATTTTTTGTATACGGTGAAGTCTTCCTTTAAAACTAGGAGCTTAACAAACACTGCTGATAAAAATTCCCTTCCCCCTCCCCTCACCTCGCCTCCTGGAGAGGTGCGGTAACAGTGTAATCAGGTTCTCACCTGAGGCTTAAAGTGGGGTTCCACCCAAAAAAACAAAAATACCTGAGAAATTCTAAAAAAAAAAACAAAAAAAATTTGGATATATATATATATATTTTTTTTACTTACCTCTAAATGCCTGTTGCTAGGTGGTCCCTCGTAGTCTGCCTCTTCCTTTGCCTGGGCTGGTGACATCACTTCCCCCTCAGCACAGGAAGGGCTCCGCTTTGCTCCCTCCCTCCTGTCAATCATCTGGGACCCATTACAGGTCCCAATTAAAAGTCAGCAGCTGCAGTATTTGTAGCTGCTGACTTTTATTATTTTTTTTTTTTTTAATGGACCCCCTGGGTGGAACTCCTCTTTAACACAGACGCTCTCAGTTCATATGCTGAAGACAGAGGTCTGTCACACTAATGCCCCGTACACACGGTCAGATTTTCCGATGGAAAATGTCCGATCGGAGCGTGTTGTCGGAAATTCCGACCGTGTGTGGGCTCCATCGGACATTTTCCATCGGATTTTCCGACACACAAAGTTGGAGAGCAGGAGATAAAATTTTCCGACAACAAAATCCGTTGTCAGAAATTCCGATCGTGTGTACACAAATCCGACGGGCAAAGTGCCACGCATGCTCAGAATAAATAAAGAGATGAAAGCTATTGGCCACTGCCCCGTTTATAGTCCCGACGTACGTGTTTTACGTCACCGCGTTCAGAACGATCGGATTTTCCGACAACTTTGTGTGACCGTGTGTATGCAAGACAAGTTTGAGCCAACATCCGTCGGAAAAAATCCTAGGATTTTGTTGTCGGAATGTCCGAACAAAGTCCGACCGTGTGTACGGGGCATAAGAGTCATAGGAGCGCTGGGCATGTAAAGGTGTGTAAACAGGCATTTCCAGCACAGGAAATATTATGGTACTCAGTATCAAAGGTTTTTCCTTATGATGACATTGTTTTCTTTTGCTAAAACTATTGTTCAGCAAATACCATAATTTGTTAAAGTGCCTCTGCTGTTGTGCTTAGCACATTTGATTTCCAGTGTACCACAAAGGTTCCACCCCCAGGCGCTGGGAACTCCAGTCATGCCTCCACACTGTCATCCTCTCCGGAGATACCTGACATGGCACGCCAGGGTGAGTCATTGGAAGCAATTGGTGGTGCAACTGCTTCTCACACTTCAGATGTGACTGAAGATGCATTCTCCTCTGCCCTGTTGGGCTTAGAAGGAAGATTAGCGGCTTTAATCGCATTCTCCATCCAAGAGGATAGGAAGCATGCTAGATCCCCCTCCCCCACCTCAAACCCTCTTTTTCCAAGGGAACAGTGGGCACAGGATGAGGTGTTATCCTCAGGTGATCACGGGGGAAAACAAGCCAAAATTTTCCTCTGTGGAGGAGACAACAGTTGATGAACCTTATGCAACCTCACAATCTGACAGATTGATGGTACAAACTCTTACAGAGATGGTTCATTCCACTTTTTATACTACTCCTGACAGAGTAAGCTGAAGGTCCAGGTCCCTTCTTTGGTTTTAAAAAAAACAAAAAAAAAACCTTTTTACAGTGCTTATTTATGCTGAATGGGATCATCTGGATAAGCATTTTTTCCCTCCAAAGAGTTTCTCAGTTCTCTATCATGGAGGAAAAATTCACAAGGGTTGGAAAGTACCAGCAGTAGATGCTGCGATTTCCAGCATCAAGATGCATAATTGCTTAAGCATCCAACAGATAAGGAGTTGGAATTCTTTTGTTAAAATCCTCCTACCAATGGCGCTATGTTTCGCCATAGATGCCATAAAAGACCCTATCCACCAGATGTTGCGCCTTGCGCTTGTTCTAAAACACATGCTTAGGACCCAGTGGTTAAAAGGGTTGGTCAGCAGAAGCATCTTGCAAAAAAGGGGTGTCTGACTTGTTTCCCTTTTCATTGGGGAAGGTTCGGTGAAATACATCCAAATGGTTTCTAGCAGTAAAGCTCTTTTGTCCAGTAGAAGGTATAAATGTCCTTTTATTTAAAGTGAAGCCACAACAGCTCACAGGTTAAGTACTCTGACGGCCAGTGTAGCCATGGGAGACTTCCTGACAGACATGGGTTCAGATCCACATGTCGGCGTTCACTAGTGAAGGAGCCACTCCTCACAGGTTAACTACTCTGACGGCCAGTGTAGCCATGGGAGGCTTCCTGAAAGACGTGGGACCTCATCCTCACGTTGGCTCCTTGTGACCTTGGACAAGTCACTTAAACTGATTCCTTCCCCTGCGCAGGGGCAGCTGTCTCTAGGCAGCGGTGACGTCCTCCACCGTCAGACTCTAGGGTATGTTTTCCAAGAAATACTGTTCAGATCTGTGCGACTTCAAGGTAGTCCCTGCACTACTTTGGTACCACTTTGATGCGACTTGAGGTCCATAAACCTCTAGAATACACAGGCATTGTTTCCTGTCACATCAAAATTGCGCCCCGACGTATTCTCGGCGGCAAAGGATCACAGTAAAATCACGCAACTTTGGGGTTGCAATAGTGGAAACTGAACCTAAGAGGAGAAAATATTCAGCCCCTGTATACATGATTGAAGATACGTTTTTCCTCCGCCCTGCAGGGCCTAGAAGGAAAATTAGCGACTTTAATCGCATCCGCTATCCAAGCATGAGAAGCGTATTAGACCCCCCTCCCCCACCTGAGATCAAGGGAAAAGTGGGTAGAGGATGAAGGATTACCCTCAGGTAATCGGGAAGAAAGGCAAACCGAGTACTCCTCTGCAGAGGAGACAACTAGAGTTGAACTTTTTTTCAGCCTCGCAATCTGAGAGATTGTTGGTACAAACCTCTTACAGAGATGATTTGTGCCTCTTTCAAGCTACCTCCAGTAGAGTCAGCTGATAGTTCT
Organism: Aquarana catesbeiana; assembly: GCF_042186555.1. Classification (NCBI taxonomy): domain Eukaryota; kingdom Metazoa; phylum Chordata; class Amphibia; order Anura; family Ranidae; genus Aquarana; species Aquarana catesbeiana. Next base: position 543,502,657 of record NC_133325.1, on the reverse strand, counting down.
GTTTTTTCTTAGGTTCCTTGGAACCTTCACTGCCTTTTTCATGCGTTTCCTGTACATGTACAAAGCCACGCAGAAATTCAACAGATGCATTCTAGATCTAAAAGAATCTAAATCAGTTCCTGAAGATCTGCTCCTTTCTATGGAGTTGATCAAGTCAGTAGTTTCTATCCTGCAAGGAGGAAAACTTCTGTCGCCTATCGGCATCAGGGATGCATATCTGCATGTCCATATATTTCCCGCTCACCAAAGGTTTCTGCGGATCGAAGTAGAACAGCAGCATTTCAGTTTATAGCCTTGCTCTTCGGGCTAGCTACAGCACCTCGAGTGTTCACTAAGGTGCTAGCCCCACCTGTAGCCAGGTCAAGGGCACAGGGCTTAAACAGTCTTGGCATACCTAGACGATCTATTGCTAATAGACCAATCGCTGTTCGGAGTAAGGTGTACGCATTACAACCAGTTACCTGGAAAGGTCTGGATTGCATTCTCAACCTAGTAAAGTCTCCATTAAAATCGCTAAAAGAGGGCTGCAGTATTTTGGGTCTGATCATAGATACAGCCCAGAAAAAGGGTCTTCTTGCCCAGAAAAAAAAAAAAACACCACTCTATAAAAGAGTTGGTGCGGATGGTCAGGTCAAAAGGAGGTCCCTCCATTCACCTTTGCATGAGGTTGTTAGAAAGGATGGTGGCTTCATTCGAAGCAGTTCCCTTTGCCCAGTTCCATTCAAGACTGTTGCAAAACAGTATTCTATTTTCTTGGAACAAAACGATCCAAGCTTTGGACTTGCCAATGCGGCTGTCCCCAAGGGTGTCCCAAAGCCTCAATTGGTGGTTACTAAAGAATGTCCTAAAGGGTAAATACTTCAAACCACTTTTCTGGAAAGTGGTAATGACAGAGAAGACAACTGTCCAGAACCGAAAGAGTCTTGCCCATCAACATCCTAGAGATTCGGGCAGTGCGTCTGGCTCTAAAAGCCTGGACTTCCAGGTTAAGGGATTGTCCCGACAGCTTCCAATCCGTCAATGCCACAGCTGTGGCCTATATCAATCACCAAAAGGGGCACCAAGAATCTCTCAGTGCAGAGAGAAGTGAACCATATTCTAACTTTGGCAGAAAGAAATATTCCGTGCCCATCGGCAGTCTTCATTCCGGGAATGGAGAATTGGCACGCGCACTACTTGTGCCACCACCAGATTATTCCCAGGGGAATGGTCTATTCACCCCGACATGTTTCGGGCTGTTTGTCAAGGATGGGGGACTCCGTATGTAGATCTTCTAGCATCCAGTGCAACAAAGTTAGTCAACTTTGTGTCCACAACAAGGGATCCATTCGCATGCAGAACAGATGCGTTGGTGATACTGTGGGATCAGCTTTTACTGATCTATGCATTTCCCCCTATTCAGTTGCTGCCTCGACTTCTTTGCAGGATCAAGCTGGAAAGAAAACCGGTAATTCTGGCAGCACCAGCTTGGCCCAGAAGGTCATGGTATGCAGAAGTCGTAAAGATGGCAGTGGGGGATCTGTGGTCCCTTCCACAAAGGCCAGACCTGCTCTCACAGGGGCCGATATTCCATCCTACTTTATGAATGCTAAATTTAACGGCCTGGCTATTGAGACCCACATTCTGAAGAAACGTGGGCTTTCCAGGGCAGTTATTTCTACTTTAATGCTAGGAAGCCAGCTTCTAGAACTATATATTATAGAGTCTGGAAAGCTTATGTTTCCTGGTGTGAATCCAAGGGTTGGCACCCTCGGAGATATATATTATAGGCAGAATTCTTGCCTTTCTACAAGTAGGTGTAGAGATGAAGTTGGCCCTGAGTACAATTAAGGGCCAAGCCTTATCAATTTTATTTCAAAGACCACTTGCTACGCATTCTTTAGTCAGGGGTTTAATGCGAGGAGTGATGCGGATTAATCCGCCAGTTAAATCGCCCTTGGGACTTGAATTTAGTTTTGTCAGTGTTACAAAAACTGCCATTCAAACCATTACAGCATGTTCCCTTAGTTCTTCTGACTAGGAAGCTGATATTTTTAGTTGCTATATCCTCAGCAAGGAGGGTTTCAGAATTGGCTGCTCTTTCCTGTAAAGAGCCATATTTGGTTATTCATGAGGGCAGAGTGGTGTTGGGCCCTCGTCCAGGTTTTTTACCAAAAGTGGTCTTAGGTTTCCACCTGAACAAGATATTGTCCTGCCATTTTTTCCAAAACCATGTTGGTTATTCATGAGGACAGAGTGGTGTTACACCCTCGTCCAGGCTTTTTGCCAAAAGTGGTTTCAGGCTTTCATTTGAATGAAGATATTGTCCTGACATTGTTTTTTCCAAAACCATGTTCCAAAGAAGAAAAGTCACTACATTGTCTTGATGTGGTGAGAGCAGTGAAGATCTACTTAAAGAAAACTGCTCAGATTCGTAATACTGATGTCTTATTTATTCTGCCAGAGGGTCCTAAAAAAGGACAGGCAGCGTCAAAATCCACTGTGGCTAAGTGGATTTGGCAGGTTATAATTCAAACTTATAATTTAAAGGGAAAGATTCCCCCTTTTCAAGTTAAGGCGCACTCTGCCAGAGCGGTTGGTGCTTCTTGGGCAGTGCGTCACCAGGCTTCCATGTCTCAGATCTGCAAGGCCGTGACTTGGTCTTCAGTGCATACATTTAGAAAATGTTATCAAGTAGATGTAAGATGGAATGAGGATATCGCCTTCGGGCGCAGTGTGCTGCAGGCAGCAGTATAATTCCTCAAGGTCTGGGGGTACCCTACGGGTTGTGTCTCCCTCCCCTCAAGTAGCATTGCTATGGGACATTCCACCAAGTAATTACTTGAGGCCCTGTGTCCTATGATGTACGATAAAGAAAATATGATTTTTAAAACAGCTTACCTGTAAAAATCCTTTTCTTGGTGTACATCATAGGACACAGAGCTCCCGCTCCTCTGTTTTATGGGGTGACAGTATATTGCTTATATTGCTTGGCTACAAAAACTGAGGACTCCTGGAAGGGGCAGGGGTTATATAGGGGAGTCAACTTCCTGTCTTGGTTATACCAGTGTCAACACCTGAAGGTAGGCCCATAACCACCAAGTAATTACTTGAGGCTCTGTGTCCTATGGTGTACACCAAGAAAAGGATTTTACAGGTAAGCTGTTTTAAAAATCCTATTTTTGCTGCTGATATTCACACAGAGTTCTCACAAACGTATTTCTTTATTATTTCTCATGATCTCATGAATAATATTTTATTTTTTTTAAGCCAGGTCTCCATAATAATGTTTAGAATTTATTTTTTCTAGTCATCTTTTTTTATTATTTTTTATTTTATCAAAATCTCCTTTTTTTTGGATTGTTGAAAAATTATTTTCTAGTGATCTCCATAATTTGTTTGTGTGTCAAGTTACCACAATAACATTATTATCTTGTATTTTTTAACCTCAAGGAGGCTGGTTGGTGTCCCTTGTTAATTTGACATTGTATTTTTGAAATGTACCTGCCTACTCACAAACAAACTGTCCTATTTTTAGAAAAACACATAGGCAAGTATTTTCAGAAAATAAAATCTCCATTTATTCTGGGTAACAAAATAAGGAGGAAGGCAACGCTGGAGAAACTTTTGGAATTTGCGAAGCCTTTTGGCCCCCAAGTGCAGACATCAAGTCTGTGGAAAAAAAAATTGTTATTTTGAGGAGTCCATATAATTTGGAGCCCAATCTGGTCCAGGACTCCCAGAGATCAGGACCAGCAGCAGATGACATATATGTCCTCAGGCTGTGGCACTACACCAGCCTGCGTCTTCTGTCAGACCAGACTGAACCCAGACCATCACTTTCTTCTCTTCACTGCAGCCTTCCCTTCACGCTCCCCTGCAGCCTTCCCTGCAGCCTTCCTTGGAGGCTGTGGCTCTGGTGGTGGATTTGTGGCAGGAGGAGGAGGATGGGCGAGCTCATATACGTGGCTGTTCTCAGTCAGCTGGCCCCTCAACCCCTTCTGAAGGGCCTCAGCAAAAATTCCCTCACAGAGGAAGCCTTGGCCCCATCCAATTTCATCAATCTAGTGGCTAGATAGCAGCCATAGGCCTCTTCAGCAGGGGGGCTTCTGAGGACATCAGTTGCTTCCCTAATGAGGCCCAGTGCTGCCTCCTCCATGATCATCCCCTTCCTGGGCATTTTTGTTGTAAGGCGGAGGGGAGGCACCTGGGATTGGGTGAGGCTCCTACTGGGCCCGCCCACCTCCTGGCTGACACTGGGCACGGCCTCCTCCTGCCTGCCACTTTCCAGACCCTCCTCCTGGCTGAGCTCATCCCGTGTATAAAAAAAGGACATAGTTTTAGTTTTTGCTTCATCACCTTAATTACATTAATGTGGCGAGGAAGAAGGAGCGCTTTCAATAAAGCGTCCACATGCTATCTGTGTAAGCATTCGCATCCTGTCCTTCAAAGAGCTGACCTGCTCTAGTAAGAGCAATTAGTTCTGCTTGTTGTGCTGAAGTTACTTGTAGTGGTTTACTTTCTAAGATAATGTCTGGGAGCATGACAACTGAGTAACCAGTCTTGTATGTGTGATCGTCAGGACATGTACAGCTACCGTCTACAAACACATGTAAGTAATCAGGGTTTGGCGTGTCTTTTGAATCAGAACATGGTGAAGTAGATTCTAAAAGCTGTTGATTACAGTCATGTTGAGGAATAGGATCAGTTTCTAAGAGAGAGTGTAGAAACCTGACTTGTGGTGTTGTCTCTGAACATGATTTGATTTCAAGGTTCTGTGTGTTAAAGAGTATAACTTCATAGCCACTTGTACGTTGTGCTGTCATATGCTGAGTACTCATGTTCTGCATAAGGTGAACTACCGAATGTGTTGTGTATAATGTTGTATGTCCTCCCAATGTGATTTTGGATGCCTCCTTTACAGCCATTGCACAAGCCGCGAGAGCTTGGAGACAAGAGGGCCTCCCCTGAACCTGCACGGGTAATTTTTTTGACAGATATGCATCTGGTCTCAAAACCCCACCATGTCGTTGTGCTAGAATTCCTGCAAACGCTGGACCTGAGACTACACAATATAAACAGAATAGTTTATTATGGTCAGGTAGACCCAATGCAGGTGCCCTTGAGAGGGACGCAGTGAGGGTGGCAAATGCTTGTAGCATTTCCTCAGTCCAATTAATCATTTTTAGAGAGCCCAACAACATAGCTGCTCTAAGGATCGAATCCCAGTGTGAGCAATCGGGTATCCATTGTCTGCAGTAGACAATTGAGCCGAGGAAGGAGAGAAGCACGGCTTTCTCCTTTGGGGGACTGAGGCACGCAAGTGCTTTGACCCGAGCTGGTGATACCCTTTGTTTGATTATACACCCCAAATGCTCAACCTGCGACCTGCACCACTGGATCTTTTTGCAAGACGCCAAGTGACCTTCTGAGGCGAGGTGATGTAAAAGGTGCTCAGAATCGGACTCACAGCGTCCCTGGCTCTCACTACACAGCAGTAGGTCATCTACATATTGAAGCAGTATGGAACCCTGAGGAGGTGTCCAGTCGCCAAGGGATCGTTTCAATACCATAGAGAAGGCTGCTGGGCTGTTAACAAATCTTTGTGGGAGCCGTGTTCAGGTTAATTGACCCGGCCCCAAACAAAACCAAAGATCCTTTGTGCGTCCTCCCCAACCGGTACACAAAAAAAATGTGTTCCATGGACTATTTCCTTTAGTATGCTTTCCTTTCTGTATTCTTCAATCAATGGTGAAATGCCCTGCAGTTTTTATTCTGTAAGAGGATATTGTTTTTGAAAGTGTGGTATTGTGTTGGGTTTGAAAGTAGGAGAGTAAGGTGTACAATTAAGATGTCCTACAGAGATTTTTTCCTTAGCCCAAATTGGGTGAATTTTTAGCGGATAGGTAGAAGCATGTAATGTCCCCTGAAGTCTTGATATTTAGGATTAGTCAAGTCACATAGTGGAGACTTTGCTGTCAATCAACCTTCTTGGTTAAATCTTACATTGAGTCTTAAAGCAGACATTAAGTCTTTTCCCATTAGGGAAAGGTCAGTCAGTCAAAACAGCAAAACACATAGTTGTAAGAGGTTCGTCCTGTAATGTACTAACTTGTAATGGAGGAGTCACTTTATGTTGGACGTCAGTTCCATTAATACCCATTGAGCAACCCTCTGTACATTCTGGAGTAATAAACCTATGATCAGTGAGTGATATGTTTTATGTAGACGAACCTTGTTAGTGTGTACACTTGTGTCCCCTTTGTATGCTTTCTGCCAAGCTAGTCCTAGTTGTACCCAAAAATTATCCCACCCTTCAGGTTTGTCATAGGGATCTGCCGCGATAAAAGCTGCCGCTACATTAAATTTAACCATGGTTTTAGGGTATACTGCTTGAATAATGATTTGGAGATCTTCTGCACTCATCCTAGCTCCTGTACAATACCTTTTTAGAAAAGCTGCAGCAGCTCTGGGATCCTTTCTAGGTTTAGGGCAGGTGTCCCTTATATCTTTAATTAGCCGACGGGGAGGGGGATCTGAACCTGAGTATTACCTATCGTGATCAAAGAAAGGGCCTTAGAGGGTTCCTTCTCTTTGTTTGAAGAACAAAGGATTATCTGACCCGCAGACTCTACTTCTTGTAGTGTTATAGCTAGTTCTTCTGATTTTTTTTTTTCTTTTTAGCCTCTTTGCTTCCCTCACTTCTTTCTCCCTGTCTTTCCTTTCCTACATTTTACAACATTTCATCATATATTTACAATCCCAGTCACCCGGGGGGTAATTGTGTCGATTTATGCGTCCCACAAATTTCCAATACCTCCTCCCAATCTTCCACGGAACATGGTCCCGATGATCCCAAGCCTGAAAGATGCAACTGATGTGCACAAGTTTGTTCATTTTCCCAAAAAGGATTGACGCAATTTTAGAGCTCCATACACCAGTCCTGTATTTTAAGAAAGCATCAAATGCTCTCTATAATCCTATAAGTCCGACCAGCCTAGCGGGACATCATTTAACCATTAAAACTATGCGACTTCTTTATCCCAGGAGAGCCAGCCTAGCAATCCTCGAGATTATGCGACCTCTTTATCCCAGGAGAGCCAACCTAGCAATCCTCGAGATTCTAAAATTAAAAAAAAACAATAGGGGTCAATCGTGCCAGGATAAGTGAAAAGGCTTCGCAAAATGAGTTTACGAAGTTCCACTCACTTGTCAGTCGATTACCCCACTTCTGGTACCATTTCTGTTAAGTCGCCCCATTTCTCCTTTGAACCTGGGTTGGACCTATGGGTGTATGGATAGAACTCTCTGATCGATCGGGTAATCAAGACACACACATGGGATGGTGAATCAAAATTACAATGGTTTACTTGGTTTGCATATATCTTATACACTTACAGAGAGAGAAAAACCTCCCTCTTATTATCAGCCAATGAGATTGAAGCATAGACTTTATGAAAAAATAAGCATAAAACGTCATAAACTGCATATTCTGCTTGGAGACATCTCTCAGGCTATGTTTAAATATAAGACAAAATGAAGCTACGTAAATTAGGCAATTTGCCAATGTTCCAGACACCCAACTTCTAACTTGTTATAACTTTGTTATTCATTGTCTATATTAAGTGTCAGACTGACCACATGTACATCCTGTATCAGCACATAGCATCCTTGTATCTAACTTTTGCAGCCTACATTTCTAACTTTCTATATATCAAAGCAAAATACATTTCTTCTTGTATAACTTATTATAATGACTTAAAGCAGTACTCTAACTCCTTACAATCACACACAATTTTTAGCTCATGACTTGCAAATTGAATGTTAATAAATAGAAAAGACTATCATTCTGACCCCAGCATTTTTCATTCTTGTCCCAAACATTTTTGACCACTACTGTCTATTGCGTAAATCTCATTGTTTTAAATCATTAATTTGTTATCAATTATAACATCTAGTTTAGCATCATTAATATTAGGACAATAAATATGTCTAAAAAAATCTACCTGGCTCCAGCTGGGCGCATCCACTTCTTTCAGGATGGAAGGCCCAGGTTGTTCCTCGTCAGGCTCTGCTGGGGTTGAGGAAAGGGTGGAGGGAAGGCTGCAGGGAAGGGTAGAAAGTCATTCCCTGGCTTCAGTCTGGTCGTCCAGAAACCGCAATTTGTTGAAGTACCACAGCCTGGGTACATATACCTGCGCTGCTGCGGATCCTGATCTGAGTGGTTTCTGGATCTTATTATCCTTCTTATACATGTTCCTCAAGATCCCAATTTTCTTTTCCAAGAACTGGATGGTTGCATCCGGGACCCGAGGCTTCACAAATTCCAGAAGTTTCTCCAGCGTTGATCTCCTAGCTTGTTTATTATAATATAAGCTGTGTTTCACCTCCCACAAATTCCTCACCTCCCTGTACCTGTCTATGAAACTGGCCATGATTTCTGGGTCCTTAAAGTGATTCATATTTGCTGTAAGACAATACACAAGACAAAAACACTAATGTCAGCCTAAACTCTCATAATCTTAATTTTCAAAATATTTATTGGTTTTCCAACAAAAAAGGTTGAACAAAACATGAGTCATAAAGATAGTTTAGTCTTAACAAATACAGTTGGACCCCGATGGGGTTAAGCTATTCAAGAAACAACAAGTGTTAGGAATCAGGCTCCGGTCTGTGACTATAACAAATTTTCATAGAGATTATGACCTTTGGCCTAATAGGGAGATTTTCTAGACTATCCTTGGAGTAGTTGGAGGAGACCTGAGAGAATCCGCCGGCACCCCAAGAGGGAACACACTGTGACCGGCAAACTCTCAATCAGCTCCCCCCAACCCCCCCAAAATTATGGCTGGAAATGTAGGTATTCCTAGTAGGGAGCCACTATCTGTGTAAAGTTAACCCCTGAGGATATCTATCCTCTGGGGTCTCAAGTGTAACTAAAACCATCTAACTGTATGCGTCTAAAAACGAAAAGTAGACAAAGAAGAAGGTGAGAGAGAGAAGTTGAGAGGGGGGGGAGAAGGAAGGAGAGGGGTATAGAGAAAAGAGCCATCCCGCGGGAGGGAACCCCGCACCCCTACAACAGCCATATGTATTATGTCTGCATTCCAGGAATCAAGGAAATACCAATGAATTTTGCCCAGGGCTCCCAAATAGCTTCAAATTGTTCTTTTGTGTTGTTAAGAATGCTGGCGAGCTTCTCTTGGGCCATAATCCAGGAGATTTTTCAGATCGCCGCTTAAGGGACACTTTGGGTTTTTTCCAGGCCTTGGCAATGGTGAGCTTAGCGCCCAAAAAATTAAGTGAATTAGTTTACGGGCAAGTTTCGGAGCCTTGGGCAAATTATCATTTAGGAGCGCCAAAGCTGGGGTTTTCGGGATTTGGACATTAGTGATTTTCCTGATCAGGAGGAAAATCCTATTCCAGAATGTCCTCACTCTCGGGCATTCCCAAAATATGTGGGTCAGCTAGCCCCTAAGTAGACAACCCCTATAACACCTAGGGTCTGCCGAGGTGAACATTTTGGATAATCTGTCCGGGGATAGATACCACTTGGTAATAACCTTGAGACTAGACTGTATCATGGATATATTCTTAATGCCCCTGTAGGCCCTAAAAAAGGCGACCCGCCATTTATCTAGGTCCCACTGTATGGACAGGTCCGACTCCCATGCGAGCATGTAAGGAGTCTTGGTAGACTGATTAGCGAGTGACTGATAGATGATGGTGATGCCACCCCTCTGTTCTGTAGACCGCCCACACCATAGTTCGTATGGCGTGAATCTGTGGGGAGCAGATTTTGCCTCCCCAATGTGGGCGAGGAAATTACGTATTTGATGAAATCTGACTCGCTCAGAGCTAGGCATCTCCAAGTGGCTCACACAAAAGGCCAGGGTGATAGGGCCTACGTTCGTATAAAAAGTGTCCGATCCGGTACATCCCCTTGTCCAACCACCATCGAAATGCTTTGATGTCTAGACCCGGAACAAAGTCCGGATTGTTAAAAATGTGAGCAAGTGGGTGGCAATAGGAAGTTAAGGCCCGGTTATTTCGTAATGAGTCCCATATTTTGAAGGATTGTGAGAGAGTAGGTGAAAGAATCGGGGGGCGTTTTCTAGGAGGGACCCACAACAGGAAGTCAATAGTGTGAGAGGGTACAGCCTGTCTCTCTATTTGGATCCAATCTGGCTTCTCTGTCTTCACATACACTACCGATATCTGGGCAAGTCTGGCAGCTTGATAATACCAGAAGAGCTGGGGGAGACCCAAACCCCCCTGTGGTCTGGATAAGAATAAGGTGTTTTGCTGGATTCTGTGTCCCTTACCCCTCCAGATGAATTTGATGACTTTTTCTTTGGAATGCAGACAGGTGATCTTTTACGATATGTATTGGGAGGGCTCTGAAGAGGTAAAGGAGTCTAGGGAGCAATGTCATCTTGACTGCATGAATTCTCCCTAGCCAGGAAATTCCGCCCTTTGCCCAGTTGCCTAAGTCTGCCTCGAGTTTGCGGTATGTGTGAGGGAAGTTGGCCGAATAAAGTAGCTCCGTTTAAGCAGTGAGCTTGATTCCTAAATAGTCAATAGAAGTGTCGCTCCATTTAAATTCAAAGGCATTCTGGAGGGAAGAGACCACATTTGATTTGAGGGAGATGTTCAAGGCTGATGATTTTGAATAGTTTACCTTTAAACCCGAGATCCATGAGAATTCCTTCAGGAGTCTACACAGGTTTGGGAGGGAAGTAGTTGGGGAAGTGATGAATAGGAGCATATCATCGGCAAATAGCCCGCATTTGTGGACTTGATCGCCGCATGTCACTCCTAGAATATTGGGATCCGATCTGACTGCAATTGCTAGGGTCTTGATCGCGATAGCAAAAATTAAAGGGGAGAGAGGGCAACCCTGCCTAGTGCCTCTTGCTATAGGAAGAGGTTTAGAGTATTGGCCTTGTAAACGAATTACTGCTTGTGGAGTGGAATATAGTGATCGGAGGGTCCCTAGAAAACTAGGTCCAAATCCCCATTTCTCCAGTAAGGAGAAGAGGTAAGGCCATTCGATGGAGTCGAAGGCCTTATGGAGGTCCAACGAGAGGAGCATTCCTTCCTGTTTCGGCCCCCCCTTCCAGTTTGATTGGAGAATGGAAACAATATCTATTGCTCTCCTGATTTGGTCCGGGCCTTGTCTACCCGGTATAAAACCGACCTGATCCTTGTGTACGTAAAGATTAATAAGTGATGAGAGAATTTTCCACTTCCTCGTGATTTTTGTTGGGTTTGGGGATTACAGAGATAAATGCAGTATTCAGTTATGTGTCCAGAGGGGAGCCTGATTTTATGGAATTAAAAAATTTAGCCAAATAAGGAGCTAAAATTTCACCGAATTCTCTGTAGTAGGGAACCGAAAGACCGTCTGGCCCTGGGGCTGAGCCGGGCTTCAGGCCTTTTATAACCTCCCTGACCTCTTCCGCTGTAAATACTCCTTCCATTAAATCTCTGCAATCTTTTGAGATCGAGGGAATCTGCAAGTTCTGCAGGAAGGCACTGGTCACGGAGCCTTTTTCTGTTTGGGGTGGGTTTATAGAGATTTTCATAAGTCATGAAAGGCGGACATTATTTTGTTCGGGTTAGCTGTTGGGGGTTGTCCTGCTATCCTTAGTTTAGGGAAGGAAAGAGAGCGGAACCTAGGGGTAAGTTTAGAGGCTAACATTGAGCCGGAATCTATCTTTATGCCAATAAAATTTGGCTCCACTCCACCTAATGTTTTTCTCTGCTTTGGCCGTTAAAGCAAGATTCAGCTCTAGTCTAGTCACATCTATCTTTTCTAAAATAGTCCTATCTGGATGTTTTTTGTGTTCTGCTTTTAAGGAAAGGAATGATTTTTCAAGGCGTTGAATACCAATCATGCGCTCCTTTTTATACTGGGTCGCAATCCTGATTAGAACGCCTCTAATGGTAGCCTTGTGGGCGGCCCATAGGGTCTCTGGGGAGATGTTATCGATGTCATTCAGGCTAAAGTATTCTATAATGGAGTTTGCTATCTCCTTAATATAGCAAGGGTCAGAAGGAACCTCCTCGCCCCGAGAGCACATTTCTCAGGGTGAGGAGGACCAGTGAATGGTCTGACCACGCTGTATCCAATATTGCGGCTTTTTTGGATAGGGGTATGAGGGAAGACGGAATAAGTATGTGGTCAATTCTTGCATATGATTGGTGGGGGGCGGAGAAGTGTGTGTAGTCCCTGCTTTTGGGGTTCAGTTCCCTCCAGATGTCAATAAGTCCATGGGAGTGGAGAAGTTTAGCTATTCTGGTGCTTAATTTCCTAGTTTTGTCCAAACCTTGGTCAAACGCCACGTTTGAATCACCTCCCATAATAACCTTCCCTTCCAATAGCGGCTCTAGTGTAGTGAAGAGTCCCTGGAAAAAGGATGCTTGACCCTTGTTCAGGGCATAGTACGAAACAATCGAGTAAAAGACTCCTTCCAGGGTACCCTTCACCAAAATGAATCTACCCTCTGGATCTTTATAGTCAGAGATATAGGAAAATTTGCTGTTTTTGGAAAATAGAATTGCCACCCCCTTAGTTTTGTTAGGGGCATTTGCTAAGAAAAAGGATGGGTAGTAACAGTGAAGGAACTTGGGGGTGTACCGGATCGGAAAGTGTGTGTCCTGAAGAAGCACTACATCAAGTCTTAAATATTTGTAGTGGTCAAGAGCTAGTCTCCTTTTCTTAGGGGAGTTCAGGCCCTGAACATTATGAGAAGCCACCCTGAGATCATTTCCAAGCATATGTGAGTCAGTCATGAGAACAGAGGGGAGGGAGGCCAACGATCAAGCAGTCACTTACCATTAGAAGTCTTCTATAGCATGCCTGGCAAGATAAATAATGGATATCTTCTGAGTCTATCCCAGAGAAGTGCGGGGCCCCTCCCTGCCAGATGGCTAGAAAAAGGAAGAGGGATGAGCGGGTACAGAAAGTAGAAAAGGACAAACAAACATACATGAACAAAAATAGCGACATGGGTCTCCTAATAGGACCCTTGGGTTATTGCGGAGTAATTTCCGCAATAGTCCCAATTTTAACCTTCAGTCCACCTGAGAGGCCAACTGAAGTCCCAAATCCAAAGGACACTAACGGTTCTTCGGAAATGAGTGGAGGCACAAGGGATCCACCCCGGACCCTAGCTATGTCAAGAAAGTACATTAACACTTACACACTAATGTAAAAAACTATAGTAAGGTTAAAACAGCCCTATACTCACGGAACATCGTGCCAAGTTAACTGATTGGACACAGTAATACTGTAAACATTAACGAAAACTCCCCACCCGCCGTAGTTCCCCCTCCCCCTACCCACATTCTGGCTTGGTGGGCCTCCTAAACGACCCGGGCTCGAAAGGATAGAGGTGATGAAACCCCTACAATCTATATATATCCTAGACTAAGTGGGTCAGTGGTAGCTAGAAATACAGGTGACCCCATCCTATACTAGAGCGGGGCTTGATACCGAAGTCCCAATAAATCTAGACCAAGTTCAGCCCTCCTAAATGGGAAAAAAACTTGTCACTCAAAAAGGGCTACTGTCGTGAGAGTCCAGTCTTCTGCGGGAGGGTATCTGAATCCGCTTAACAGTTCTGCTATATGGAGGGATGAGGATATTCAGTTCATAGACGGATTCACACCTCCCCCCATGGAGGTGTTTTTCGTTGGGGGAAACTGTAGTAAAAAGGTATGTGGGGAAGTGTGACTCGGGTAGTGGGCTCAGCAAGCCATTTGTTTACGAGGGGGTATGGAGCTCCAGCTCCGACAACTGTTGGGACAACCGCCCCAAAAAAGAGTCCCTGAGAGGACAGAAAAAAGTGGAGATACCAGCCGACCCTTATGGTGGTCTACCGTCCTTGCTCCTCTTGGAAGTGCTCTTATTCCACAGGGGGGACTCAGGGCTGCCCGGAGGGGGACGTTTGGTCGAGCCTGATGAAGATGCAGAAAAGTCCATTGGCGCTTTCTGAGAAATAAACGTGAGAGACAGTAACAGTCTTTCACCTTCTGGGAGACTGGAGAATGAATGGGATTTGCCCTGAGATGTAAATTTTACAGCAAAAGGAAAGGACCAGCGGTATTTGATGTCCCTTATGAGAGGACCGTGAGAAGGGGTTTTAGAGTTCTGAGTCTTTGAATGGTTGAAGGAGCTAAATCCGCAAATATCTGGATCTGATGCCCCCTGTGTTGCAGCTTGGGGTTCTGACGAGATTGTCGCATGACCTCCTCCTTGATCGCAAAAAAATGCGGTTTCACAATTATGTCTCTGGGTGAACCATCTTGTCTGGGGGGTCCGAGAGCCCTGTGTGCCCTGTCTAATTCGAGGCGTTGAGGGGGGATATTAGGTGTGAGTTCAGATATAATGTCCTGTACCGTGGAGGGGATATCTGTGAAGGTTTCCGGGAGGCCTCTGATTCTGAAATTATACCTCCTGGACCTGTTCTCGAGTTCATCAGTCCTGGAAAGGGCCACGTCGAGCTATTCTTGAATAGTCTGGAGGTGGGCTGCATTTTGGTTTGTTCTGGAGACTGTGTTCTCGACTTTATCCTCTATTGCTTCTATTCCCGAGCCTATACTCGACAGATCTGCTTTGATTGTATTGGTGATCTGTTGTACTGTGCTGGCCAGACCTTTCTCCAGTAAAGAGGAGAATTTAATAAACATGTCTTCTTGCATCTGTGTAAAGTCAGTGACTGAGAAGCCTGAGGATAGGTTTGCAGCCCCTGGGAGTTGGGCCTGTATTGATAAGGCCTGGGGAGACACCTCCTGGTGTGCCTCGCTCAAGGGGCCTGTGGAGGCCTTAACAGAGGCCTGGTGTTTCAGGGAGCCTTGATGGGGATTCTGAGGGAGGATTTGGGGCCCCTGTGCTGCCTGGGCATAAGTTAGTGTCGGGGGGGTTAATACCGGCCTGTGTTCTGGAGCCTTTGGATGCTGGGCTGCATGTGGCTGGGAGAGGTCCGTGCTGGCGGCCATCTTGGGACTCCCGTCCGTTCCCGCCCTCTCAAATTGCGGGCCGAGGTCTCGTCGTACCGGGGGACCGGACATCTCCGCTGGTTCCCCCGGAGGTCCCGGGCTCGGATGGAGTAGCGGGGTGCCGCGTTGTGGGCTGTAGCGGCTGTAGTGCGGCTCTGCGGTCTGGGGTGGAGCGGAGCTCCTGGCTCAATCAGCCATATTGGAACTCTCGCGCATGCGCACTGAAACTCTCATAATCTTATGCCAATATAGGCCTCAATCTTGAAGCAGTATAGACCACTGGTGGGCCAAGTTCAAAGTTTACCTTCGTTTAGGATGCTCGCCACTTCCGTTCCTCCTTCTTCCGCACACAGATCGCACGTACGACACATGCGTGTTAGCTTGATATACATTGCGCATGCGTGAAACTCCGCCTGTGTTGCCTGCCCCTGACGTTCTTTCTAGAATACTCCCCGCCCCTTCTCTTTAGGCGCACAGTAGGAGCGACATGGCGGAGAAAGAGCAGGTGTGTGTTAATTTCACTAACGAGGAGGAAAGCCCGGAGACAGAAACGTCCTGATCCCGGAGGAGAAGATTTAAGGCCTCAAATATGGCCTTTATAGAGATGGTGGACATCTTGGGGAGGAACGACTATGATGGGAAGCATGGACCATACACCAACCCTAATGAGGGAAAGGCCAAGATCATAACTAAAGTTGTGAAGAGTCTGCACAGGAATTTTGGGGTACGGCGATCCAAGGAGCAATTGAGGAAATGCTGGTCGGACCTGAAACTGAGGGAGTAGGATCAGTATAGAAGAATCAAGAGAGTGCTTCTAAAAACTAAGTAGTTGTCCTGTGTTCCTATTATTATTATTATTATTATTATTATTATTATTATTATTATTATTTCTTGCATGCTGCGCCATATGATTTTCTTATAGCTGTTGTACAGTTTAAAATGGCGACTTTCATGTTCGTGGGCACAGTAATCGGTCATCGGAAACATTGTTCGCTCATTAAATACGATGTTTTGGGCAGATACAGGTTAAATACATTTGGTCATGCCTATTTGTCTAAAAATAAGTTTTGTACATTGCTGTCTAGATGTGTTTGTAACTAGAATGAAATGTGGGATATGGGTGTAGCGCTATAGAA
This sequence comes from Aquarana catesbeiana, assembly GCF_042186555.1. Lineage (NCBI taxonomy): Eukaryota > Metazoa > Chordata > Amphibia > Anura > Ranidae > Aquarana > Aquarana catesbeiana. Next base: position 543,486,536 of record NC_133325.1, on the reverse strand, counting down.
GAAAAATAATTAGAAAGTCCATATAAGATTTAATATATAAGTTGTCTGAGGAGTTCAAGGAAAATTCACAGCAGACTTCTGCAGGCATAGGATGAAAGGAAGCCCATCGCCATCACCCAAACACACTGACCCTTACCGTCAGCAAGTGGGTTGTATAGCATAACAATAGGGTGGTAACCACAGGAAACGGCAGTCTCTTTATCCCAGGTTCCTCGCTCCAACAGTGCAGTAAGGATTAATGGCCAACGAAAGCACTCCACATTTGCAGCAAAAGCATTAAGTGTACATGTAAACGAGAAAGGATGTACTTCATTGCGCAGACATTCCAAAAAAGTGGCAAGTTTATTAGGCACCAATAGCAAGTGAACACTCACATTTAGGCAAAAGAATACAGGTAAAAATGAGGAAAGTGACCAGCGATTCCTACCGCTGAGATGGTCAAGGCTCCTCCGTCCTCTCTGACACGTCACTCGTCCCCAAGTGGAGCTCACTCGTCCCTAAAGTGACGTGTCGGAGAGGACGGAGGAGCCGTGACCATCTCAGCGGTAGGAATCGCTGGTCGCTTTCCTCATTTTTACCTGTATTCTTTTGCCTAAATGTGAGTGTTCACTTGCTATTGGTGCCTAATAAACTTTTTTGGAATGTCTGCGCAATGAAGTGCATCCTTTCTCGTTTACATGTACACTTAATGCTTTTGCTGCAAATGTGGAGTGCTTTTGTTGGCCATTAATCCTTATTGCACAGAAGTCTGCTGTGAATTTTCCTTGACCTCCTCAGACAACTTGTATATCAAATCTTATATGGACTTTCTAATTATTTTTCTTCTATAGTGCTACACCCATATCCCACACATCTTTTCATTGTATGCAACAATACTATGTTGGCTGCTCATTTCCTATTGTTTTTGACATAGCGCAACAATTCAAGTTTTATAACTAGAATGAAATGCAAGCTTGATTCAGTGTAATTTAAGGAGAGGACACTCAGCAGCTGTTTACACATCTGGACTCAGGAGCATTAGTGTGGGACACAAGAACAAACTTTTTAAGGTGTCCCACACAGGTGCTCCAGTGGATACTTGGGGTGTCTCCATGTGTGAAAATTGTCACTAAAAGGTAAGTATTCCAGCTTTGGTAAGGTAAAAAAATCATGTCTTCAGCTAGGAACTTTGCCCAAAACAAACAATTGTACCCCACTTCCCAGGAATGTTTCATATTCCTATTTCTGGACTCAAATATCTGTGTGCTAAGTATACCTTTTTTTCATTTTCGTAGGGAAGAAAAGACTCGGAGGACACCACTCAGAGGACACCAGGAACCCCCACCTGAGAAAGAAGGGGAACTCAGAACACCACCACACCCCAAGGATCAGGTGAGTGTCTGACACCCCAGCTTCAGGTAATATATATATGCCTGCATATTTATAATACATGTTTATACTCAAATTTTTAGGTGATGTGCTGGTTGTTGAAGAGCAAGCTGAACATTTCACAAGTGACAGTATACAAAGGCTAATCCAGGACATCATGGTGTGGAATGGTGAAATTGACATCTTAGTGAATAAACTCAATGTTATGGAACAACAAATGAAGAACATGATTGATGTGTTGGGGAGAATTTGAATTTCTTCTAATTTTTGACATTTTAAATGCCAAATTTTAAAGATGCACACGGTGTGTCAACATGTGCTATCTGCCATCAGGAGATATCAATGTACGCATTTGGTGGGTGCAACCCCTTCCTCGTAACTCTAGTAGGTGAAAGAAAGGGGTTGCGCCCCCAAAACACGTCCATTGATCCTCCATGATGGGAGATGACACATGTTGACACTAGGCATGGGATCAGGAGGGAAATACCCATTTTGACTCCCAAATTGTGTGCATCTTCAAAATTTGGCTTTTACAGGGGTGACATCAACCATCTGATGAAGGCAATATCAAGACATTTTTGACACTATAATGTCTGATATTGCCTTCAGTTTTTCTACGTTGAACTTTGTAAGTTCCAGAGTTGGGTATGTTATGTTTAGAAACATGCGCATTTATAACAAAAAAAAATTGTAAAAAACTTGAAAAAAAATATTTTACAGCAAAATGTTATAACGCACATGTGAATGTGCACAGAGTAAAAAGTTTGCTAATCAACAATGTGTGGCTTCTTCTTTCACTGCTCAATACCAGTTTTTGAAGTAATTTTGTGTTTACAGTGACAATGGGGCTTATTTACTAAAGGAAAATCCACTTGGCACTGCAAGTGCACTAGGAGAACCTAGGAGACAGGCAAAAAGAAACACAAGCAATAAAGAAAATTCAAGATTTTATCAGATATACATTTTTTTTTATTTATTAAAAAAATATTTAGACATTGTCTGGCATAGTAATGGCCCCCCACCCGTAAAATAATTTACATATTTCTGCCGAACTTCACGGGCGCTTTGGGGTGCCAAGCCAGGACAGCCAGTATCCAGGCCCGTCAGGGGATTCGCAGGAATTCCGGCCTCAGGCCCAACTGAGGCAAGATAATTGTGGGCATTTTTCATTTAAAAAATGTGCAATATGCAGCAGGATAAGATGATGTGGTTGATTTTGTAGTCCACCATGTGTATTGCTGTCAGAAACAGGCGGAATCGTCTGGCCATTATCCCAAAGGCATTCTCAATGACTCTTCTGGCTTTGGGCAGCCGGTAGTTAAAAACCCTCCTCTCCGGGGTGAGGGTCCTCTGGGGGAATGGCCTCATCAGGTCCTCGCCCAGACCGAATGCCTCATCAGCAATAAAGACGAACGGTAGTCCTTCAACGTTGTCCGCAGCAGGTGGCAATGCCAGGCCACCAGTATAGAGACGTTGGTAGAACTCGGTCTGGGCGAAGACTCCTCCATCCGACATCTGGCCATTCCTCCCCACGTCCACATAGAGGAACTCATATTGTGCCGACACCACCGCCATCAACACTATACTATTAAACCCCTTATAGTTATAATAGCAAGACCCCGAATGGGGTGGTGGCACGATGTGGACATGCTTCCCATCTATAGCCCCTCCACAGTTGGGAAAGTCCCAACAGTCTGCCATTCCTGTAGTGTTGAAGGAAACTGGAGTCAAAACCAAAAAAAAAGTACTTTTGCACATAACATTGCAAGCAAATTGGACACAAACATTCTTGCCCAACATCAGTATAACATTTATTTTAAGGAGTATTTTAAAGACAAAAATATAAGATCCACTCATCAGTGGAATTCTTTCCCTGGTGAAGAAAACACCCTTCACAACAGTTGGCCAGATCAAGAACACTCTCCAGGAGGTAGGTGTATATGTGTCAAAGTCAACAATCAAGAGAAGACTTCACCAGAGTAAATACAGAGGGTTCACCACAAGATGTAAACCATTGGTGAGCCTCAAAAACAGGAAGGCCAGATTAGAGTTTGCCAAACAACATCTAAAAAAGCCTTCGCAGTTCTAAAACAACATCCTATTGACAGATGAGACCAAGATCAACTTGTACCAGAGTGATGGGAAGAGGAGAGTATGGAGAAGGAAAGGAACTGCTCATGATCAAAGCATACCACCTCATCAGTGAAGCATGGTGGTGGTAGTGTCATGGCGTGGGCACGTATGGCTGCCAATGGAACTGGTTCTCTTGTATTTATCGAAGATGTGACTGCTGACAAAAGCAGCAGGATGAATTCTGAAGTGTTTCGGGCAATATTATCTGCTCATATTCAGAAAAATGCTTCAGAACTCATTGGACGGCGCTTCACAGTGCAGATGGACAATGACCCGAAGCATACTGCGAAAGCAACCAAAGAGGTTTTTAAGGGAAAGAAGTGGAATGTTTTGCAATGGCCAAGTCAATCACCTGACCTGAATCCGATTGAGCATGCATTTCACTTGCTGAAGACAAAACTGAAGGGAAAATGCCCCAAGAACAAGCAGGAACTGAAGACAGTTGCAGTAGAGGCCTGGCAGAGCATCACCAGGGATGAAACCCAGCGTTTGGTGATGTCTATGCATTCCAGACTTCAGGCTGTAATTGACTGCAAAGGATTTGCAACCAAGTATTAAAAAAGTGGAAGTTTGATGGATGATTATTAATCTGTCCCATTACTTTTGGTCCCTTAAAAAGTGGGAGGCACATATACAAACTGTTGTAATTCCTACACCGCTCACCTGATTTGGATGTAAATACCCTCAAATCAAAGCTGAAAGTCTGCAGTTAAAGCACATCTTGTTTGTTTCATTTCAAAACCATTGTGATGGTGTATAGAGCCAAAATGATTAGAATTGTGTAGATGTCCCAACATTTATGGACCTGACTGTATGTCTTGTTCTCTTGTATGTGTCTCAAGTGGTGTTACACCTAACTGGTCCTCTCAGAGTTCTTTTGTTTTTTTGTGAAAAAATCTTACACCAAAAGCTGGGCATGATCATCTGTTGATTCATCAATGGCTAAAGAAATCCATAATGCACTCTAAATACCTGCATCAAGTTGTGCAAATATACATCCTCTGTTAATATTTCATTCTTTTTTGTTGCTGTTGATGCGGACAGTGGGATTTGGTTGCTTTTTTCATACAGCTCATCCTTTTTTTTTTTTTTTTTTTTTTTTTTTTTTTCCCAACCTAAATTTTATTGAAAATACATTTTTTGTTCACAAATACTGCAAGAACAAAAGTCATTTTATAGGTATGCTATAAAGAATCAGTATAGGGGATATTACATGAATAACGAAACATGAATCATTAATACTGCTGCCAAATAGACATAGTAATTGTAGCTGTCTGTGGTTTATTGTATGCAAGTATTTATCGGCCGGGTGTAACCCAGTGGCATAGCAGGAACAATATTTCAAGGGTCCAGTAGAAAAGAAAAAAAAAAAAAAGGGGGGGGGGGAAGGAAAGGAAAAGAGCGCAGCTGTCTGGAAGGGTGGAGGGTGTAGTGAGAGAAAGAGCATGTGTGAAACACATTTTAAGACTATCGCCAATGAAGCCCTCTTAGTAAGGGGGAATGTAAGGGGGTTTTCACTAGCTGTAAGCCATAATCCTCAAAATTAAAAGAAATGCTTGAAATATATCACTCTGTGTGTAATGAAGATTCATTACACACAGAGCAAAACAATGCATTCAAAAAGTGAAACTCGTATATTATAAAGATATATAGTATACAAGTTTCACTTTTTGAATTGTGTTATTGAAATAACTTAACTTTTGGATGAAATTCAAATTTTTGGAGATGCACCTGTATGTTTGCTCAAACGAACCATGTTTTGTTTCGTTTCACATTGCTACTTTTTTTATCGCCAAGGTTTCGCAACAAATGAGACAAACTGGTTTTAAACTTCCCGGAATGTCCGGGCTCATATGCATCTATTGCAGCCTGTTTTAGTGCCTTTTTTGGCCTCTCCTTGTTCTCTGTGCATTGCCATGTAAAACTGCATGGTAGCCCTGCCACCTCCCGTTACCTCCGTGTTGTTGTCAGGGCTGTGGAGCCCCTTGCCGGCTTGTCCTCTCTCGTGCTGCCTTTTTTGCCTTTCATCTCTCCGGCTGCATCTTGATTGTGGATTGTAATAGGCTCTGCATGTTGGCAGTGTCTGGCTAGGGATCGGCCAGTGTCAGCGGTGCTCGTGGATATCTGAAGGAGCCTCGGTAAATATCGACGAGGCTTGGAGCGGTGCGCCGGACTCCCTCTGCAGGTTGGCAGAGTCGGGGCTGGGCTCCACGGTGCTCGAGGTTCGGCTGAGTTCAGAGCGGGGACACCTGGCTGCTTGGCTTCCCTGGGAGCCTAGCAGAGCAGGGCCGTGTAGTCTATTGTTACAATACAAGGTAAAGCTCTCTAAACCGAAGTTGAACTTTGCTAAAATCATAAAGAAAAATTGAGTCTCAAGACTGCACGGAATACTGGACGCCCTCTAAAGTCTGTGTAAGGTATATAGAAATATATAAGATAACTTACCATCAGTGAAAACCACTCACCGCAATCTACCTCAGCTCCGGAAGGTTTACCCCCCCTTCCTGACCAGGCCATTTTTTGCAAAACAGCACCATGTTACTTTAACTGACAATTGCGCGGATGTGCTACGCTGTACTCAGATAAAATTGATGTCCTTTTTTCCCGACAAATAGAGCTTTCTTTTGGTGGTATTTAATCACCTCTGCATTTTTTTTTTTTTTTTTTTTTTGCGCTATAAACAAAAGAATGGAAAATTTTGAAAAACAATTTTTTACTTTCTGCTATAAAACACAGTGCTACAAATATGCACTGTCACTGTACTAATGACACTAGCAGGGAAGGGGTTAACATCAGGGACGATCAGAGGGTTAAATGTGTTCCCTGGGAATGCTTGCAGTCTGTGTGGGAGGTGCTTTAACTGTGGGAAGACAGAGATCCATGTTCCTTCCTGCTTTGCAAAAACACAAGATCGCCATCTTTCCCTCTGACAGAACAGCGATCTGCCTTGTTTACATAGGCAGACCACTATTCAAAAGAGAAGGCTAAAAAAGCCACAGCTGTTAAGCTTGCAAAGTTTGCCTTGATACCTAAGGACAATGAAAATTAAAGTGATTGTAAGGGTTTGTTTTTTTTAAATAACAAACATATCATACTTGCCTCCACTGTGCAGCTTGTTTTGCACAGAGTGGCCCCGAACCTCATCTTCTGGGGTCCCCCGGCGGCTCTTCCTCACATCAGATAACCCCCTAGGACAGTGATGGCGAACCTTGGCACCCCAATGTTTTGGAATTACATTTCCCATGATGCTCAACTACACTGCAGAGTGCATGAGCATCATGGGAAATGTAGTTCCAAAACATCTGGGGTGTCAAGGTTCGCCATCACTGCCCTAGGAGAAGCGCTCTCCCGGGGGGTTACCTTGCGGGCGCGCTCCCGAGTCCACCATTTGCGTCCATAGTTACGAATGCAGGACTCAGCCCCGCCCCCGGAGCTCGCGTCATTGGATTTGATTGACAGCAGCAGGAGCCAATGGCTGCTCTGCTATCATTCTTTTTTTTTTTTTAAATTCTTTATTTAATCCTATATATAAAAAAATACAAAAACATTCAAAAATTACCAACATCAATTTTACATACCTTCCTGACATTCCCCTCCCACCAAGACCCCCCCCACCCCTTAAATGCACCACCCAGTGGTTCACATATATTAACTCATGTTTATTTCGGCAAATCTCTTGGATTTTTTAAAGGCTTCCCATTTGGCCCACTTAGCTCCAATGTCCACCCCCTCCCCAGGCGAAGGGTCCGCATCCTCAATTTTTTTCTAAAATATAGTTTTCATTAACCCTTGCAATCCACTCTTGAATACTAGGTCCCACTGCCTCCTGCCATTTTTTTGGAATTAAGCTTTTCGCTGAGTTCAAGAGGACAGGGGTTATGGAGAGTTTGTACCTTCTATTTAATCCCTCTGACCCGTGGAACAGGCAAGCCCATGGTTCTACCGGGATAACAATGCCCATAATCTCCTCGATGAGTTGAATCACTTCCTGCCAGTATTTTTTAATGATTGGGCAGTCCCACCAGGGATTAGCCATCGTTCCCACGACACTACATCCTCTCCAACAGTTTGGGGATTTGTCAAGTTGGAATTTGCTTAATTTATCAGGAGTCGTATACCACCTAGCCAGACACTTCTAATTAGTTTCAATCATTTTCATATCAACAGCTGAACTATGTGTTGCCCCTAGTATATTCCCCAACGAGCTTGTGCTACAGACTATACCCAATTCCTTTTCCCATTTTTTAATGAATGGCGGTATTTCCCGCTCCTCTCCACTCGCCAAAATTTTATATAATGCCGAAATATTCTTCCCTGGTATTTCCCTCAAAAAGAACTTCTCTATCGGCCTGTAGTCTGTTTCGTCTCTTATAGGCCCAGGAAGACTTCTGACGGAATGACAGAGCTGGCCATACCGCCATTTACTAACTTTTACAAACCGTGTGTGTAGATAATTCCTGAAATGTGAGGATTTTGCCTTTTTTAGTGATCTTTTAATTGTGTTTCCCTATTTTTAATCCAGTTTCCGCCCACTGCCTCCATCCCAGGGGGAAAAAGCTTGTTGTCTTTTAAATAAATTAAAGGTGAATTATACTCCCATTTATTTTTTAAATGAATCTGATCCCAAATTTTCAGTGTGTAGAATGTTATATCTTGTGTGTCTGGCCCTAAATGCCTATAGTGAGGAGGATTCCAAATCAAATGATATAAACGTGCATTACTAATACCTATTTCCAAATTGACCCATCTTTTATTTACCCCCCTTTTGCCCATTCTATCACCCGTGATAAGACTGTGGCCTTATGGTATTTTTTAAAGTCTGAAAGCGCCAAGTCCCCATGTGCTTTCCCCCTAGACAAAACTGTGTATGATATCCGTGTTTCTTGTTATTCCATACAAATCTAGTTATTAAACCAGTTAATATTCTAAAAAATGATTGAGCCAATGAAATTGGAAGCATCTGCATTTTATACAGGATTTTTGGGGCTAAAACCATTTTGACAGTATTCACACACCCAATCCAAGAGATCAGGCGGTAAGACATTTTTTTTTATTTCCTGTTTAATTTAAACGAGTAAAGGAATATAGTTTAACCACTTCAGCCCCGGAAGGATTTACCCCCTTCCTGACCAGAGCACTTTTTACAATTTGGCACTGCGTCGCTTTAACTGCTAATTGCGCGGTCATGCAATGCTGTACCCAAACGAAATTTGCGTCCTTTTCTTCCCACAAATAGAGCTTTCTTTTGATGGTATTTGATCACCTCTACCGTTTTTATTTTTTGCGCTATACACGGAAAAAGACCGAAAATTTTGAAAAAAAAAAATGATATTTTCTACTTTTTGTTCTAAAAAAAATACAATAAACTCAATTTTAGTCATACATTTAGGCTAAAATGTATTCGGCCACATGTCTTTGGTAAAAAAAATGTCAATAAGTATATATTTATTGGTTTGCGCAAAAGTTATAGCGCCTACAAACTAGGGTACATTTTCTGGAATTTACACAGCCTTTAATTTATGACTGCCTATGTCGTTTCTTGAGGTGCTAAAATGGCAAGGCAGTACAAAACCCCCACAAATGACCCCATTTTGGAAAGTAGACACCCCAAGGAAATTGCTGAGAGGCATGTTGAGCCCATTGAATATTCATTTTTTTTGTCCCAAGTGATTGAATAATGACAAAAAAAAAAATTACAAAAAGTTGTCACTAAATGATATATTGCTCACACAGGCCATGGGCATATGTGGAATTGCACCCCAAAATACATTTAGCTGCTTCTCCTGAGTATGGGGATACCACGTGTGGGACTTTTTGGGAGCCTAGCCGCGTACGGGGCCCCGAAAACCAATCACTGCTTTCAGGATTTCTAAGGGCGTAAATTTTTGATTTTACTCCTCACTACCTATCACAGTTTTGAAGGCCATAAAATGCCCAGATGGCATAAAACCCCCCCAAATGACCCCATTTTGGAAAGTGAGACACCCCAAGGCTATTTGCTTTGAGGCATGTTTAGTCCATGGAATATTTTATATTTTGACACAAGTTGCGGGAAAGTGACAAATTTTTATTTATTTATTTTTTTTTGCACAAAGTTGTCACTAAATGATATATTGCTCACACAGGCCATGGGCATATGTGGAATTGCACCCCAAAATACATTTAGCTGCTTCTCCTGAGTATGGGGATACCACATGTGTGGGACTTTTTAGGAGCCTAGCCGCGTACGGGGCCCCGAAAACCAATCACCGCCTTCAGGATTTCTAAGGGTGTAAATTTTTGATTTCACTCTTCACTGCCTATCACAGTTTCAGAGGCCATGGAATGCCCAGGTGGCACAAACCCCCCCCCCCCAAATGACCCCATTTCGGAAAGTAGACACCCCAAGCTATTTGCTGAGAGGCATGGTGAGTATTTTGTAGCTCTCATTTGTTTTTGAAAATGAAGAAAGACAAGAAAAAACTTTTTTTTTTTTCTTTTTTCAATTTTCAAAACTTTGTGACAAAAAGTGAGGTCTGCAAAATACTCACTATACCGCTCAGCAAATAGCTTGGGGTGTCTACTTTCCAAAATGGGGTCATTTGGGGGGGGGGGGGGTTTGCCACCTGGGCATTCCATGGCCTCCGAAACTGTGATAAGGCAGTGAAGAGTGAAATCAAAAATTTACGCCCTTAGAAAGCCTGAAGGCGGTGCTTGGTTTTCGGGGTCCCGTGCGCGGCTAGGCTCCCAAAAAGTCCCACACATGTGGTATCCCCATACTCAGGAGAAGCAACAGAATGTATTTTGGGGTGTAATTTCACATATTCCCATGGCATGTTTGAGCAATATATCATTTAGTGACAACTTTGTGCAAAAAAAAAAAAAAATTGTCTCTTTCCCGCAACTTGTGTCACAATATAAAATATTCCATGGACTCGACATGCCTCTCAGCAAATAGCTTGGGGTGTCTACTTTCCAAAATGGGGTCATTTGGGGGGGTTTTGAACTGTCCTGGCATTTTATGCATAACATTTAGAAGCTTATGTCACACATCACCCACTCTTCTAACCACTTGAAGACAAAGCCCTTTCTGACACTTTTTGATTACATGAAAAAATTATTTTTTTTTGCAAGAAAATTACTTTGAACCCCCAAACATTATATATTTTTTTAAAGCAAATGCCCTACAGATTAAAATGGTGGGTGTTTCATTTTTTTTTTTCACACAGTATTTGCGCAGCAATTTTTCAAATGCATTTTTTGGGGAAAAAATTTTAATGCACTAAAACACACTATATTGCCCAAATGTTTGATGAAATAAAAAAGATGATCTTAGGCCGAGTACATGGATACCATGGATAAAACAAGTCCAATCAACTTGCATTTAAAACAATGCTGCAGTGTGTAGTAACTACGAGCGCCGAGCTCGTCTCCTGTTGTTCGTCTGTGGCAGCGTCCCGTGCTCCAATCCTAAGGATTGGAGCACGGGACGCTGCCACAGACAAACAGGAGACGAGCTCGGCGCTCGTAGTTACTACACACTGCAGCATTGTTTTAAATGCAAGTTGATTGGACTTGTTTTATTAAATAAATATTCCTTTTATATGGGATCACGCTATGTGCGTCTCTTTCCCCCTCACACTGTACATCACTGCTCTACCTGACGAACACTGAGGAGAGAGGCACGGGGACATATTCCAGATTCCAGGCACGGGGACAGATTCCAGATTGGTGATACCCCTGGAGGCATACGAGCTCGGCGCTCGTGGATTGATGCCCACACTCACTTCATGAAAGCTGTAAACCTTACAGCTGTAAGGTAAGCGGCTTGCAAACACGGAGGTGTCCTCACTGAAGATCCCCCTTCCCTTCACGATTGGAATTGTTTTGTGTCTCTCATCACGAGTTTTTGCTTTTTGGACTGAATGATAGAACTAATATTCATGTTTGCCCTAGGGATTTGTCACTTGTAGTTCACCAGGATTTGGCACGTTTTTGCTAATGGGGCACTAGCCCACATATATATATATATATATATATATATATATATATATATATATATATATATTTTTTTTTTTTCATTATTCATCCTATTTGTGTTAGTATATGCATTTTTGCTTTGCTATATTCAAGCAGTCACTGTTTCACAATTACCTTTATATATTAGGCTTTGTCTACCTGCAACATTATAGTCATGTTGATCAGCTACGTTGCACTGCATCCCCACCATGTTCTTTTAGCATGTAGGATCCATTCATGCATTGGCCCGTTTCTGCTTTTTTAGTTCACTGTGCCACTGTAGTCATCTTTGTAGCTCCCCCCCCCTTAATCACAGCGCAACTACCATCTTCCCCCACTACTGGCACTAACCTGACGCTGCCTGGGGCTGGTGCTTGCCAGTTCACCAAAACGCTACCAAGAAAACTGTTAGCGATCGCAGGGATCAGGCTTGACTCTGCGAATGCTGCAGTTATGCGTTTAGTGTTTTGTAAGTGACAGTGATTGATTGATACTGCACTTGGGTGGGCTGGGCTGGGCCGGGCGGAGGGGCAAAACGCAGGTGCTAGCAGGTATCTGGGCTGATCCCGCTAACACTGCGTTTTTGGGAACCCTAAACTGCTGGGGACGCTAGTATAGATCTGATCTGAGCGGATCAGATATTGATGCGTTCAGATACTATACCACTAAGGGAGGTGAATGCTGCGTGCGTGGGTGTTAGCAGTACTGGCGCTAATCTGACGCTGCCGGGGGCGACGCATATCACCGCCGGGCGATCAGGGGGCTAAACCTTTATTAGGTAATAAACGGCGGGTGCCCTGACACTATAAAAAATAAACGAACTAACCAGCATCAACCGTAACGGTTATACGGTGATCAGTGGTGAAAGGGTTAACTAGGGGGCAATCAAGGGGTTAAAACATTTATTAGGTAGTATATGGGGGTCCCTGTCACTATAAAACGCTGACGGCGAACCTAAATATTTACATCCCTAACTAGCATCACCAGTGACACTAATACAGCGATCAGAAAAATGATCGCTTGGTGACACTGGCGACGGGGAGGTGATCAAGGGGTTAAAACTTTATTAGGGGGGGGTTAGGGGGGTACCCAAGACCTACAGGGGGCTAACACTAACTGCCCTAACACTTCTAAATGTCACAAACTGACACCATGCAGTAATCAGAAAAAAAAAAAAAACTGCTTGGTGTCAGTGTGACAGGGGGGGGGGGGAGGGGTGATTGGGGGGGATCGGGGGTGTAAAGTGTGCCTGGCATGTTCTACTGTGTGTGTGTGTGTGTGTTGGTGCACTCACGTGTCTTCTCTCCTCGGCGCCGGAATGGAAACTGCCGAGCCGAGGAGAGATGACATCACATCCTCTGCCTCTGTGTACTACACAGAGGCAGGGGATGATTGTCATTGGCTGGGAGCGATCGCGAGGGGGGGGCCACGATCGGATGGCCTCCCCCTCATCTCTGAACGCTTCCAGTCACAAGCCGACCGCCGCTGGCACCGGGGGGGGTCCGATCGGACCCCCCGCCCGCGGGAAGGCAATCGCATACCAGGTACGTGATTTTGCCTGCCCATGCCATTCTGTTCACGTATATAGGCGCTAGGCGGTCGGCAAGTGGTTAACAAATAGATCTTCCTAAGTGAATTGGCTAGTTTTACCCCTAGGTATTTAATGCTTTCCCTCCAAGGGAAGTGGAACACCTTCTTAAGTCTAGTTACTTCCTGTCTGTCTATGTTGATGTTTAGGGCTTCCGATTTACCTAAATTAATTTTATAGTTTGAAAGTTCTCCATAATTCTTCAGTGTAGATAGTAGATTAGGGATCGATATCCTCGGCTTTGTGATGAAGAATAACACGTCGGCGGCGAACGCTGCCAATTTGTGCTCCTCTTCACCCACCTTACAGCCGCTAATATCCTGGTTTTTATGGATCGAGGCCAGTAAAGGCTCTAATGTTAAGACAAACAGAAGCGGAGACAGCGGGCAACCCTGCCTAGTCCCGTTCTCCATTCTGAACTCCGCAGAGGCTGTGTTATTTACTTTAACAAATGCAGAGGGGTGATTATACAAAATTTTAATCCACTTCAACATTTTTGGCCCGACTCCCATGACTTCTAACGTTTTAATCATGAATCCCCAGTCTACTCTGTCGAAAGCTTTCTCAGCATCTATAGATAGAAATAGACCTGGGGACCTGGGACCTGGGGACCCACTTGTTTTAATAGCTTCTGAAATAAGCAGAGACCGTACCCCGTTATCTCTCCCCTCTCTTCCTGCAATAAAGCCCACTTGGACCGTATGGATCCAGAAGGGCATTTTTTCCTTCAGCCGTAATGCCAGTACCTTGGCATATAGTTTTTTTTTTTTTTATTTATTTTTATTCAGTTTTAAAACACACAAAACACATACAACTTGGTTGCTTATATTGTACAGGTATAACAGCCGAAATTATACATCCAGTATTCAGAATGAGTTGCTAACCATAACGCATAGACAGGGTATATATATCACTGTCCTCCTACTAGAGGTAGTATTCGGGACAAATTACGTGTATCTAAGAGCTATGTATACTTATTAACCCTATAACAAAGTATCTGTAACCAATCGATATTCACTGGGCGATGTTCAATTCCTCCATCCATTTACACCAGACTTTATCAAATTTCAACGGGCAACCTCTGTTAGCATAGGTATCTTTGTATAGCGGAAGACTCTCATTGACCAGACGTTTCCACTGAGCACTTGAAGGGGGATTAGATTTTTTCCACTGCAGTGCAATGACTTTCCTAGCATAAAATAATAACAACCCAATCATCGTGCGTTTAGCTATTGTGGGAACAAGGTTTTCTATTAGGCCCAACAGGCAAATTTCCATTGACAGTGGTAAGTTAGTCGATGCGACTTTGTTCTTTAGAGCAAGCACCTCCCCCCAAAATTGTTGTATCTTTGGGCAGTGCCAAAAAATATGAGAGAAGTCTCCTGGGGTAATGCCACATCTCCAACACTCGGGAGAGTGAGCAGGGTTCATCAGATGAAGTCTGTGTGGGGTAAAGTTAGCCCTGTGCACTATTTTAAATTGTACTAATCTGTCACGTATAGAAACTAGCGACCTGAAGGGGAAGTCCCAGACATCATCCCAGTCGTCGTCATCCAACGCGGGAATATCGCATTGCCAACGGGACCAGAGGCCGTCCAGAGGTGGCAAATACACAAAAACCAGATGCGCATATAAGCGCGATGTGCGTTTCTCAGTACAACCAGATCTAAGTGTCTTTTCCAGCTCGGACTGGGTTAGGATGCAATAAGAGCGTGGAAATTGAGCCACGAATGCGTGCAATAGTTGGAAATAGCGGAACTGGTAGTGTTTCGGCAAGTTGTACTGAGAGGAGAGCTGGGAGAAGGAAAGCTATGAAGCCTGTGACACCACCTGCGAAATTAATTTTATGCTGTATCTGGTCCATACCTGAGGGTCTGTGAGTTTGTTAAGATGTGGTAAATTGGGGTTTAGCCACAAGGGGGCGTTGGGGGAAATTTCTGACTGGTTGTGTTTTTTGATTATTAGGCCCATTCTCGAGGCCCGCAGGGTGGTAAGCATGGAACGGGTTAGTGGGTAAGGGGCATGTGGGCCTCTATAAATTAGAAATTGGAGGGTTTCCCAAGAACCCACCACCGTCACCTCCAAAGCGGAAGCCGCGTTGGTTTTGTCAGGGTTTAACCACCATACCACAGTCCCCAGCTGTGCAGCCAGAAAATATTTTTGGCAGTCCGGGAAAGCCATGCCACCTTGCGACATTGGCCTCATCAGGATCGACAGCCAATATCTGGGTGGGGAGGGGCACCTTGGCATATAGTTTAATGTCTGCGTTTAAAAGCGCGATCGGCCTATAACTGGAACACAGCGAACAGTCTTTACCATCTTTTAAGATTAAAGTCACTGAGGCTGTTAATGCTCCTTCGCAAAATTCCCCATGCGTCCCCAGCCCATTCCATGCTTGGCAGAGCCTCGGTACCAAAGAGTTTTTACATTTTTTATAAAACAAGGATGTAAACCCGTCTGGTCCGAGACTTTTACCCGGAGGAGACAAGTCCAAAGCCAGATAAATTTCCTCTTCCGTAATGGGCTTGTCCAGTTCCTAAGTGTCTACTTCGGATAAAGAAGGAAGCCCAGCACCTTTCAAAAAGTCTCTCACCCTCTCATCTCTGTCCACACCACTACTTCCACTCTGTCTAACAGAATAGAGGGCTGCAAAGTACTGCCGAAATACTTCCCCTATCTCTCTAGATGTATACCTAAATTCTCCTTTTTTTATTTTGGATTTTATCGATTAAATTTATATCCCTTTTTTTCTTCAGGATTGTTGCGAAATGTTTCCCCACTTTATTTCCCCACCGGTAACTGTCTTTTACATGTTTATTTAAGATCCTATTTGATTCAGACTCCAATACATCTTTAAGTTCTTCTCTTTTAATTATTAAATGATGTAAGAGGGCCCTATGTTTCCCCTTATAGGTTTGTGAGCTTGTTCAAGTTTATGTATTTCTACAATTAGATTCTCCTTCTTTTTCAGACTTTCTTTTTTCCTTCCAGCCCCTATGGCTATCAAACCCCCTCCTAATATACGCCTTAAAGGCCTTCCACAGGACTGTTCCCGAGGTCTCACCCGTGTCATTGATCAAAAAGAACGAGTCGTTTCCCTGCTGAACTTTTTCAGCCACCTTCTCATCCCTGATAAGATTTTCATTAAGGCGCCAGGTATACGGATACTTATGGAGCCCTTCTATACTCCCTTTCATCAAAACAGGGGCGTGATCTGATAGCGTTATTATCTCTATCTTTGTGTCCTTCACCGACTCCAGCAAGCTGTGATCCACCAATAAATAATCCAGCCTTGAATAGGTCCGGTGCACGGGAGAGAAAAAGGTGTAATCTCCTAGATTTCGCATGTTGTATCCTCCAAACATCTATGATTTGGCAATCAAGTAGTTTACGTCCTACATTGTTTAGGAGCTTTTTATCTACTCCCCGCGCACTTGACGTACTATCTAAGGCTGGATTTAGACAGAAATTGAGATCTCCCGCTAGTATCGCCTCCCCCACCTTAAAATCCATCAGTTTATCCAGGGTCTGAGAGAGAAATTTTAATCGGATTTTTATTAGGGCAGTAAACTTTGGCCAAAGTAAAAATCCTTTCTCTGAGCCTCACCTTCAGAAAGAGGTAACGGCCCTCAGGATCCACTTTCCTTTCTATCAAAACAAATTTGGTCCTTTTAGAGAATCCTATTCATCTCCCTTTGCCCGTTTAATGGGGGAATCGCAATAGATCCAATTTGGGAAATTTCTAGAGTTCAGTTTAATTCCTACATCCACCACCAGATGGGTCTCTTGCAGGAAAACTACATCTGCACCATAATGCTGTAACTCTCTAAGCACTTTATGTCTCTTGCCAGGAGAATTGAGTCCTTTTACATTGTATGTCAGACAAACCAAATAGTTAAAGGGCTTGCCTTTTTTCCAAACACTGGAACCGTATTAATTAAGCTCCGCTTGTAGTGCCCTTGAGGGGTAGGATCCCCCCCCCCTCCCCATCCTCTACCCTCCCTCCTCCCCCCGCCCCCCCTCCCACCTTCCATGATGAAGAACGTGGAGATTTTAACACCTTTCCCACCTCCCCCCTCTCGCCTCCCCTACCCCCCGGCCCCCCCCAACCCCTTCCCTCCCCACCCAGCCTTCAGATTTCGATTAACGCATCGCACAACTCTCCCCGAACCCAGGTTACAACCCCTCAGTTTCAAATCACCCAAACCCCTAATATCGAGAGCAGCCTTTTTCCCTACTTATAAACTCGCCCACCCCGGAATAGTTGGGCTAGGAATATCTAAGTTCCTGCAGAAGTCCTGTAAGTCCTCTAGATGCTTCAATCTACAATTTCTACCATCTTTCGTAACATTCAAAGATGCTGGAAAACCCCAACTATACTTCAAATTTGCTGCCCTCAGTGTTTCCAATAGAGGTTTCAGTTGGCGTCTCTTAAACAGAGTCCCTGCTGATAGGTCAGAGAAGACTTGGATATCACTATTTTTGAATTTCACCAATTGGATTCCTCTCAATTTACTCCAGATCTTTGCCTTGTCTTCGTACTGATGAAACTTGACGATGATATCCCTTGGCATGTCTTCTCTAACACTTGGGGGTTTTCTTATCCTATGAACCCGATCGATCTTTAGCTCTTTGTCTAGGCTTCTGCCTAGAAGGGGGTTGAAAATTTCTTTTATCACAGTAATCGGGTCTTCTCCTCGCTGTTCCGGAAAAGATCTGATTCTTAAATTTTGCAGACAATTTTGATTTTCCTGTTCTTCCACTTTGTAGAGCATCTCCCAGTGGTCTAGCTGGAGCTTTCTTAATTGGGTTTTTAAGGCTATAATTTCTTGCGCCTGTTGTTCTGAGGTTTCCTCCACTACTTCAACTCGTTTCAAGAGGTGGCCCATATCTGACCTTACGTTAAGGATCTCTGATTTATTTGAGTTTTCTAATTTAGCGAACATGTCTTGCATCTACGTTTTAGTAGGGAGTGAATCCGTAACACTCTCTTCCTCCAGGCTACATTCCAGATCCCTTTCTGGGGGAGCCTCCCCCCTTTGAGCTCCTCCTTGGGTCCCTTTATTTTTTGCTGGATCTTTCTTTTTGTCCTTTACTCCCTGTTGCCTATTGTCCATGTTCGGGCTTTTTAGGTTCGCTTCTTTTAGATATTTTTGGACTGAACTTGAGTTAAGATTTTCTCTGGATTTTTTTAGTCTCTGCAGCTTTTTGAGAGCGCCCTCTCATGTTCCACTCCACCCAGCTCACTTTCTCTTCCTTACTTCTGGCTCTCTCATTTGCTCTTTAAGCCTCCCAAGCCTCATATGCTGCGTCCTCCACACTAGAGTTTATTCTGCTTCTGCGATTTCTTTCTAGTTTCTTTCTAGTTTCACTCTCTTGGTGACCTTTTAAGCAATAATAGCTTCTATTAGCACATAGGCAATTTTACACTTTTATGCGTTTTTAATAGCCTGCTAATCAAGAGGCAAGGAAAAGTCCAGGAATAGACTAGCAGTATCAGGATATTCAGAAAATTCAATCTTTCTGTGCCCTTTTCGTCCCTAGGCACCAGCAAGGCTTAATGCCACACACCTCACATAGTTCACCTTAGGTACTGTCCCTTGGTTCAGGCGTTTTCAGAAACAGCCAATCGGGTCTTTCCAGCACAACTCAGCAAGTTTTAACAGGTAGCCATTCAGGGCAACAACCCAGTAACTCTACACAGTCCTTTTGCAAAAACTATATAACATAAAGCAGGGTCTCAGCCATTGCTGATCCTCCCTTGACCTCGCCGCTGTATGCCTGGAGCTGATTCAGACCCTTCCTCGACTTCCGGGGAGAGCTTAGCACCCGGTCTTCAGGGTGATTTGTTTCATTACCGCAGGTCCGACCGATACTCAGGGGTCTCTGTGGTCCTGTTCGATGCAATAGTGCAGTATGAGGCTGAAGCGAGGAGATCTGGAGCCGAGAGTGGAGCCCGGAAGCTGGATGCAGGGAAGGCGCAGCAGCGGGCTGGACGCTTCTCAGAGCGATCCCAATGCTTCCCCTCCACACCGATCAGGTGGTGTTGCAACTGCTCCACATGAGCTCAGGCTGCCTCCTCTGAAGTGTCTCCTCACGCCGCTCGGAAATGAGGGTTCACTGGGTCATCCACGGGCTCTCACCCTGCGCCGAACCCATCCCTTTCCTAACTTCCTCCTCCGCTCTCCTCCAGAGCGCCGCCGTCAGGCCCCTCCCCCAGCTCTAACACGTCACATCCTCCCCCAGAGAAGCCTCTCTAGTTGTCTAGTTGTAGCTGCTATCATTCTATCCAATCAAGAGCTGGGACCCCGTGGAGAGAGGGAGAGCGCGCCTCCGCCGACAGAAATACGGGGCTCAGGTAAGTAAAACGGGGGGGGGGTGTTTTTTCACCTTAATGCATAGGATTGCAACCCCTTTAAGTCTCTCAGCATGCTGCCAGTGAAGAACTGGAAAGTTCTTGTGCCAGAATTGATATTAACATCGTAAACAAGCATTTGGACCAAGGGGTCTGCAACGTGGAGGAAACGCTAAGCAATAGTACAGGACAGCCTGTCGATAAACAGCCTAATGTCCCACATACATCACCAGTGCCCACAAAACCCACATTATTAGATGTGCTTAGAGCAGTACAACAATGTCGAAATTCTCTCTGTAATTTAACTGGTCAAGTGTGCAAGGACTCTAAGAAGAAATTACCTTTCTTCGTCAAGATGTACAGAAAATATGAGAATGCACATCTGCCCTGGAAGGCCATGTTGGAGAGATAGAGGACACTCTTCATCCAATATGCACAGATGTTAAAGATGCAATGATTGATAGGAATATTCGCAAGGTAGAAGATCTGGAAAATTGTCTCCGACGTAACAATTTTAGGCCATTCCTTCAGAATGCTTGTGCCAATGACGGCGGCGTATATAGTAAATAACTCCTAAACTGTGCAAGTTTAGGAGATATTTGCAGTACCTACAGTACCTTATTATAGGAAAAAGGAAGACTTTACTTCCTCTTTAAGCACGATGGGGGTGGTGGGAGGTGTTTTTTTCCTGTTTTTTTTTTTTTCTTCCTTTTTTCATACAGGCTGCATACCTACTTGTATAATTGGGATTTATCTTTCTTTTTTTTTTATAATACGGAGCCGCCATAGGAGCAAATCCAGCTAGTTATAGAATGAACTCTCTCCATCTTCTCCCCACAGGGAATGTCTGTTTTTGCATTTTCTTTTTTTTTCTCTTTTTTTTGTAAAGTTGTTAACTACCAGAGGGCATTAGCATGTTCATGTCTGCTGGCTTGTTTATTGCCACACGCTGGTTTACCGGTATGGGTATTTATTTTATTTTTTTTTAGATCTAATTGTTTCCCAAATGATCAACAACTCTGTACTAAAAGTATTCGCATACTGAATTTGTTTTTTTATATGATGTGGATTCAGATGCTGTGGAGCAGATGTGGTGTGTCTTCCCTTCTCTTTTCATCTTGTATACACTATATTACCAAAAGTATTGAGATGCCTGCCTTTACATGCACATGAACTTTAATGACATCCCAGTCTTAGTCAGTAGAGTTCAATATTGAGTTGGCCCACCCTTTGCAGCTATAACAGCTTCAACTATTCTGGGAAGGCTGTCCACAACATTTAGGAGTGTGTCTATGGGAGTGTTTGACCATTCTTCCGGAATCGCTTTTGTGAGGTCAGACACCGATGTGGAAGAGAAGGTCTGGCTCGCAGTCTCCACTCTAATTCGTCCCAAAGGTGTTTTGTCGGGTTGAGGTCAGGACTCTGTGCGGGCCAGTCAAGTTCCTCCACCCCAAACTCACTCATCCATGTCTTTATAAACCTTGTTTGTGCACTGGTGCGCAGTCATGTTGGAACAGGAAGGGGCCAACTCCAAACTGTTCCCACAAAGTTGGGAGCATGAAATTGTCCAAAATGTCTTAGTATTCTGACTCCTTAAGAGTTCCCTTCACTGGAACTAAGGGGCCAGCCCAACCCCTGAAAAACAACCCAACACCATAATCCCCTCTCCACCAAATGATTTGGACCAGTGCACAAAGCAAGGTACATAAAGGCATGGGTGAGCGAGTTCTGGAACAATGGTCAAACATTCTGATAGATATACTCCTAACCCTTGTGAACAGCCTTTCCAGAAGAGTTGAAGCTGTAGCTGCAATGGGTGGGCCAACGCAATATTGAACCCTACGGCTAAGGCTAGGATGCCATTAAAATTCATGTGCATGTACAGTAAGGGAAAAAAGTATGTGATCCCCTGCTGATTTTGTACGTTTGCACACTGACAAAGAAATGGTCAGTCTATAACTTTAATGGTAGGTTTATTTTAACAGTGAGAGACAAAATAACAAAAATATCCAGAAAAACACATTTAAAAAAAGTTATAAATTGATTTGCATTTTAATGAGTGAAATAAGTATTTGATCCCCTATCAGCAAGATTTCTGGCTCCCAGGTGTCTTCTATACAGGTAACGAGGTGAGATTAAAGGGAGTGCTCCTAATCTCAGCTTGTTGCCTGTATAAAAGACACCTGTCCACAGAAGCAAGCAGATTCCAATCTCTCCATCATGGCCAAGACCAAAGAGCTACAAGAAATTCAAAGTGTGGCGCTATTAATAGCAATAAGCATTGAATGACATCACAAAATTACAATGTGAACCAAAAAAATGCCACGTGAGCACATGTGACAGTGACTAGTAAACAAAATGATAATACATATATGTGTTCAATTCGAATAAACATTAAAAACAAATATCAAATGTAAAGTCCAAAACACCAAAAAAATCCGTGATAACAGTGCATAAACAATTATCAAATATAAAGTCCAAAACACCAAAAAAATCCGTGATAACAGTGCATAAACAATAATGGACAGGTGTTTTCTTGTACGTGCAGAAAAATTTTCAACCCGGTAGCCTGGTGGATAAATGGACCATAGAAGACCAGAGGTGCACGGAAATTTGAAGACAGTGCCAGGACCATCACCAAAAACTATGGAGGCTTACCGGAAGTAGTGGCCTGAAATGGCGTATGCCATACAGGTCAAAAAGACTTAGTGACCAACAGGTCTAGATGTATTATCCGGTCAGATGTCTTCGTCACACAAACCATGGGGGGAGGAATTGGTCAGCACGACTTCCACATTAATAGATATACCACCATAGGCCATGCGAAAGATCCGTATTGCATGTGAGGAATGAAAACACTCACATAGTATAATAACGTATGAACTTGGATTTACGGTATTTAAAAAGTACCAGTAAAAAACAGACTCACATTTTTTGCAGATAAAATTAGCGTATCAATCGTGTAGCGGTAGTTGTGAGGGTCCACCCGACATGTTTCAACTAAAAAAGTCGTCTTCTGGTAGACCAAGGAAGACATCAAAGCATCAAGACAATCATCCACAGTCCACGATTGCCTTTCCTTAGCCCATTGAAACCTTGTTTTTTTGTGTTTAGGTGTTAGAGATGGCTTTCTTTTAGCTTTTCTGTATGTAAATCCCATTTCCTTTAGGCAGTTTCTTACAGTTCGGTCACAGATGTTGACTCCAGTTTCCTCCCATTTGTTCCTCATTTGTTTTGTTGTACATTATCTGTTTTCAAGGCATATTGCTTTAAGTTTTCTGTCTTGACGCTTTGATGTCTTCCTTGGTCTACCAGTATGCTTGCCTTTAGCCACCTTCCCATGTTGTTTGTATTTGGTCCATGTTTTAGACACAGCCGACTGTGAACAACCAACATCTTGTGCAACACTGCGTGATGATTTACCCTCTTTAAGGAGTTTGATAATCCTCTCCTTTTTTTCAATTGACATCTCTGGTGTTGGAGCCATGCTTCATGTCCGTCCACTTGTTGCAACAGCTCTCCAAGGTGTGATCACTCCTTTTTACCTACATACTAACAAGCAAATTTAATCTGATGCAGGTGTTAGTGTTTGTAATGAAAATTTACAGGGTTATTCCATAATTTTTTTCCTCAGAATTGAGTGATTCCATAATTTATTCCCTGTGCTTGTTCTATAAATCTAACTGTTACTGGCCACCACAATTATTTTTCTTGATTTCTTTTAGTGTTTCTTAAAGCCAGAAAGTTGCTATTTGAAATGCCTTTAGTTTTTGGCCATGTCTGTGATCTGCTTTTTTTCTACAACAATAAACAACTGAAGGAACATCCTCAGGGACTGGTGATTCCATAATTTTTGCCAGGGGTTGTACATGGATGTGTGTGTGCGTACATTCATATGAACACATACCCTTGTTACTTAGGAAAGGTTGCGAGCACTGAACTTATTCTCTTTGGAGAAGAGACGCTTGAGAGGGGATATGATTTCAATTTCCAAATACTATACTGGTGACCCCACAATAGGGATAAAACTTTTTCGCAGAAGGGAGTTTAACAAGACACGTGGCCACTCATTAAAATTAGAAGAACAGAGGTTTAACCTTTAAACTACGTAGAGGGTTCTTTACTGTAAGAGCGTCAAGGATGGCCACCGCCACAGCCGGTAGTTTCAGCGGGGAGCATTAATAGTTTAAAAAAACTATTGGATAAGCACCTGAACAACCACAACATACAGGGATATACAATGTAATACTGACATATAATCACACACATAGGTTGGACTTGTGTCTTTTTTCAACCTCACCTACTATGTAACTATGTACTTGATGTACCCATGTTAATATATGACTATTGAATGAGGATTGTTTCTTGGAACGTGAGGGGAACTAATAGTTCCTTAAAGTGTCAGCCTATTTTTGACACCCTGACAAATTTAAAGCCTGATCTTTATTATTAATATTATAATACAGGATTTATATAGTGCCGCCAACATTTTGCGCAGCACTTTACAACATGAGGGCAGACAGTACAGTTACAATACAATTCAATACAGTAGGAATCAGAAGGCCCTGCTAGTTCGAGCTTAAAATCTAGTCTTGTTGGTTTGCAGGAGACGCATGCCATTTTAGAAACAGTTTGATTCCTGAAACACCGGGGTCTAAACAAGGCGTATCATTCTACCTTTTTTTCGTATGCAAGAGGTGTATCTATTCTGGTATACAATGTTGCCCACTTCTCCTGCTAACGGGCAGAAATAGACAAATATGGGAGATATGTGTTCTTGCTTTTCTAACTGCATGATAGGTGTTTTGTGATTGTCAATGTGTATATCCTCTTCAGCTCTGGAAGGTTTACCCCCCTTCATGACCAGGCCATTTTTTGCGATTCGGCACCATTATTTTAACTGACAATTACACAGTCGTGCAACACTGTACTCAAATAGAATTGACTGCGTTTCTATGGTGTGATCTGGCCCTTAGCCTTAGGGCCAGTTCACACCATAGAAACGCAGTCAGGACGCGTTCCAGGTGATTTTCTGCATGCACGTTTTTGAAGCGTTCCAGTGCGTTTTTGATGCAGTCCAGTGCTTTTTTTCCCCCCTCATTTTTCTTAACCTTAAATAAGGACAAGTGAGTTCCAGTACCTTTTTGATGCATTTTACAGCTTTCCAGTACAGTTCAGTGCAGAAAAAATGCAGCATGTTCTACATTTTTTTTCTGGAACTGGAACGCACTGGAACGGCAAGCACTGGTGTGAACTATGCCATTGCACACCATATAACGGAATTTCCATGCATTTTTGATGCATAAAATATGCACTGAACTGCATTGGTGTGAACTGGCCCTTAAGCAATTTGGCATATTTAAAGGCATTTCTCCTTGTTTTGTTTTTGGGGTTGTCCAATTGGTGACATTGATATATGTCCCTTAGGTGGGACCTGGGCCACATACTCATTTTAAGGCCAATAACTAGAAGATAAGCCAGCCAAGTGGGGACTAGTAAAATTGCCAAGTCAGTTCCCTTAGACTGCAATGGTATTTGTTGTATAACTTTTGCACATGTTAGGCTCTTTATTTGCCCCCCTGGACTGGGGGGTGTTTTGTCCCATCTGTAATTTTGGTGCATGCTGGATGATGTGCTTAATTTTGGACAGTGGGTGGCTTATTTTGTGCTAGCTGCATTTGGGTTGTTCTGAGCATGCTCAGGGACTTTGGTTTTTTTTTTTTTGGTGGTGCTTTTTGTGTTTGAACAGCACTTGGATGTTTCTGGGCAAGCTCAGAGTGTGTTTTTTGGGTTAGTAATTTAAGGACATCCTTAACAGGTGTACCCACTTTGAAGTTCTGTCTCTACATTGGGTGAACTTGCATTTTGTGTGTTTAATGGACTGTCCATGTGTTTGCAATTGCCTCATTAGCACACAAAATGGAAAATTGTATACTCACCTTTCCGTAATTTTCCTTTCCTGTCGCATCTTCATGGCAGCATATACATGTTGGGGTTGTGACTCCGCCTCCACAACCTGATAGGACCACATAGCTATAAATTAATGAATAGGCACCCGCCCCAGTATTCTCTGTATATATACATATGTCACCTCAGAAGGGTGGGCGATTGTATGCTGCCATGAAGATGCGACAGGAAAGGAAAATTACGGAAAGGTGAGTATACAATTTTCCATTTTCCTGTCGCATCGTGGCAGCATACACGTTGGGGAGTAACTCGCCAAACTGGGTGGGAATACAAAGAAATTTATTGACAAGAAACAGAAGAGTTGGCCTGTATAACGGCCCTCCCGAATTCTACTGCTGATAAGCGTGCAGCTTCTACTTTATAATGGGATATGAAGGTGTTTCTAGAAGACCAGGTGGCCGCTCTACAAATGGTTTCTGCTGAGACTCTACAGTAAGCTGCCCATGACGTAGCCATTGCCCTGGTGAAATGTGCTCTTAAGCCTTCTGGGATCTGCAAGGTGCCCAAGGAGTAGGCCTTCTTGATAGTTTTCACAAGCCATGCGGCGATGGTACGGGCAGAAGCCGCTTGGCCTTTCCTGAATCCGTGTGGGATGATTAGAAGGTTCTCCGATTTTCTGAATGGCTTGGTTATTGAGAGGTACTGCAAAACGTTACCCCTGACATCCAGAGGGTGAGGAACACCCTGATCCGTGATTAGAGCCGGGAGGTCAATTTCCTGGTTAAAGTGAAATGAAGAGGAGACCTTTGGAATAAATCTATCTGAAGGCTTCAGGGTTAGTCTGTCTGGGTAGACCATCAGATACGGTTCTTTGATTAGCAAGGCTTGCATTTCTGAGACCCTCTTCCCTGATGTGATGGCAATTAGAAACTAAACCTTTAGTGCCAGGTCCCAAAGGGAGATGTCTTCAAGTGGAAAGAATGGTTCTCTGGATAAGACCTCTAGGACGGTTGAGAGATCCCATGTCGGGAACGAAGGCTTTCTAGGGGGCCTTAGTTTTAGACAGGCTCTTTGGAATTGAACCACCAGAGGATTAAGCGCCCACTTAACTCCTGTCAACGCGGAGATGGCAGAAACTTTTAAGGTGCTGGACCTAAGGCCTTTGTCCAGGCCTGACTGGAACCTTGTTCCTGGGCAAAGGAAGTGAACTTTTCCCAGATTCTTCCGTAGGTATTATTTGTGGTAGACTTTCTAGCCTGGAGCAGGGTATCGACTACCTTCTGAGAGCAGCCTTGGTCTAGAAATCTAGACCTTTCAACCTCCAGGCCGTTAGGTGTAACCTCTCCGGACTCGGATGGAGTAGCTGGCCCTGGGTTAGTAAATCTGCTGTCACTGGGAGTGGAAGTGGATCCGCTGTGTTCAGCTGTAGGAGGGTGGTGAACCAAGGCCTCCGTGGCCAGAAGGGAATCACAGCCAGCACTAGGGCTGCTGAATGATTGAGCTTCAGAAGAAACTTGGCTATAAGAGGAGTTGGTGGAAAAATGTAGCCTAGGCGGAAGTTCCAGGGGTGCTGGAGACAATCTGTTCCCTCCGCTGAGGGGAAGGGGGTCCTTGACAGGAACCTCTGACATTTCTTGTTCACTGGCGTTGCTGCGAGGTCTATGTCCGGATGACCCCATGTCTGGCATATGAGGGCAAATGCTTGGGGGCTCAGACACCACTCGTTGTTGGAAACAAATGTTCTGCTGAGTGCATCTGCCAGAAGGTTCTGGACACCCGAAATATAGTCCGCCCTCAGTTCCCGAAGGTTCAGTTGAGCCCACCGCATCACCGGGCCAACCTCCTGCATCATGGAGATGCTTCTGGTACCCCCCTGCCTGTTGATGTAGGCTACAGCCACTCGGTTGTCCATCTTTATGAGAACTTGTTTCCCTCTCAGAAGGGTGCTGAATGCCAAGAGGGCTTGGAAGGCTGCCTTCATCTCTAGAACATTTGAGACCAAGTCCTTGGTTCTGAAGTGCCAGCGGCCCTGAGCCGCATAATGAAGGTAGTGTGCCCCCCAACCCTCCAGACTGGCATCCGAAGTTACTACCTCCTGGTGGGGAATGACTATCTGTTTGCATCTCCTGAGGTTGTAGGGGTGTGTCCACCACTGCAGAGATAGACTGGCTTCTTCCGAGATGCGAATCAATTGGGACATGGACCAGCCGTCCCACAAGCGCAAGAAGGAGGCTTGCTGGGGTCTGGTGTTCCACTGCGCCCACCGGACCATTAGAATGGTTGCTGATGGGGAACCCAGAAGGCTGAGGCATGCTCTGGCTAGTAGGCACGGAGCCGGGATAGAATTCTTTACTTTTTGGATTAGTAGAGACATTTTTTCCCGTGGCAGCTCCACTGTATTTGCTCGGGTGTCTAGTTCGGCCCCCAGGAAGACCATCCTTTGGGCTTTTTTGCCAGTTTATTATCCATCCCAGGTTTATTAGAGTGGAGACTAGGATCTCGCGATGTTGCACGAGTGACTCCTGGCTGCTTGAGAGGAGGAGGATGTCATCCAGGTAGTGGTTGACCCTTAGACCTTTCTCTCTCAAGTAAGCTATTGCTGGTAGTAAGACTTTTGTGAATGTTCTGGGGGCTGTTGAGATCCCGAAAGGAAGACTTTGAAACTGAAAGTGCCCCTGACCCACCGAGAATTGCAGGAATCTCTGGAATGCCACGTGGATTGGAATGTGCAGGTAGGCGTCCTGGAGATCTATGGAGAGCATCTAGTCTCCCAGATTTATGGCCTGGAGGATAGACTGCAAGCTTTCCATCCTGAATGACTCCACCCGGATGGATTTGTTGAGGTTCTTTAGATCTAGAACTGGTCGAAGGTCCCCTGACTTTTTCTTGACGAGGAATAGTGGAGAATAGAATCCCCTGCCTCTTTATGCTGGCGGGACCTTTATTATTGCCCGCTTTTGGAGAAGATCCTGAATATAGTTTAGTAGTGATAACCTTCTTTCCCGAGATGGAGGGATACGGGTTTGACAAAATTGATCCCTTGGGGGTCGATTTTTGAAGGACCACCTGTGGCCGGAACTGATGGTGGCCAGGTATCCTTTATGGTCTCCGCCCAGACCAGCTTGAATCTGGAGAGTCTTGCTCCCACTACCGCTGGCCGGATGGGCGCACCTTCAAAAAGGCTTCTGGTCGCTGGAAGCGGGGGTTTTGGGCTTCTGGAACTTCATAAAGGAAGACTGAGGATTCTTCCAGCTCCTTCGGTACTCTTTCCCCGGTCTGTACGCTTTCGCGTCTCTATACCTCTCCGGAAGGTTTCGCTTAAAGGGAGGAGGTCTCTGTTGTTTGGGCCTTCTATCCGAGGGGATAAGCCCAGACTTGCCACCAGTCACCTTAGAAATGGCTGAGTCCAATTTCGTCCCGAAGAGATTCTCTCCGTCAAACGGGATACGACACCAATTACACTTGGAAGCTGGGTCCGCCGTCCAGGGTTTCAGCCATAATGCTCTTCTGGCTGTTACCGAGGCCAGCATAGATTTTGATGCAGACCTAATGGTATCGACCGAGGCCTCTGCCACAAAGTCGCCCGCCAAGCTTAGTTCTTGCAAAGCTTTCACTATTTTTTCTTAGTCTGCACCCTCCAATACAAGCTTCTCGGTGCTTGGAGACCAGCTTGAGATGGCTCTTCCTACCGCTGCGAGTGCTATCGCAGGCCTGCAGGCGCCTCCTGCCGACAGGTAAGCCCTCTTGAGGTCCGTATCAATCTTCCTGTTGAGCACGTCCCTGAATGTTACCGCGTCTTCTAGCGGGAGTGTAACGTGCCTGGCTAGGTGCATCAAAGATGCGTCTACTACCGGAGGGGATACCAGGGGGTTCACTTTAGGCTCCTTGAGTGGATATAGTTTAAGAAGTCTGTTATTCAGACTAGATTTTTTCTCTGGCCTTTGCCATTCCTCTTTAATCAGGTCATCCAGTTCGTCTATGAACGGAAAGGCTTCTGGATCCTTTTTAAGACGAGGGAAATATTTCCTTTGTTTTGGTTGAACTTCCTGGGGTTCCTCCCATCCTATTGCCTCTTTGATGATTTGACAAATTTTTCTATCAGAGAGAAGTAGAATCCGGCCGATACCTCCAGACCCTCATTATCGGACAGAGAGTCTTGCTCCCATGACGTGCTGACCCGGGCTGGAGAGGCAGTGGTGGAGAAATCCATGTCGCCATCGAGGCCTGCAGAGCTAAAACCCCAGCGGATTCTCCGGTATCCGAGATTCTTTTGTGGCCTCCTCTAGAAATTTTTGGCAGGCCAGTTTATCCGGGAGAGCCGTCGCACCACAAATCCAGCAGGCGTTCCCGGAGGGACGGGAATGGCGTGCGGGGGAACGAGGTCTGCGTGAAGCCGACCTTCTATGGCGGGATCGACCATGTCTAGAATATGATCTAGAGCGGCTCCTTCTGCGGCTCCCTCTCGAGCGGCTTCTCCTGTGGTAGGAACGGCTCCGTCTGTGTCTGGAGCAACTTCTTCTAAGCGAGGTCTCTTTGTCTTGAAGCAGATGTTCCTGAGGACCTGATAGGGCTGACGAATTTAGGTAGCATTAGTAGTGCTCTCTTTTTCGATCTTCACTACTTACCCTTGTCTCCGCCCCCCCCTTTACCTATTAGGCTGGCGGTGATCTACTTGGGCAGCGGTCTCCATGGTAGAGGAGGGGATTGGAAACCTGCAGATATAGTAGGATTGAGATATGCAGAGGAAGTAAGGGTTTCAGGGTGACAGCTGAACAAAAGGACAAGCCACTTACATTTGTAGAGCGTTTTCAGGGGAAAAAAACTGTCTCAGGTCAGTCATCCAGCAGCAGCAATACAAAACTGACACTGGGGCTTTTTAAAACTGCCGCCATTAGCGGCGAGCGCTCGCGCAGTAGCACCGCGAGACACTCGGCGCCATCTTGGAAGCTGGAAAAGGCAGAGGAGCGCCCTGAAACGACGCACTGCGCATGCGCGAGGACGCTCGGCGCCCATGGAGGACAGTATGGAGGACAACAGAGCCCAGCAGGTAGAAAGAGGGAAGAAGGGGGAGGGGGGGAAGACTGCTGCACACAACTAAGCCTGTTAAAGGCTTATTTCATGAGGCCAAAGCTGAGGATTCCGTGGCCATTCCTCCAGCAAGCCAGTTTAAGTCTTTATATGGGCTGATGCACATCAAGCCTGTTTAAGGCTTATATCGTGGTCAGTTAGACAGAGTGAGAAAGAGAGTGCCCCTGAGATCACCAGAGTGGGGCTCCTTCCATTTAGCTCGTTTAGAGGCTGTACAAGAACGACTTCCACCCAGGAGAGGCTAGAACCTGGCTGGGGCGAAGCGGTAAGGGGGTGCTGATCCGTGCGGTCCTGACAGGTGAGGAAAAATAAGAGAATACTGGGGCGGGTGCCCATTCATTAATTTATAGCTATGTGGTCCTATCAGGTTGTGGAGGCGGAGTCACAACCCCAACGTGTATGCTGCCATGATGCGACAGGAAACCTATGTTATATAAAGCTTGCAGATAGCAATCTTTACTTTGCCCTGAAAAGAGCCAAGATTGTGTGTGGGGCCGGCAAGAGAGTACATTTGGGTGTCCCTATTGAGTTTCTAACACATGTATTTTCTATTTCGATTTTGTTTGTTATGTTGTTGCAAAACAGATGTGTGTTTATGCAATTTATTTGTTACTTTGGTTTGCTGTTTTTTTTTTTGGGTGGTGGTTATTATACCATGAAATCTTTTTTATGTTGACAATTTTAGTTGTTTCTATGTTGTTGACTTTGATTTAACTGTCTGTGCTGCCTTATTTTTAAAATTCTTTCTCAAGATGTTGTGCCTAATCTTGTTTTAATCCTTAATAGATGTCCATTTGTGGGTGCACTCCTTTTAACTCCTGTTAATTTACACTGCATAAGGGTCAAACCTATTCTGTTAGTGTCTCAAATTAACATACATGTGTGTATTTTGCTTTCCTTGCTTCTTTTCCAAGTCCTTTTTTTTTTTTTTTTTTTTTTTTTTTTTTGAACCAATAAAATTGTTTAAAATTCTTTGTTTTATGTGTGTTCTTTTCATGCAACGGATTTCCCAGCTGCAGCTTAACTAGGCTGATTGGCATGTCTTGGAAAAATCCCTTTTTTCATATATTTTTTTTTTTTATTTTTAAGTTACTTTCCTGGTGCCTTCATGGTTGCACATGCATGGATTGTGCGTATACTGCCTTGGATAGTGACCAGGAAAGTAACATTTCAGAGTGGTAAGTATTCAATTTTCTTTTTGAGAGTGGTTTTCAGCCTTAGTCCTCAAGTACCCCCCTGACAGGACATGTTTAGGAAATTTTATCTTATCTAAAATAGCTGTCCAAAATACAAAGCCATTGACTTTAATTTAAAGCACCTGTGCAAGATGAAGGAAAACCTGCAAACATGGCCTGTTGGGGGGTACTTGAGGACAGGGTTGAGAAGCGCTGATTTAGAGCACTGAACTAAAATCAAGCTGAAGACAATCCTATTCTAATTGTGGACATTTGAGGGAAATCAAGATTATTATTATTTTTTTAAATTTTTTTAAAGGTTGGGCTTTGGGTCCCTTTTCTTAAAATTGGCTTCACTTCCTGTCACATAGCCAAACAGGAAGTGAGAGTAAAACCCTAATATTTTTCCTTGGGGACACACAGGTCAATCTAACTAGTGCCCCCATTATGCAAATTGCACTCTAGCACTTTGTTGTGTACACCCCAAATTATTAGGTATTTTGGGGTTTATTAAAGGCAAATCCTTTCTGCAGTACAAACCCTCTCCCCCCCCAAATGACCCCATTTTGGAAAGTAGACACCCCAAGGAAATTGCTGAGAGGCATGTTGAGCTCATTGAATATTAATTTTTTTTGTCCCAAGTGATTGAATGACAAAAAAAAATTACAAAAAGTTGTCACTAAATGATGATATATTGCTCACACGGGCCATGGGCATATGTGGAATTGCACCCCAAAATACATTCAGCTGCTTCTCCTGAGTACGGGGGCCCCGAAAACCAATCACCGCCTTCAGGATTTCTAAGGGCGTAAATTTTTGATTTCACTCCTCACTACCTATCACAGTTTTGAAGGCCATAAAATGCCCAGATGGCATAAACCCCCCCCCAAATGACCCCATTTTGGAAAGTAGACACCCCAAGCTATTTGCTGAGAGGCATGTTGAGTCCATGGAATATTTTATATTTTGACACAAGTTGCGGGAAAGTGACAAATTTTTTTTTTTTTTTTTTTTGCACAAAGTTGTCACTAAATGATATATTGCTCACACAGGCCATGGGCATATTTGGAATTGCACCCCAAAATACATTCAGCTGCTTCTCCTGAGTATGGGGATACCACATGTGTGGGACTTTTTGGGAGCCTAGCCGCGTACGGGGCCCCGAAAACCAATCTCTGCCTTCAGGATTTCTAAGGGTGTAAATATTTGATTATATTCTTCACTGCCTATCACAGTTTCGGAGGCCATGGAATGCCCAGGTGGCAACTTGTGTCACAATATAAAATATTCCATGGACTCGACATGCCTCTCAGCAAATAGCTTGGGGTGTCTACTTTCCAAAATGGGGTCATTTGGGTGGGTTTTGAACTGTCCTGGCATTTTAGGCGCCTTTCACACGGACGGCTATTCTACCGCAGTTAAAAGTATGTTTATCCTGTGAAATTCAAGACTCCAGGCACTGCGATCAGCTGCATTTGCACAGTGCAATTAGCTGCGGTTGCCAGTGCGATTAGCTGCGGTTGCGTTTAGCTGCGGTTTGCCATTTCCATGGCAACCCGACAGGGTACCAACTCGCACTGCTTGGTATGAATCTTGAGGGGGAACTCCACGCCAAATTTGGGCGTGGGTTCCCCCCAGGGGCATACCAGGCCCTTCGGTCTGGTACGGATGTTAAGGGGAACTCCCTACGCCGAAAAAACGGCGTGGGGTCCTCCCCATAATCCATACCAGACCCTTATCCGAGCACGCAGCCCGGCCAGTCAGGAAAGGGGGTGGGGACGGGCGAGCGCCCCCCCCTCCTGAGCCGTACCAGGCCGCATGCCCTCAACATGGGGGGTTGGTGTTTTGGGGGAGGGGGCGCCCTGCGGCCCCCCCACCACAAAGCACCTTGTCCCCATGTTGATGAGGACAAGGGCCTCTTCCCGACAACCCTGGCCATTGGTTGTCGGGGTCTGCGGGCGGGGGGCTTATCGGAATCCGGGAGCCCCCTTTAATAAGGGGGCCCCCAGATCCCGACCCCCCCACCCTATGTGAATGAGTATGGGGTACATGGTACCCCTACCCATTCACCTAGTGAAAAAGTATCAATAAAAAAAACACTACACAAGTTTTTAAAGTTATTTACTGGACAGCTCCGGGGGTCTTCTTCCGGCTTCAGGGGTCTCTCCGGTTCTTCTCCGTGCTCTCCGGGTCTTCTGCTGGGCTCCTCCGCTATCTTCTGCTCTTTTTGCTAGTGGAGGAGCCCAGTCTGCTGCCTGCTGCCTTCTGCCTAATGCCTTCCTCCCTCTTCTCTTCTTCCGATGTTGACACGACGCTCTCTCCAGCTGGAATGCTCTCTGTGCGCTCCGCTCTGACTTATATAGGCGGAGACCCCGCCCCCTTATGCCGTCACAGTCCCTGGGCATGCTGGGACGGTGACGTTTTAGGGGGTGTGGTCAAAATCACCCGGTGACCACGCCCCCTAAAATGTCACAGTCCTAGCATGCCCAGGGACTGTGACATCAGGGGGCGGGGTCTCCGCCTATATAAGTCACAACGGAGCCCTCAGAGAGCAGTCCAGCCGGAGAGAGCGTCGAGGGAGAAGAGGAGAGGGAAGAAGTCCAGACCTCCGCTGGCAAAAGGCAGCGGAGGAGCCAGCTGAAGAACTGGAACACCGGGAGAAGAGGCCGGAGAGAGCGGAGAAGAGGAACCGGAGGGACCCCCGAAGCTGGAAGAAGACCCCCCGGAGCTATTTAATAAATTATTTTAAAAATCTGTGTAGTGTGTTTTATTATTGACACTTTTTCCCTAGGTGAATGGGTAGGGGTACCATGTACCCCATACTCATTCACATAGGGTGAGGGGCCGGGATCCGGGGGCCCTCTTATTAAAGGGGGCTCCCGGATTCCGATAAGCCCCCTGCCCGCAGACCCTGACAACCAACGGCCAGGGTTGTCGTGAAAAGGCCCTTGTCCTCATCAACATGGGGACAAGGTGCTTTGTGGTGGGGGGGCGCAGGGCGCCCCCTCCCCCAAAGCATCCACCCCCATGTTGAGGGCATGCGGCCTGGTACGGCTCAGGAGGGGGAGGGCGCTCGCCCGTCCCCACCCCTTTTCCTGACTGGCCAGGCTGCGTGCTCGGATAAGGGACTGGTATGGATTTTGGGGGGGACCCACGCCGTTTTTTCGGCGTAGGGGGTTCCCCTTAACATCCGTACCAGACCGAAGGGCCTGGTATGCCCCTGGGGGGGGAACCCACGCCCAAATTTGGTGTGAAGTTCCCCTCAAGATTCATACCAAACAGTGCCGGGCATTGGCGGGGATCCGAGTCGGATACCCGTGCTTGTCTCTCATTGGGAAAGGAAAAATCATTTTTCCTTTCCCGAAGAGCGGCTCGGCGCTGTTATCCGCAGCTGACACAGTGCACTGCGAATACCTGCGGTTATGTGTGGATAGCTGCGCTAAATCGCTCCTGGACGCAGGCAATTCTATTTTTTCTATCCGCACAGAACTGCATGTATCAAATTCGCAGCTAAACGCAGTGTGTGAATGGGGTCATAGGAAAGCATTGTGTGCTTTTAGCTGCGGTAGAAAATTAGAAAATCCGCAGCTAAAAGCACCATTCTATCCGTCCATGTGAAATGGGCCTAATTCACAACATTTAGAAGCTTATGTCACACATCACCCACTCTTCTAACCACTTGAAGACAAAGCCCTTTCTGACATTTTTGTTTACATGAAAAAAATTAATTTTTTTTGCAAGAAAATTACTTTGAACCCCCCAAACATATATTTTTTTTAAAGCAAATGCCCTACAGATTAAAATGGTGGGTGTTTCATTTTTTTTTTCACACAGTATTTGCGCAGCGATTTTTCAAACGCATTTTTTGGGGAAAAAACACACTTTTTTAAATTTTAATGCACTAAAACACACTATATTGCCCAAATGTTTGATTAAATAAAAAAGATGATCTTAGGCCGAGTACATGGATACCAAACATGACATGCTTTAAAATTGCGCACAAACGTGCAGTGGCAACAAAATAAATACATTTTTAAAAGCCTTTAAAAGCCTTTACAGGTTACCACTTTAGATTTACAGAGGAGGTCTACTGCTAAAATTACTGCCCTCAATCTTACCTTCGTGGTGATACCTCACATGCATGGTGCAATTGCTGTTTACATTTGACGCCAAACCAATGCTTGCGTTTGCCTTAGCGCGATTTTTAAACTGTTCCTTTCATTTTTTTTTTTTTTTTTTAATCATTTTTATTGTTATCTCAGGAAATGTAAATATCCCCTATGATAGCAATAGGTAGTGACAGGTACTCTTTTTTGAAAAAATTGGGGTCTATTAGACCTTAGATCTCTCCTCTGCCCTCAAAGCATCTGACCACACCAAGATCGGTGTGATAAAATGCTTTCCCAATGGCGCTGTTTACATCCGGCGAAATCTAAGTCATGAAATGCTCGTAGCTTCCGGTTTCTTAGGCCATAGAGATGTTTGGAGCCACTCTGGTCTCTGATTAGCTCTATGGTCAGCTGGCTGAATCACCGGCTGTATTCTCAGGTTCTCTGTTGAGACTGGAGAGCCAGAGAAAAACACGGAAGACGGTGGGGGGGCATTCCCTCCCACTGCTTGTAAAAGCAGTGTAGAGGCTAATTTGCCACTAGGATTGCTTTTACATGAAAGCCGACCGCTGGCTGAAAAGAATGATACCAAGATGATACCTAAACCTGCAGGCATCATTCTGGTATAACCACTCAAAGTCGTGAATGGAGTACCTGAAGACATAAAAATGGTTAACAATAAAACACAGTAAACGGTAAAGTATAAAAAATTGCATACCTGAAAAGCAAACATGATAAAACATAATAACAATAAAACATTGCAGAATAGAATAGAGTAAAAAAGAGCAGAACAATAGAGAGAGAATAGAGAGAGAGAGAACAATAAAACGACAACTATTTATTTATTTATTTTTTTATATATTTATTTTTTTTTTTTACACTTTTTTTTTTGTAACTAACTTTTATAACTGTAACCGGTTCCAGGTTCGGGTCTCTCAAAATGCGATGGCATCTTGGGAGACCCTGTGAAAGTGTGCCTAGTTTGTGCAATGCTGTACCCTACGCTAATACTCAACTAGTGTATGGTAGCGTTCAAAACATTCACCAATGCAAAGACCAGGATTGTCAGGAGAGGAGGGACAATAATGGCGGGTGTCACGCCTATATCCGCGCTTGCTGCAGACACAACATCTTTTTTGGGGGAGTTAGTTGGGTAGGGGTACTCGGGAGGACATAAAGAAAATGCCTCTCGTGCAGCCGACTGCATTTGGTTGGGGATGTGAATGGGGGAAGTACAGGCGCTGCAGAAGGGGTGGGTTCCCAATTAGGATTGGCGAATGCTGCAGGAAGGGCACTATGGGCACGACGGGCCTGTGTTTGTCTTCTTGGTGGCAGCGGGACACTACTTGTGCTTGCCACCTCACCAGCTTGAACTGCACTTATGGGACTCGCCACGTCACCAAGTGTTACTGCAGTGCTGGTTTGACTACGACCGGGGTGTACTAGGCCGCTGGTGCTTGCCAGTTCACCAAAACGCTACCAAAAAAACTGTTAGCGATCACAGGGATCAGGCTGCGAACGCTGCAGTTATGTGTTTAGTGTTTTGTAAGTGACAGTGATCGATCGATACTGCACTTGGGTGGGCTGGGCTGGGCTGGGCCGGGCGGAGGGGCAAAACGCAGGTGCTAGCAGGTATCTGGGCTGATCCCGCTAACAGTGCGTTTTTGGGAACCCTAAACTGCTGGGGACGCTAGTATAGATCTGATCGGATCAGATATTGATCCGTTCAGATACTACACTAAGGGAGGTGTAGGGTGCGTGCGTGGGTGTTAGCGGTACTGGCACTAACCTGACGCTGCCTGGGGCTGGTACTTGCCAGTTCACCAAAACGCTACCAAAAAAACTGTTAGCGATCGCAGGGATCAGGCCTGACTCTGCGAATGCTGCAGTTACAGTAGGTGACCGCGCTATTGTTTCAATCTCGCCGCATTTCTCAGCGAGATTTGACACCTGCGAGCCCCGTCGCGGGAGCCAGCGCCGAGATGGCTCACTCATCGGGAAAGGAAAACTTTTTTTCCTTTCGCGATGAGTGACAGGCAGTGCTGACAGCTGTCTAAAGAATCCTGAGGGGGGAACGCTGCGCCAAATTTTAAATAAAAAAAGGTGTGGGTCCCCCCCCCCGGGGCATACCAGGCCCTTAGGTCTGGTATGGATTGTAAGGGGAACCCCCTACGCCGAAAAATCTGCGTGGGGGTCCCCCCCAAAATCCATACCAGACCCTTATGCGAGCATGCAGCCTGGCCGGCCAGGATAGGGGGTGGGGACGAGCGGGCCTGCGGCCCCCCCACCCCAAAGCACCTTGTCCCCATGTTGATGAGGACAAGGGCCTCTTCCCAACAACCCTGGCCGTTGGTTGTCAGGGTCTGCGGGCGGGGGCGCTTATCGGAATCCGGGAGCCCCCCTTTAATAAGGGGGCCCCCAGATCCCGGCCCCCCACCCTATGTGAATGAGTATGGGGTACATGGTACCCCTACCCATTCACCTAAGGAAAAAAAGTGTCAATAAAAAAAAAACAGTACACAGATTTTAAGAATAATTTATTAGGCAGCTCCGGGGTCTTCTTCCGACTTCGGGGGGTCTCCATCCGACTTCTCCCGTTCGGCCTCTTCTCCCGGGCCCCTCCGCTGTCTTCTTCCAGTTCTTTTGCCAGGGAGGGGCCCGGTCTGCTGCCGCTGTCTCGCCTCTTCTTCTCATGTTAACACGATGCTCTCTCCGGCTGGAATGCTGTGTGCGAGCTGCGGAGCCATTTATATAGGCGGTGACCCCGCTCCCTTGTGACTTCACGGTCCCAGCATGCGCAGGGACTCTAGCGTCATAAGGGGGCGTGACCCCAGAGTCCCTGCGCATGCTGGGACCGTGACGTCACAAGGGGGCGGGGTCACCGCCTATATAAATGGCTCCGCAGCTTGCACACAGCATTCCAGCCGGAGAGAGCGTCGTGTCAACATCGGAAGAAGAGAAGAAGCGGCGAGACGGCGGCAGCAGACCCGATCCGCAGATGGATGGAAAAATAGGTTTGTCCTCCGCTAAGCTTTTTAGGATTGGAGCGGGTCGGATGTCAGCGAACATGTCACCACTGACATCCGACCCTCCATAGAGGTCTATGGAGTGTCCGTTCAGGTCCGAGGCGGACCTGAAAGGTCCGTCCGTGTGAGGGGAGCCTTAGGCCCCTTTAACACTGGGGCGCTGTGGGCAGCAGCGTTAAAACTGCGCTATTTTTTGCGCTGCTTTACTGGCGGTATTCGGCAGCTAGCAGTTTTAACCCCCGCTAGCAGCCGAAAAGGGGTTTAAATCCGCCCGCAAAACTCCACCGCAGCGGCGTTTTGCCGGCAGTATAGCCGCGCTGTCCCATTGATTTCAGTGGGCAGGAGAGGTTTATATGCGGCTCCAAAGTTGCTGCTAGCAGGACTTTTTTTTTTAGGCCCCTTTCACACTGGGGCGTTTTTAGGCGCTACGGCACTAAAAATAGCGCCTGAAAAATGCCCTAAAGAAGCGGCTTCATTCACTCCAGTGAGGGCTTTCACACTGGAGCGGAGCGCTGGCAGGGCATCACAAAAAGTCCTGCCAGCAGCTTCTTAAAATTAATGGAGCAGCGCTGTGATACCGCCGGCAAAATGCCAATCCAGCGGCGTTTTGCGGGCAGATTTAACCCCTTTTCGGCCGCTAGCAGAGGGGTTAAAACTGCCCTGTGGGGGGTTAAAACCGCCCCGCTAGCAGCCGAATAACGCCGCTAAAACGACAGTAAAGCAGCGCTAAAAATAGCGACGCTTTACCGCAGACGCCCCCCCGCCCCAGTGTGTAAAGGGCCTTAGGTTCTATTCACACTAATGCGTTTTTTGATGCATTTTGCAGAAATGCATGGGAATTTTTTAACATGGGTTCCTATGGAACGTGTTCACATCAATGCATTTTTGTGCCTCTGTTTTTGGAAAGGGTCGGGGACTTTTTTTTCCCGCAAAATGCAGCGTTTTGCTTGTAGTAGATTTCAATGGACCTGCATCCAAAATGCAAGTACCGCGTTTTTACCGCGATTTGCATTTTTTGAAATTTTTTTTACACTGTATATAGCTGGTTGCTAAGAAGGGGGACGGGAAATCAGCCGCCGCGTCCTTAACAACCTATGAGTCATCAGCTGTCAGCTGACTTCCCGCTCAATGTAAAAAAAAAAATTCCGTTAAAAAAAAAAAAATCGTGAAAAAAAACAGCGTGGGGTCCCCCCCCAGGTCCATACCAGGCCCTTGGGTCTAGTATGGATTCGGAGGGGACCCCCATGCCAAAATAAAAAAAAAAAAATGGTGTGGGGGTCCCCCCAAAATCCATACCAGGCCCTTATCCGAGCATGCAGCCCGGCAGGTCAGGAAAGGGAGGGGACGAGCAAGCACCCCCCCCTCCTGAACCATACCAGGCCGCATGCCCTCAACATGGTTGCGCTCTGTGCCCCCCACCACAAAGCACCTTGCCCCCATGTTGATGGGGACAAGGGCCTCTTCCCGACAACCCTTGCCTGGTGGTTGTCGGGGTCTGCGGGCGGGGGGCTTATCGGAATCTGGAAGCCTCCTTTAACAAGGGGACCCCCAGATCCCGG
Organism: Aquarana catesbeiana; assembly: GCF_042186555.1. Classification (NCBI taxonomy): domain Eukaryota; kingdom Metazoa; phylum Chordata; class Amphibia; order Anura; family Ranidae; genus Aquarana; species Aquarana catesbeiana. Next base: position 543,446,230 of record NC_133325.1, on the reverse strand, counting down.
TCCCCCTATGTGAATGAGTATGGGGTACATTGTACCCCTACCCATTCACCTGTAAAAAAAGTAGTGTAGTGTTAAAAAATACAGTAGACCGTTTTTGACAAGTCTTTTATTACAAATCTCCGCTTCTTCCTCCATCTTCTCCCGCTTCTTCATCCTCTGCTCTTCTCCTTCTCCCCCTGCTTCTTCTTCCACTCTTCTTCTGTCTTCTTTGTCCGGTGTTCTTCTTTCTCCGCTCCCGCCAATGACCATCGTCTGATGCTGCGTCCCGCTGATCTACGCCGATGTCCTGCACTTCTTAAATAACGATGGGGGCGTGGCAACCGGATTAAGTCATCAGAATGCCACGCCCCCTTGTGATGTCACAGACCCATTATGCCTCGGGCTGTAATGTCATAAGGGGGCGGGGTCACTGGATGACATAACCCAGTGACCCCGCCCCATGCCTATATAAGTCATTGGGCACGGCGCACACGGCATTACAGCGGGAGACAGCGACGAGTCAACATCGGAAGAAGAGAAGAGGGGAGAAGACAATGAAGACCGGGCAAGAGGTAGCAAAAGAGCAGAAGAACCTGGGAGAAGAACCGGAGAGCGCGGAGAAGAGAGTGGAGAAGTCGGAAGAGACCCCCTGAGCTGCATAATAAAAGACTTGTCAAAAACTGTCTACTGTATTTTTTAACACTACCCTACTTTTTTTCCCCAGGTGAATGAGTAGGGGTACCATGTACCCCATACTCATTCACATAGGGTGGGGGACCGGGTTCTGGGGGCCCCCTTGTTTATGTATATATGATTTACTTGGCGTTTTTTCATTGGAAGATTTGTCACTGCGTGTATTTTCACATTGGACATGCTGGTATTACAGTGTGCCCTTACGTGTGCATGACACACATTATTACATTACTCTGCACTGAATTGCGCTGCACTTTTTTCACCAGTTGAATTTACTGTGCACCATTATCTATTTATTTGTTAATGTATTACTATTTATTAATGTACTAATGTTTTAAACCTATTGGTATATAAGTTTACATTGTGTCCCTAGACTCCTAGTATTGCATTAGTTTGCACTGAATTGCTCGGCACGGTGTCAGTTTTTTGATTATAACAGGCACCATTATCTGTTATGTATTAGTATGTTAATTTATTGGTATTTTAACTTTATTATTTATACACTGCTTTTGCACTTGGCACCTTATTTATGCTCACCAGTTTGATATTGTGATACACAATCAGTTCATGCAGTTTCCCATTAGGGATCTCTATGCATACTGCTACCTTTAGCAGCAGTGTCAGTTTATTATTGGATTAGCGCAGCACCATATCTTTCCTATCTAGGATGGAAATGGCTCAAACTATCTGAGAGAATCCACCACACCTTATGCCCCATAAATACGATCAGAAATTCTGCCAGCAAAAGTCAGATGTGAGCTTTTGGTCAGAAATTCCGACCTTGTGTATGCTCCATCGGACTTTTGCTGGCTGAATTCCAGCCAGCAAAAGATTGAGAGCAGGCTCTCTATTTTTCGATCGGAAAAAGCTCCTATCTGAAAATGCGTTTGTCTGTATGCAATTCGGACGCGCAAAAAATCACACATGCTCAGAAACAATTCGACGCTCGTAAGTATTGAACTTTATTTTCTCGGCTCGTCGTAGTGTTGTACATCACCGCGTTCTTGACAGTCGAAAGTTCAGAGAACTTTTGTGTGACCGTGCGTATGCAAGGCAAGCTTGAGCGGAATTCCATTGGAAAAACCATCCCAGTTTTTTCTGACGAAATTTCTGATCGTGTGTTTGCGGCATTACATGATAGTTTACACATTTTCAATAAGAAATTGAATAATTGGAACTTACCATAATAATCTATATATACAAACCAGCCATTGGTGGTTAAGTTGTATATAGCAATACTGGTACATCCAACTCTCATTTTATATTCAGCTCTAACTTTTTAGCTAACTTTTAAAATGTTCTTTTGTTATGTATATTGCATCATTTTTTTTTTTTTTTTTTTACCAATATCCTCCCAAGATCGTTGTTACCATTTACTGTATAACCTATATACCACATTATACAGTTTGACCACTTGCCGACCGCCGCACGACGATATACGTCCACAGAATGTCACGGGCAGGCATATGGGCGTACCTGTATGTCCCTGTCTCCCAGCGGGCGGGGGGCCCGATTGGGGCCCCCTCCAGGTGCTTGCGGCGGTTGGCTTCGTTCCAGGAGCTATCCATGCTGAGGGGGAGGCCACCCCCTCGCGATCCCTTCTGACGAATGAGAAGCTTCCTCTGCTTCTGAAACTGTAAACAGAAGCAGAGGAAGTGATGTCATCTCTCCTCGTGCAGCCTTTTCGTTCCAGAGCCCGAGGAGAGAAGACATCAGAGTGAGTTGCACCAACAGCACGCTAACACCAGTACACATAGGCACATAAATCACCCCCCTTGCAGCCCCTGTCACCTCCTGTCACAGTGACACCAATAGCAGTTAATTTTTTTTACTGATCACTGCATTGGTGTAATTTTGTGACTGTTATAAGTGTTAGGGCAATTAGTGGTAGGCCCCTTTAGGTCTAGGGTACCCCCCCAATAAAGGTTTAACCCCTTGATCACCCCCCAGTTAACCCTTTCACCCCCTGTTGCCAGTGTCACTAATCGATCATTTTTCTGATCGCCGTATAAGTGTCACGGTTGACGCTAGTTGGCCTGTTAGTTATTTATGTTCACCGTCAGCTTTTTATAGCGCCAGGTACCCCCATATACTACCTAATAAAGTTTTTAACCCCCTGATTGCCCCTAGTGAACCCTTTCACCAGTGATCACCGCATAAGTGTTACGGGTAACGCTGGTTAGTTAGTTTGTTTTTTATACATGCCGTTTATTACCCAATAAAGGTTTAACCCCCTGATCGCCCAGCGGGTGATATCAGTTAGGTTTTAGGGTCGGTTAGGGTCTGCGTCGCCCCAGGCAGCGTCAGATTAGTGCCAGTAGCGCTAACACCCTCGCATGCAGCATACACCTCCCTTAGTAGTATAGTGTCTGAACGGATCAATATCTGATGTGATAAGAAATATATTAGTGTCCCCAGCAGTTTAGGGTTCCCAAAAAGGCAGTGTTAGCGAGATCAGCCCAGATACCTGCTAGCACCTGCATTTTGCCCCTCCGCCCAGCCCAGCCCACTCAAGTGCGGTATCGATCGATCACTGTCACTTACAAAACACAACACACATAACTGCAGCGTTTGCAGATTCAGGCCTGATCCCTGCGATCGCTAAGTTTTTTTGGTAGCGTTTTATACAGTTGCTGACAGCCTAGGAGCTTTTTTTCCTGTAAATCTCAATACTGTACCAGTAAATTGAGGCCTACACATTTCTGAGCATGACAGATAGTGAAGAGGAAGTCGCTCATCTGTCAGATTCAGGCTCAGAATACGATCCTGACGTCAGCTGCTCCATGACAGATAGCTCTGACGACGGAGTTGTGGTCCCTGCCAAGGTCAGGCGTACCAGACCCCGATCTTCTGCTGTTGTTGAGGTGCAAGAACCGCAGGGCTCTCGCATGGAGCAGAGAAGCACTAGTGCCGCTCATCCTTCTGGTGAACTGGCAAGCACCAGCGGCCTAGTACACCCTGGTCGTACATCCAGCACTGCAGTATCACGTGATAAGTGCAGTTCAAGCTGGTGAGGTGGCAAGCACAAGTAGTGTCCCGCTGCCACCAAGAAGACAAAGACAGGCCCGTCATGCCCATAGTGTCCTTCCTGCAGAATTCGTTATTGTAAACGTTATTTTAATATCCAAGCCTCTAAAAATAAAAATAATATCATTAACAATAGTAATAGTCCCAACGAAATGGATCATAACACTACCCTCCCAAAATCCAGTATAGTCATGACTGACCAACTGGAATTGAATGCACTGGCTGACTTAGAAGACTTATATACTGAAGATTTGGATAACTACTTCAAATCACTGATGCAACATTTACCCACCTCCCCACCGATTCAGCATACCACCTTTAAACCTAAATCCATTTGGTAAAGGTCCCTACATCCATAGTTTTTATCTAGTCGTATATGCGGACATTCTGCATTTATGTCAACAGTCTACAACTAATACTTTTTCAAGTCTGACTACACCATCATTTGGTCAGTTGACAAAGGAGGTGGCATTGTCGTCCAAAACCGCACCGACTATCTGATTGAATCTGACAGACTTCTATCGGACACATCCACATACAAAAAATTGTCCACGGACCCTCTACCCAATTTTTTACTTGAAGCTCATGAATTGGTTTGAAGAGCACTAGATGAAGGCATCATTACCAAATCGGAGGCTGCGTTTCTCAAACATGATTTCTATAAAAGGCCTTATTTCTACCACCTCCCAAAGGTTCATAAAGATCCCAAAAATCCCCTGGGCAGGCCAATAGTTGCATCAATGGAAAGCGTTACCAGCTATTTTTCAATTTACTTGGACCATTTCCTGCATCCCATAGTTCGCAACCTCCCCTAATATATAAAGGATAGTATACATCTTTTGGATATGCTACAGCACTACACTTGGGAACCAATGTGCCGTTGGCTCTCATTGGATGTAGTATCTTTGTATACTTCAATTCCACACAAGGTGGGTTTACAAGCCATAAAATATTACCTAAGTGAAGACCCCTTGCTTAATCCACGTCAGACAGAATTCTTGTTGGACATTCTTGAATATTGTCTAACACATAATTATTTCGAGTCCAATGGCCAGTTCTACATTCAAACCCAGGGTACAGCTTTGGGGGCAAACTTTGGCCCCAGTTACGCCAACCTGACAATGGGCCAATGGGAAAACACGTACATTCTGCACAATAACCCTTATGCATCCCAATTGGTTTATTATGGGCGATATATTGATGACGTGGTCATCATTTGGTATGGTCCTGATAAGCTCATTCCTGCCTTCTTACAACACTGCAATAACAACAACATGGGACCTTCTTTTACCTCTGTAACCGATAGCATCAAATTGTCATTTTTGGATCTAGAATTATTTCACCAAAACAAAACCATTTGTGCGCAGAATTAAACAAAGCCTACTTCAGAAAATTCTTATCTACATTACAAGAGCTGCCATCATCCTCGGTGGATAAGCAACATCCCCAGAAGTCAATTCTGTAGGCTCACAGACAACTGTACTCTGGAACAAGACTGCATATCCCATAGTGAGTTACTCAGAAGAAAGTTTAAAGAAAAAGGATACCTTGACGGAATTATAGAAGAAGCATTCCAACAGTATCTTCATAAGGGTGTCAACATTTATAAAGAAGCCATATCTCAACCTATCTGATTTGTCACGCAATTTCACAATAAATTCAAGAAGATGGAAAAGATTTTCTAAAGACATTGGCCAATCCTAAGAGAAGATCCCTACCTCAAAGCCCACAGTCAGTGACCGTCCCCTGATCACCTATAGACGCGCCAAAAACATCAAGGCTAAAATAGCACCAAGCAAGATAAAATCATCCTGCCCCACGACTAGTACATCCTTAACCTTTTTTTACCATCAAAGGCATGTACCAGTGCAAAAAACCTTTGTCGAACACATGCTCATGTAACATAGACAAAAGAACTTTTTTGCAAAGGCAAACAGTATGTATTACCTGATTTTTTTTTTTTTTTTACATGTTCTTTTGAATATGTAATCTACTGTTTGACCTGCCCATGTGGCTTGCTGTACATCGGTCGCACGGTTAGAACTCTGAGTAAGCGTTTTGGAGAACATCGCAATCTGGTCGAACAAGGAAAAGATAAACCTAGTGTCCTGAGACGCATCTTAGAATTTCATGACCAATCATCCTTGGGACTACGGGTTTTGGATACTGGAGTCTATTCCGAAAACCTTGCCCCCTGCTGAACAATACAAAAGATTATGCAAAAGAGAGAACTATTGGATTCTATTCCCTGGACAGTTTATCGCCTGGAGGCCTAAATGAAACTATAGAAATCAATACCCTGTCATGATGACCAGTATACATATTGTCTCTCTTAATTATTATTTTCTATTAATTATTTTTGTCAATATTCATCATTGATGACCACATTGGGCAGATGCATGTGCATAATGCACATTCCATAGAATCATAATAAAATATGGCAATTGGAACCATCATAATATCGACACGTGTGGGAGCACGTGTGCGTGCTCTACCTTTTATTTACATATTAACAGTATAACAATTCTATTCATTAATTTCGATTTTTACATCTCATTATATTGTAATACCCTTTATCTCCCATACATGACACTAGTGCATATACCAATCGTCACTAGCAGTCTTATTTATTTATTTCCACTTTAAATATTCAACCGCCATTGTCTGATCTGTTTACCTATCAACTCGGCATCCTATTTCGCATAATTTTTTGCGATGGACATACCTCAGCTGCTAGAATATTGATATTAACATTAATACCAATTTTTATTTAAGTATCCATTGGTTTTAATAAATAATCATTTTTATATTTTTGCACTTTTATACATTTGTAGTCCTATAGAGTGATTAACATTATATTATTCAAGATCTAAGACATTTAAAGTATATATACATATGCCTTTCCATATAACATTTTAATAATCCACCGTCCACTCCATTACACTACTTGCTGTATTTCTTTAATGTAACTTGTGTCCTTATAAAACAGCCCAGCCCAAAAAAAACACGCCATGCTATAACAACATTAGCAGTAATCTAACATCTTCACTACATTCACAACACCTCGCTCTTTACTTTAGTTTTCTCCTGTATGTATAATGTTGCCATGGTTATGAATCATATGATTAGGAACTGTGTTGGTATATAATGCCCTAACCTAAGATGGCTGCCACTGAAGCCTGAGGAAGGGACACCCATTTCCCGAACGCGAAGCACTGCCTGCTGACCCGACCTGGAAATGACGTCCGTTCCTGTGAGCCGTGTACACCGCTGATCGCAGTCCCGACCACCCGGAAGGCATTGTGAACCAGCAGTGTGACTGGATGTAGGATAGCACAGCGGAGACACAGCCACCATCACATCCATATCGGACTCCCTCCTTTCTCACCCGGCCGTCGGAACGGATGATACTATATGCCCATTTATATCATACTTTTGTGAGTGGATTTTAACGTTACTACTTTTATTAAAATAATTTGCTTACTGCACTAAGAGGGCGCTGTTCTTCTGTCCTTTATATATTCCAGAGTTTTGTGCCTTCTGAACTTTGAACTGGCAGCCCTCCATGGACAGTTTTTATTATTTTCTGTTATCATACTCTGCCTCTTTACATGGACTACCAAAGAAAACTGATTTACTCTCCCCCTCAAACCCCCCCCCCCCTTTATGAGATTGTTGTATCCTGAGTGCGCCGTATTATTCTATTCTACCTGCAGAATTCGCCAATCCTGATTGGGAGCCCACCACTTCTGCAGCACCCGTACTTCCCCCATTTACTGGCCAACCCAGAATTCAGGTGGAAACAGTTGATTTTATGTCACTTTTTATTATTATACAGGATTTATACAGCGCCAACAGTTTACGCAGCGCTTTACAATATAAAAGGGAGACAATACAGTTATAATACTATAAAATACAAGAGGATTAAGAGGGCCCTGCTCAGAAGAGCTTACAATCTTATGCCCCGTACACACGGTCGGACTTTGTTCGGACATTCCGACAACGAAATCATGGGATTTTTTCCGACGGATGTTGGATCAAACTTGTCTTGCATACACACGGTCACACAAAGTTGTTGGAAAATCTGATCGTTCTAAACGCGGTGACGTAAAACACGTACGTTGGGACTATAAACGGGGCAGTGGCCAATAGCTTTTATCTCTTTATTTATTCTGAGCATGCGTGGCACTTTGTCCATCGGATTTGTGTACACACGATCGGAATTTCCGACAAGGGATTTTATTGTCGGAAAATTTTATATCCTGCTCTCAAACTTTTTGTGTCGGAAAATCCGATGGAAAATGTGTGATGGAGCCTACACACGGTCAGAATTTCCGACAAGGTCCTATCACACATTTTCCATCGGAAAATCCGACCGTGTGTACAGGGCATAATAGGGTGGGGTAGGTGGTACAAAAGGTTGTAACTGTGGGGAATGAGCTGATGGAAGTGGTAAAAGTTTTCAGGGATCGCCTGAAGGTAGCAAGAGTAGAGGATAGTCTGGAGGTGGAGCATGAGAGGAGGAGACGAGAGAGTTTGAGAGTAGGAGGTCTTGAGAAGAGTGGAGAGGACGGTTTGGGTGATATTTGGAGACAAGATTGGTGATGTAGCTCGGGGCAGAGTTGTGAATGGCTTTGTAGGTTGTGGTTAGTATTTTGAATTGAATTCGCTGGGTGATTGGGAGCCAGTGTAGGGATTGGAGGAGAGAGTTGGTAGACACTGAGCGGTTGGTAAGGTGGATAAGTCTGGCAGCAGCATTCATGATAGACAGAAGAGGGGATAGCCTATGGAGAGGCAGGCCAATGAGAAGGGAGTTGCAATAGTTAAGGTGAGAGATAACAAGGGAGTGAATGAGAAGCTTGGTGGTTTCATTTGTTAAAAAGGGGCAAATTTTAGAGATGTTACGGAGGTGAATTCTACAAACTTTTGACAACGATTTGGATTTGAGGCAAAAATGACAAGTCAGAGTCTAGGATTACACCTAGTACCCTGGCGTGAGGGGAGGGACCGATGGTTGCATTGTTGATTTTGATGGAAAAGTCATGGAGGGTGGCACGGGCGAGGGGAATATTAATAGCTCAGTTTTAGAGAGATTTAGTTTAGGGAAGTCATGCGACATCCATGCTGATAAGTAAGTTAGTAATGCGAGAGGAGACTGAAGGAGTGAGGTGAGGAGTAGACAGATAGATTTGGGTGTCATCAGCGTATAAGTGGTATTGGAAGCCGTGGGCGGTTATCAAGTGACCAAGGGAGGAGGTGTAGATAGAGAAGAGAAGTGGTCCAAGAACAGAGCCTTGGGGGACTCCCACAGAAAGGGGCAATGCAGAGGAGGAGATAGAGTTGTAGGTGACACTGAAGGAGCACTGTGATAAATAGGTAGAGAACCAGGATAGAGCAGAATCTTGGAGGCCAAGGTAATGAAGTTTATTGAGAAGGAGCGGGTGGTCAACAGTATCAAAGGCCGCAGAGAGGTCAAGTAATAGGAGTATGGAGTACTGGCTGTTGGTTTTAGTAGTTAGTAAATCGTTAGTGAGTTTTAGTAAGGCAGTTTCCGTGCAGTGCTCCGAGCGAAAGCCAGACTGTAAGGGGTCTAATCCCACCCCCCCCCTTTTCCCCATTTGAATATTCTTTAACAGGGATAAGGTGCCGTATCTACTAGGACATACCACCTATCCCCTATTTATCCGCCTTGGTCAGGGCGGTGAGTCCTGCGGGGGGGGCCCCTCAGCCTGTGGCAACTAGAAGGGTAGGCATTTTTTGTCTCTTGCCTTATGTCCCGGGTGACAGGCGAGAGTGGGTCAGACATGGCGTCGGATGCTGGAGCTTCTTTCCCAGACACCCCTGTGATAGCAACCGGTTCCCCTGCCCCTGCGGTGCCATTGGACGCTCTGTCGGCGGTCATGCTTCAGAGGTTGTGGACCATGACCCTTTGAACAGTGAGGAGGAAGCCTTCACGTCCATTTCAGCTAAGGAAAAAGCACTAGTGCGAACACTTATCACGGCGGTGCGAGATACTTTAAAGATAGAGGATACGGCTGGGGCATCTGCAGATGTGTCGGTCCCTTTTGGGTCCCACAAGCCGGTCTGCACCACTAAGGTGTTTCCCTACCTAACTAATTTTGATAAGTATATTTACAAGGAATGGAAACGCCCGCAGCGTGCCTTTTCAGTCCCGAAGCGAATGCCGGTATGTTACCCCTTTGAGGATATTCTTCTGAAAAAAATCGACATCTCCTCCGGACGTTGACCCCCCCCCCCGGTATCTAGATTAAATAAGGTGACCACGATTCCGGTGGAACTTCCCCCTCTTTCAAGGACCCTGCCAACAGAAGGCCCGAGGCGGTTGCCTGGTCCATGTTTACGGTGGTGGGGTCGGCGCTTCGGCTGGTGTTAGCCATGGCTCTGGTGTCACAAACCCATACTGAATGGGCTAAGTTGTTGCACCGCGAGTTGGGGAAGGAGCAGGCTTCCCCAGTCTGTGTGGAACTGGCAGACCAGTTGGTGCACGGCCTTAAGTATATTTGTGATGCGGCCCTGGATACGGCCCCTTTGCTTTCTAGAGCCTCGGTATCAGCAGTAGTGCTGCGTCGGCTGATTTGGCTCAAGTGTTGGTCTGCGGACCAGACATCTACTCTGGCGGAATTGCCCTTCCAAGGTGGGAGGCTGTTTGGCGCCCTGCTGGATGACATTATTAAAAATGTTACTGGGGGAAGGTGTACTTTGCTCCCACAGTCCAGAAAGGGTAAGGAGCCACGCCGTAGACAGGGGCCCTCTTTTTCCGCTCAGAATCTGCTTTTTCATCCACACGTGTCGGCGGGCAAGCGTTCCCAGTCCGACAAGGTGCCCCCTGAAGGACAAAAGCGTCCCTGGTATAGCAAGCCGAACAAGCCTGCGAACAAATCAGCTTCCGCATGAAGGTTGACCCCCACCCGACTCTCGGGTGGGGGGTCGCCTTCGGGAGTTTGTAGACCGCTGGACTTCTCTTCTTTCCGACCAGTGGGTCTGCGAGCTGGTTTTGTCTGGCTACAAGATAGTTTCTTTCTTGTCCGCCAGACAGGTTTTTTTCCCTCCAACCTTCATCTCCTTCCGGCTCGTCGGGAGGCCCTGTTTGGAGCAGTACAGGACTTACTACTGTGTAGGGTGATAGTGCCTGTACCGACGTCAGAAAGGTTTCAGGGATTCTACTCCTTTGTAATCCCGAAGAAGGAAGGGGTCCGTCCGGTCCTGGATCTCAAGGACCTCAATTGTTTTGTAAAGGTTTGGAGGTTCAGGATGGAATCGGTTCGTTCTGTGGTCGCTGCACTTCATCGGGGATTTTCTGGCATCTTTGGACATCAAGGACGCATACTTGCATGTTCCCATATTCGTCAGATACCAGAGGTTCCTGTGATTTGCGATCGGGGAGGAGCATTACCAATTTGTAGCTCTTCCCTTTGGCTTAGCGTCGGCACCAAGGGTCTTCACCAAGGTGCTGGCTCTGATTCTGGCGTTACCGAGACAACGAGGGATTGCGATCGTAGGTTACCTGGATGACCTCCTCCTGAGAGCAGCTTCTGCCTCAGAACTAAGGGAGGATGTGGCGATCACCATGCAGACTCTTCAGGAGTTTGGCTGGGTGTGGAATCTCCAGAAGTCGGTGTTGCTTCCGACCCAGCGCCTGGAGTACTTGGGGTTGATTCTGGATTCCTCAAAGGCGAGAGTCTTTCTTCAAGCAAGCTGCAGACTCTCCAATCTGCAGTGCGGTTACTGATGTCCCGCAGATGGTCGTCGCTGCGTTTTTGCATGTGAGTCCTGGGCCTCATGGTAGTCACTTTCGAGGCGGTACCGTATGCTCAATTCCACACACGAGTCTTGCAGAAAGAGATCCTGTCCAAATGGGACAAGTCTACGACATCCCTGGATTGTCAAATCCGGGTGAGCCAGCTAGCCAGAGCTTTGCTTCTCTGGTGGCTGAGGCCCCCGGCCCTTTGATCCGGGAAATCGTTCCTTCCTCTTCATTGGACGGTGATCACAACGGACGCCAGCCTGACCGGCTGGGGGGGAATTTGGGGCATCCAGTCGCCCCAGGGCTGTTGGACGCAGGAAGAATCCCGCCAGCCGATCAATGTGCTGGAGCTGCAGGCGATCAGGCGGTGCCTCTCCACATGGTCGCAGAGGCTGCAGGGTCATCCGGTCAGGATCCAGTCAGACAACGCCACGGCGGTGGCGTATGTCAATAATCAGGGAGAGACAAGGAGCTCAGCGGCGGCGCTGAAGGTCTCCCACATCCTACAGTGGGCAGTTCGTCGCGTGCCGGCTCTGTCAGCCGTGTACATTCCGGGCGTAGAAAACTGGCAGGCAAACTACCTCAGTCGTCAGTTGCTAGACTAGGGGGAATGGTCTCTGCATCTGGAAGTGTTTTGTCTCATTTGCCTACGGTGAGGCATGCCGGATGTGGATCTCCTGGCCTCTCGGCTCAATCGGAAGGTGCAGAGGTTTGTGGCCAGGTCAAAGGATCCCTGGGCGGATGCGTCAGACCCGTTGGTAGCCCCATGGGGGCATTATCGGCTAATTTATGCCTTTCCCCCTCTCAGGCTTCTCCCTCGTCTGCTGTGCAGAGTGGAGGCCAAGAGGATTCCGGTGATTCTGATTGCCCCAGACTGACCTTGACGTCCTTGGTACGCTCACATAGTACGAATGGTGGCAGATGTTCCTTGGCGGCTGCCGGTGCAGGAGGACCTTCTGTTTCAAGGTCTGATTCTCCACCCTGCTTTACCGTCTCTGGCTTTAACGGCATGGCTGTTGAAAGCCAGGTGCTGAGGGACCGAGGGCTGTCGGCTTCGGTAATTTCCACTATGCTAAGGGCGCGAAAGTCTTCTTCCCGGAAGATTTATCATCGCACCTGGAAGGCCTACATCTCCCTGTGTGAGGAGGTGGGGTGGCATCCGCGTTCATATTCGGTTTCCAGGATCCTGGTGTTTTGGCAGCGAGGAGTGGATCAGAAGCTTGAATTAAGCACCATTAAGGGGCAGATATCGGCTTTGGCTGTCTTTTTTTCAGCGGCCCTTGGTGACTCACTTATTGGTGCGAACGTTTGTTCAGGGGGTTCGGCATGTGGCTCCTCCGGTACGCCCGCCGCTGCCCCCGTGGGATCTGAATCTGGTGCTCTTAGTGCTTCAGATACCGCCATTTGAAGACATTAGGGAGATCCCTTTATTGACGCTCTCAGAAAGTAGTCTTTCTAGTGGCTATTACATCTGCAAGGCGGGTTTCAGAGTTGGCGGCCTTGTCATGCAAGTCTCCCTATTTGGTCCTCCACAAGGATAAGGCGGTGCTGCGTCCCTCTTTTCTTCCGAAGGTTGTTTCGGCCTTTCATCTAAATGAGGACATTGTGCTTCCGTCGTTTTGCCCTTGGCTGTCGCATCCCAAGGAGGTCGCTTTACATTCTTTGGATGTGGTCCGGGCTCTGCAGGTGTATCTGTCTGCTACGGCTCCTTTCCGGAGGTCGGACTCTGTTTGTCTCGGTGGCGGGTTCGAAGAAGGGCCTGGCGGTCTCGTCGGCCACCATCTCTCGGTGGATTAGACAGATTGTTCAGGCTTATGCCATAAAGGGCGGGCGCCTCCCTTTCCCGTCACGGCGCATTCCACCAGGGCAATTGGTCCTGGGCTTTCCGGTATCAAGCGTCCGTTTCACAGGTGTGTAAGGCGGCTACCTGGTCGTCGGTACACACTTTCACAAAATTTTACAAGGTCGATGTGGAAGCATCTTCGGATGCATGCTTCGGCCACAAGGTTTTGCAGGCGGCCGTCTGAGGTTGCAGCTCCTCTGATGGAGAGTTCTTTTTGTTGTGGGTGGAGTTTATTTTCTCTGTTCCCACCCCTCATTTTTGGCACTGCTTGGGGACGTCCCTAAGGTCCAGGTTAAAGTGCTGTGTCCATCAATTAACGAAAGAGAAAATGGGATTTTTGTACTTACCGTAAAATCCCCCTCTCTGAAGTTCATTGACGGACACAGCACCCACCCCTCCTATTTATGTTTGTACTGCTTTTTGATGAACTGAGCTGCTAGGAGCAGAGTGAGGGATTATAGCCAGTAGGACCGCCCCCTGGGGCGGTACTGTGCTTGTTTTTTTGTGTGTTCTGCCTAGTCCTCTCCTAAAGGTGGAGATATAACCCTAAGGTCAGGATTAAAGTGCTATGTCCGTCAATGAACTTCACAGAAAGGGATTTTACGGTAAGTACAAAAATCCCATTTTTTGGGAGCCTAGTTGTGTACGGGACCCCGAAAACCAAGCACCGCCTTCAGGCTTTCCAAGGGTGTAAATTTTTGATTTCACTCTGTCATGGTTATGCAATAGAGCTTGTCGATCAGCATACCTGTCTCCATGTGTTCATCTCTAGAGACCAGCTGACCCTCACCTGACTGCTTTTGTAACCTCTCCTCTAAGCATGGCCCCACCCCAGGCCCTATCAGGGAACCCTATATTAACCTGTGCACTGTTGTGTTGGCTGCTTTTTTTTCTACGCTTTTGGGTTGGCGCATTATTATTTTTAGATTTGCTTATAATTTTTTAAGTGGGCATCCCTTCATGCAGGCGTGTGCTATTTCAGCTTGGCTGACACGTGGTGAGTAGGTCTGGCTGCTGCCGTGCTGTCTCTCACTTGTCATGCCAGTGTGACGCTGGATGGGACCCTGGCCGTTGGGCTCACCCTGCAGTTCCCCCTCAGTGACCTTTTCTCGGCAGTCCCACACTGCACTCTATTTTTGGTTCATATCCCATTAGGACCTACATGGGTAAATACATAGCAAGCTCTTGATTTATTCTTAAATTCCTCTATAACAAGCATTACTAATATTTCTTTACTCCAGTTTTCATTCATTTCTCCTGATTTCAGGAATTTCATCTCCTCTTCCCTATTCTTACTATATGGACACCCTATTTTTTCACTCTGTTCACTTTGTTGATATGCTCCACATACTGTGGTGATGGGTCTACTCTATATGACATTTTTTTTTATTTATACCAATATGGTAACAAAGCATTTACTTTATTGTATACAATACAGAATTCCCATCCACAGTTACATCAAGATTTTTCTATACACACTTTTTTTGGGGGACTGCGTGTGTGCTCCTGGTCCATGCTTGGGTCCTTTCCTCAGCTCCGGTGCTGGACATAATTATCTGGCTGACCTCCGGCAGGTGGTATCGCATGGCCTAGGATCAGCTCTATTAAACTATAATGGTGATTTTTTTTTTAATCCCCTTTTAATACATGGATGCACTTGCTCCTGATGAGTAGATAGAAGTCCACGAAACGTCGTCGAGCTTATTTTGATACATCCATCTCATGTTTATGATTCCAGATCGTTTTTATTGCTCTACCACCCTAACATAATTTTATGCCTACTCTATTTGAGGGACTGTGATGTATAATACTTACTTTCTGTGTCATGTTGGTGACTATCCTTAATATGTATGTTGATACTTTGTATTTTATATGCCACTGTGCTATTATGCGTTTATATGGGTTGATCCATGCCCTATCTTTGGTCTAATAAAGAATACAATTTTTTACATATGTATATGGTTTTGTCTGGCTCTACTCCACGCACCTCATCTAAAGTCCCAACCTCTTTTTTGCAAAAGCAACCAGGGATGGAGGCGCAATATTCCCCGTTGCTTCTCATTTAAAGTCCCAAAAATATTCCCTTTTTTCTTTGATACTGATTAGGGATGGAGGTGCGTGTGGTTCAAGAGCCTTCACTTTCTTGTACAGTAGATGACCGCGATATTGTGTCAATCTCGCCGCACTTCTCGGCGAGATTTGACACCTGCAAGCCCCGTCGTGGGAGCCAGCACCGAGATGGCTCTCATCGGGAAAGGAAAACTTTTTTTTCCTTTCTCGACGAGCGACAGGCAGTGCTGACAGCTGTCTGGTATGAATCCTGAGGGGGAACGCCGCGCCAAATTTTAAATAAAAAAAACGGCGTGGGTCCCCCCCCCCCCAGGGGCATAACAGGCCCTTAGGTCTGGTATGGATTGTAAGGGGAACCCCCTACGCCGGAAAATCAGCGTGGGGATCCCCCCAAAATCCATACCAGACCCTTATCCAAGCACGCAGCCCGACCGGCCAGGAAAGGGGGTGGGAACGAGCCACCCCAAAGCACCTTGTCCCCATGTTGATGAGGACAAGGGCCTCTTCCCGACAACCCTGGCCGTTGGTTGTCGGGGTCTGCGGGCGGGGGGCTTATCGGCCAACCTTTATAAGGGGGCCCCCAGATCCCGGCCTCCCACCCTATGTGAATGAGTATGGGGTACATGGTATCCCTACCCATTCACCTAGGGAAAAAAAAGTGTCAATAAAAAAAAAAACAGTACACAGGTTTTAAAAGTAATTTATTAGGCAGCTCCGGGGTCTTCTTCCGACTTCGGGGGGTCTCCTTCCGACTTCTCCCGGTGTTCGGCCTCTTCTCTCGGGCCCCTCCGCTATCTTCTTCCAGCTCTTTTGCCAGCGGGGGCCCGGTCTGCTGCCGCTGTCTTGTCGCTGCTGTCTTGTCACCGCTGTCTCGTCGCTTCTTCTATTCTCTTCTTCTCTTCTTCCTATGTTGACACGACGCTCTCTCCAGGCTGGAATGCTGTGTGCGAGCTGCGGAGCCATTTATATAGGCGGTGACCCCGCCCCCTTGTGACGTCACGGTCCCAGCATTTGCAGGGACTCTGGCGTCATAAGGGGGCGTGACCCATCCAATGCCAGCCGCGCTCATCCAATGCCAGCCATGCTCATCCAATGACATCCATGCCCATCCTTGGCTCATCCGTGCCCATCCATGGGTCAACCATGCTCATCTATGGCTCATTCATGCCACATTTGTGCCACATCAGTAAGTCATCTGTGCCACATTCATGCCACATCCATACTTATCCATGCGACATCAGTTCTCATCCATGCCACTACAGTGCCCATCAGTGCCTCTACAGTGCCCATCAGTGTCCCTACAGTGCCCATCAATGTCTCACAAAAGTGTAATAGGTAGTCAAATTAGATTTGAAATGTATGCCCTTAGAACGCCTGTTAGTGCTCCCTGCATGTTACATATAGTTACATAGTTACATAGTAGGTGAGGTTGAAAAAAGACACAAGTCCATCAAGTCCAACCTATGTGTGTGATTATATGTCAGTATTACATTGTATATCCCTGTATGTTGTGGTGATTCAGGTGCTTATCTAATAGTTTCTTGAAACTATCGATGTCCCCCGCTGAGACCACATCCTTGCCACTCTTATGCCCTGTACACACGGTCGGATTTTCAGACGGAAAATGTGTGATAGGACCTTGTTGTTGGAAATTCCGACCGTGTGTGGGCTCCATCACACATTTTCCATCGGAATTTCCGACACACAAAGTTTGAGAGCTTGCTACAAAATTTTCCGACAACAAAATCCGTTGTCGGAAATTCCGATTGTGTGTACACAAATCCGACGCACAAAGTGTCACGCATGCTCAGAATAAATTAAAAGACTAAAGCTATTGACTACTGCCCTGTTAATAGTCCCGACGTACGTGTTTTACGTCACCGCGTTCAAAACGATCGGATTTTCCGACAACTTTGTGTGACCGTGTGTATGCAAGACAAGTTTGAGCCAACATCCGTCGGAAAAAATCCATGGATTTTGTTGTCGGAATGTCTGATCAATGTCCAACCATGTGTACAGGGCATTACAGTAAAGGACCCTCTACATAGTTTAAGGTTAAACCTCTTTTCTTCTAATTTTAATGAGTGGCCACACGTCTTGTTAAAATCTCTTCTGCGAAAAAGTTTTATTCCTTTTGTGGGGTCACCAGTACGGTATTTGTATATTGAAATCATATCCCCTCTCAAGCCTCTCCTCCAGAGAGAATAAGTTCAGTGCTTGCAACCTTTCCTCATAACTAATATCCTCCAGACCCTTTATTAGCTTTGCTGCTTTTCTTTGTACTCGCTCCAATTCCAGTACTTCCTTCCTGAGGACTGGTGCCCAGAACTGGACAGCATACTCTAAGTGCGGCCGGACCAGAGTCTTGTAGAGCGGGAGAATTATCCTTTTATCTCTGGAGTTAATCCCTTTTTAATGCATGCCAATATTCAGTTTGCTTTGTTAGCAGCAGCTTGGCATTTTCCATCCTAGATTCCCCCAGAGGTTCTCCCCCCAGTGTATAGATTGCATTCATATTTTTGCCACCCATTTTTTCTACATTGAACATTCTACATTTTTTTACATTGAACCTCATTTGCCATGTAGTTGCCCACCCCATTAATGTGTTCAGATCTTTTTGCAAGGTTTCCACATCCTGCTGAGAAGTTATTGCCCTGCTTAGCTTAGTATCGTCTGCAAATACAGAGATTGAACTGTTTACCCCATCCTCCCGGTCGTTTTTGAACAAATTAAACAGGATTGGTCCCAGCACAGAACCCTGGGGGACCCCACTACCCACCCCTGACCATTCCGAGTACTCCCCATTTATCACCACCCTCTGAACTCGCCATTGTAGCCAGTTTTCAATCCATGTACTCACCCTATGGTCCATGCCAACGGACCTTATTTTGTACAGTAAACGTTTATGGGGAACTGTGTCAAATGCTTTTGCAAAATCCAGATACACCACGTCTATGGGCCTTCCTTTATCTAGCTGGCAACTCACCTCCTCATAGAAGGTTAGTAGATTGGTTTGGCAAGAACAATTCTTCATGAATCCATGCTGATTACTGCTAATGATATCATTCTTATTACTAAAATCTTGTATATAGTCCCTTATCATCCCCTCCAAGAGTTTACATACTATTGATGTTAGGCTAACTGGTCTGTAATTCCCAGGGATGTATTTTGGGCCCTTTTTAAATATTGGTGCTACATTGGCTTTTCTCCAATCAGCTGGTACCATTCCAGTCAGTAGGCTGTCTGTAAAAATTAGGAACAACGGTCTTGACTGAGTTCCCTCAGTACCCTCGTACTTGAAGTTCCCTCGGGTGCAAGCCATCTGGTCCCGGTGATTTATTAATGTTAAGTTTCTCAAGTCTAATTTTAATTCTGTCCTCTGTAAACCATCGAGGTGCTTCCTGTGATGTGTCATGAGGATATAAACACTGCAGTTTTGGTTACTGAAGCCCCCCGATTCCCTCGTGACTCAGGAGAAGAATAAATTCAATACCTTCGCCATCTCCCCATCCTTTGTAACCAGATGTCCTTCCTCATTCTTTATGGGGCCAATATGGTCTGTCCTCCCTTTTTTACTGTTTACATACTTAAAGAATTTCTTGGGATTTTTTTTGCTCTCCTCTGGTATGTATCTTTCATGTTCTATCTTAGCCGTCCTTATTGCACCCTTACATTTGCTCCTGTTGGGCCTCTGTATGTGGTCAGGCTGTGTAAAAGTCTTGGGGTGTCGTTTTTGGTATGTACATGCTATGTGTTGGAAATATCTTATAAATGGACAACTTTGTGTAAAAAAAAAAAAAAAAAAAAAAAGCGTTTTTATTTTCTTTCCACATTTTTCAACAAGTTGTGGAAAAAAATGAACTGTTCAAAAGATTCATTATGCCCCATAGATTATATGTTGGGGTGTTTGCTTTACAAAATTGGGTCATTTTTTGGCCGTTTCCAAAGCGCTTGTTAACCCAAAAAATAAAGATCCTGTTCCCTTAAAGCATGTTATACAGCACAGTGCTTCTTCTGTGTTATTTGGACCCCTGTATCACCTGAAATACCTGGCTGATCTTGCCTGGCTATACCCTCCCCTCTGCAAACAGTGTAATTTATGTCCTTAGAACGCCTGATGGTGCTCCCTGCATGTTGGGCCTCTGTATGTGGCCAAGCTGTGTAAAAGTCTCACACGTGGTATTGCCATACTCAAGAGGAGTAGCAGAATCAATTTTAGGGTGTAATTTGTGGTATGCATATGCTGTGTGTGAGAAATAACTTGTTAACTTGTTTTTTTTTACAAATTATCTTTTTTCATTTATAGCGCAAAAAATAAATAGCCCAATGGTGATCAAATACCACCAAAAGCAAGCTCTATTTGTGTGAAAAAAGGACAAAAATTTCATATGGGCTCAATGTTGCATGACTAAGTAATTGTCATTCAAAATGTGAGAGCACAGAAAGCTGAAAATTGGTCTAGTTAGGAAGGGGGTTGAAGTGCTCAGTGGGCAAGTGGTTAAATTATGTGGAGAGACTTTCTCACCAAAAATAATTCAAGTGCTGGTAAAAAATGCATTATGGCTATGAATACAGAGTGTAAAAAAACACCTTTCACTTTTTTTTTTTCTAGTCTTAAAAGAAGCACAGATGTTATGTTTGGAGGGAAGCAGGTCATTGTGTGTGGCTATGGGGAGGTAAGTAACTTTAAGCTTGTACTAGAACACAGCAAAACCATTAGTATTTAAAAAAAAGTAGTTATAAGCTAGTAGTGCATCGAAATGAAAATTCTGGTGCCGAATCTGAAAACGAAAATTCAAGATGCACTTGGCTGAAAACCGAAACGGACAGTTCTTTAAAAAAATGTTTGAAATTTAATTAATGTGCTTGACGTTTTTGCTTTGATGTCAATGGGATGCGATTTTGCATTGAAGTCAATAGGGGGCATTTTTGCATTGAAGGCAATGGGACACAATTTTGCATTGAAGTCAATGGGACACAGCATGCCTTTTATCTGCACTTTTTTTTTCTCTATAACCCTATTTTCGGCCGATAATTTTCACTGTCCGATTATATAGGTACATCCCTAGTAAAAGCAGTTATATGCAGATGCATTGGCTGAACACTGTAGCAGTAATCCTTTGTTTTTACAGGATCATTAATAGGTGGGTATTTCTTTAGCCATTGACGTTTTTGGTTTGGAGGGAAGGGTTACAAAAATTAAAAAATTATACCCCTCCTCCCCAAACCTCAAGATAAAAGCTCAACCCGTCAGCCATACAGGATAATTTCCCTATAGTTGTGGCGGTAGAATAACATGCTTGCTATCACGGCACTTAGGGCACTTTCACACTGAGGCGTGGAGGTGTCGTTTTAGCTGCGCTTTTCAAACGGAATGGAGATTAATCACAAATATCTGCTGTGAAGGCCAGCCACCATCCCAAACTGAAATATGTATGTTGTTTCCCCTTACAAGCGGGACTTTAAAGGCATGGACTAGTGAGACAAACAATATTATAAAAAATATAAATTTTATTAAGTACTATACAAAAAAACATGTAAAATTTGTACATATAGAAAAACCTGTACAAAACAGCTCTCAGATGCAGAGTGTTCCAGACAAATCATGGAAGACTCTTCATATAAGGTATAAACATGTAAATCCATAAATGTTTCCTACGCGTTACGGAGACACACCTCCTTCCTCAGGGATATTCAGATATGCATTTCATTTTAAATGTGGTAATCTAAAATAGAAAAAACATATTTTCAATAACAGATCACCCTCAACAGTGTCCCTCCATCCATCCAATAGCAACAAATAGGTCGAGGCAAAGAGCCAAGACATGTATGTGTTGTTCCATACTCACATGCCCAGAAGTAGCAGCCGAGAACGATGGATCAGGAGAGAATGGCCAAGAACAGAAACAAGAACAGTTTGGAAAAAAAAAGGGAGCTTCCTGGTTGCCGGGGGGAGTGCAGACGCAGCGATCCACTAAATGTAGCCCGGGACCGCAACAGCAGGAGGCTGGAGAATAGAGTGAATAGGGTAAAAAAGCTGACCATAGTAATCAACATGTATATTAAAATCGTTAAATCATTCTAACTGAATCTACTATGGGCCAATTTCTTCATATGTAGAGGTAGGCTGAGGGTTAAGAAAAAGCATATAAATAGCTGAGGGTGAAAACTAGAGGTCGACCGATATATCGGCCGATATTTGACGTTTTTTTCTTAATCGGCATCGGCCGATTGTGCTGATAAAAAAGGCCGATATAACTCAGCGGACTTGCAAATGACTTCTGAAGTCAATACAAGTTGCCTGTATTCTTCTCTGAAGCGACTTCTCCCCCTCTCTGGGCAGCCTGCCAAATCTGATAAAAAGAACTTGAATTGATACAATGTTTACACTTCTGAATGAGCTGAACTCTGTGTGTAGAAGCTCTCAGTTTAACCATTTAAAGACTAAATCTTTTCTGACACTCCTTGCTTACAAGTAAAAATCCTGTATTTTCTGCTGGAAAATCACTTAGAACCCCCAAACATTATATATTTTTTTTTAGCAGAGACCCTAGGGAATAAAATAGTGGTTGTTGCAATATTTTATGTTACACGGTATTTGCGCAGCGGTCTTTCAAACGCAATTTAAAAAAAAAAAAAAAATACACTAATAAATTTACAAAAAAAACTAAGCAGTAAAGTTAGCCCATTTTTTTTCGTCCAAAAGTTTTGATTACCTGTTTTTGTGTATTTATTTTTAAGATATAGTTTTTTTTTATCTAAATTCTACATACAAGTGAACTGATTGGAGGTTTGTTTTGTTTAATAAATGTTTAAATGTAAAAAATTTTCTGCATCACTTTAGGTTGCTTTCACACTGCAGCGGGCATGCGTTGACGGTAAAACGCTGCTAGTTTTAGCGGCGCTTTACCGTCATTTTAGCGGCGCTATTCGGCTGCTAGTGGATGTATAGACAAAGGCAGGTTGAAATCAGTGAACTCCCAATGGGAAACGTTCGGGTTTTGAACCCCAAATAGTAAATGATAGCAAGAGATGGGTGCCTCCAAGGTGGAAATGCAAAGGCTGATTGGAAACGTCAAAAACAGCCCATAGAGGCTTATCCTGAGGGGGAACACGATCTGCAAATGACAGAGAGTGGAATGAACAGCCAATATCAAACGAGCTAGGCAGGAAAAGAGGGGATATCAAATAGACAGATCCCATCGTCATCCACTTCCATAAATAGAGCAAAAGTTGTCAAAAGTTAAGTTTACCTGGAATGCTCAATAGCACTGGTGTATAGCTTGGTCCAAGCCCACAGCACTAATGATTCATTGCTCCAGCCTGTTATTAAGTAGCAGCCGAATGCCCAAAAAGTCCTGCCTCAAAGACAGTTGTGGGTGATAGAATCACCCACACCTGTCATACATGCTGCGAGTGCGGTCCCCTGAGTGCGCGGCGCCTGGCGCCACCCCCTGCCCACTTCCAAGATGGCGATGCTGGAGGAGTGACGTCATGTGTCACGCTCCCACCGGCACGGCCGCCCAAGAACCAACGGGTCTAGATCTGATGGAGGCGAATTACATCCCCTAACAGCACTGCAGCGCATGCTCAATGCTAGCAACTGCAGTGACGATGGACTGACCAACAGAGATGGAACAAAGGGGGTCAAGGGAGAGCACAGCCATCACCTCAGATGGTGCATTAGGAGGGAAGATGGAGGCCCAACAAAGGAACCTAGGAGGCCACATAAAAAAGCCGAGTGGACAGAAACCAAGCGGTTGTCCAAAACGGCCCCCGTGTGCTGGGTCTACTTAATAAAATTTATATTTTTTATAATATTGTTTGTCTCACTAGTCCATGCCTTTAAAGTCCTGCCCGTAAGGGGAAACCACATACATTAGCGGCGCTTTTCGGCCGCTAGTGGGGTGCTTTGGGGTGCCTTAGCTAAATGTTTATTTTACCCATCTGATGCAAAGTAAACTATAAAAATGAAAATATTTATGCGATTAAAAAAAAATGCCTTTATTTTCAATAAACAAAGCTGCCCCCTTTGTTTTATTTGCCCTGTGCCACATTCTCCTTACCATGAGATAACTCTACCACATATGTCTATGTGAAGTAAGGCACCTAACTAAACCCGTCTTTGTCCCCACTGGGGAGATTTCCCCTCACTTGTTCCTGTGACGCATGTTACATTTTATGGGCCTCCCCATACCCAGGGTGAAGTGCCTGTTGGCTAGTATTGGAATAAGGGCGGTCCAGCATGCTAACCAGGCCTCTTAATATGGGACCTATACACCTGTCCAGCCCATTTGTTGGGGGCTCTGCTTTTCAATCAATTGTACTAGTTTAAAAGGTAAAGTGATGCTAACCTATAGGGCTGGTTCACACTAGCCCACAAGGTAAACACAGTGGGAAAACTCTTCACCTCTTGGTAAAACATTGAAGTAGCTGATAATATTACTTAAAATTACACCTAACATGTTTGGTAGGCGTTATTTCTCTTTAACTCCAAGTTCAGGGCTAATCAAAATATTCATAGCCAAACCGAATTTTGAAGTATGTAGTATTCAGTGTTTTACTCGGCAATCACATTTTAAAGAGGAAGTAAACCCCAAAAGACACACAAGGTTCCTGTGCTCTTCGCACTGGAGCCACTGCGGAGATGTGTGAACCGGCTCCATACAGAGCCGGTTACAATCTCTTGCTATGCAAATTGGATGCGGAGAAAGCCGTATCCAATTTGCATAGGTGTGAACCCAGCCTAAGAGTCAGCGATGTTCACAGGTCAAAGTTTTTACTAGAGAAAAATATCAGGTCACAATTAACTGAATAAGAGTATTCTTTTTCCCCAAACAGAAGTTCTGTTTTTTTAAATTAACCAGTTCCCGACCGGCTCACTTCTTTTTTTACTGCGGCACAATGGCACCGCTGCGCAAAATCCCGTACCTGTAAGGGGCGCTCTGGTCCCCCCCCCCCGCCTTTTGTGACCATCAGATTCGTTCCAGAACCAATCAATCTTCAGGTCCAGGCCAATGATTTCTGGCCTGGACCTGCTGATCAGTTCTGGCGAATGAAATGCTTCCCCTGCCTGTAAATGTAAACACAGGCAGGGGAAATGATGTAATCTCCTCTCGTGGAACTCTTTTCCGTTCCAGAGAGAGGAGAGGGGACATCTAACTGTAAGTTGCACCAACACTACACTAACACTAGTACACGTAGGCACACTTGTCACCCCACGATCGCCCCCCCCCCCAGTTAACCCCTTCACTCCCTGTCACAGTGTCACCAAGTGCAGATTTTTCACTGATTACTGTACTGGTGTAATTTTTTTACACTAATCAGCATTAGGGCAGTTAGTGTTAGGCCCAGGTGGGTCTAGGGTACCCCCCTAAACCCCGATAATAAAGGTTTAACCCCTTGATTACCCCCAGGTAACCCTTTCACCCCCTGTCACCAGTGTCACTAGTAGATCTATTTTCTGATCGCCATATTAGTGTTAGGGGTGACTCTGGTTATTTATAGCGTCAGGGTACCCGCCCTATATTACCCAATAAAGGTTTAACCCCCTGATCGCCCAGCGGGTGACATCAATTAGGTTTTAGTTTCAGTTAGGGTCCACGTCACCCCAGGCAGTGTCAGATTAGTGCCAGTAGTGCTAACTTCCACGCATGCACTATATACCTCCCTTAGTAGTATATTGTCTGAACGGATCAATATCTTTGACCTGATCAGATCTATACTAGCGTCCCCAATAGTTTAGGGTTCCCAAAATGCGCCGTTAGCGGGATCAGCCCAGATACCTGTTAGCACCTGCATTTAGCCCCTCTGACCAGCCCAGCCCACCCCATTACTGTCACTTACAAAACACATAACTGCAGCGTTCCCAGAGTCAGGCCTGATCCATGCGAACGCTAACAGGTTTTTGATAGCATTTGAAGCTGTCGCTGACAATCAAGTGCTCTTTTTGCCTGTGAGTTTCACTAGTTGTACCAGTAAATTTAGAGGCCACAATGTCCAATCGAAGGTACACTAGTGAAGAGGCCTACACATTACTGAGCATGACAGATGAGAGTGAAGAGGAAGTCACCCATCTGTCAGATTCAGGCTCAGAATACGATCCTGTAGACAGCAGCGGAACCCTGACATATAGCTCTAAAGAAGAAGTAGTGGTCCCTGCTAAGGTCAAACGTACCTGACCCCCTTACATAGTTACATAGTTGCATAGTTACATAGTAGGTGAGGTTGAAAAGAGACACAAGTCCATCAACTCCAACCTATGTGTGGTGTTATATGTCAGTATTTTCCCTGTATGTTGCGGTCGTTCAGGTGCTTATCTAACAGTTTTTTAAAACTATTGATGCTCCCTGCTGAGACCACCGTCTGTGGAAGGGAATTCCACATCCTTGCCGCTCTTATGCCTCGTACACACAATCGGACTCTCTGAAAACAAAACCGTGGAATTTTGTTCGAGGGTTGTTGGCTCCAACTTGTCTTGCATACACACGGTCACACAAATGTTGGCCAACAATTACGACTGTAATGACGAACAAGATGTACGGCGAGCCGATAAAAATAAGTCATGTGATATCTCGATTACGAACGCTAGTTTTACAAGACCGAGCGCTTCCGGCTCATCCTTGATTCCAATCATGCGTGTTTGTACGTTGGACTTTTGTTCGACGGACTTCTATACACACGATCGGAAAGTCCGACAACACACATTTGTTGGCGGAAAATTTGAGGGCATGCTAGCCAACATCTGTTAGCAAAAATTTCGACAACAAATGTCCAATGGAGCATACACACAGTCGGACTTTCTACCAACAAGCTCACATCCAACATTTCCTGTCGGAAAATCCGATCGTGTGTACAAGGCATTACAGTAAAGAACCCTCTATGTATTTTAAGGTTAAACCTCTTTTCTTCTAATTTTAATGAGTGGCCACGTGTCTTGTTAAACTCCCTTCTGTAAAAAAGTTTTATCCCTTTTGTTGGGTCACCAGTATGGTATTTGTAATTTGAAATCATATCCCCTCTTAAGCGTCTCTTCTCCAGAGAGAATAAGTTCAGTGCTCGCAACCTTTCCTCATAACTAATATCCTCCAGACCCTTTATTAGCTTAGTTGCCCTTCTTTGTACTCACTCCATTTCCAGTACATCCTTCCTGAGGACTGGACCAGAGTCTTGTAGAGCGGGAGAATTATCGTTTTAAATTTTTCTGCTGCTGTTGAGGTGAAAGGACCGCAGGGCTCTCGTATGGAGCAGAGAGCCAGTACTAGTGCCGCCCATCCTTCTGGTGAACTGGCAAGCTCCAGCGGCCTATTACATCCTGGTCGTACATCCAGCACTGCAGTAACACTTGGTGATGTGGCAAGTCCCATAAGTGCAGTTCAAGCTGGTGCGGTGGCTAGCACAAGTAGTGTCCCGCTGCCACCAAGAAGACAGGCCCGTCGAGCCCATAGTGCCCTTCCTGCTGCATTTGCCAATCTGATTTGGGAGCCCACCACTTCTGCAGCACCTGTACTTCCCCCATTCACTGGCCAACCTGGAATTCAGGTGGAAACAGTTGATTTTACATCACTTGATTTTTATTCACTGTTTTTCATGGAAGATCTCTATAGATCTATTGTGGACCAAAGCAATTTGTATGCTGGTCAATTCATTTGCCGCTAATCCCCAGTTGACGCTTGCCAGAGTATGGAGACCTATTACGGTCTCGGAGTTTAAGACCTTCCTGGGCCTATCCTTCCTCATGGGCATAACTAAAAAAAAAGTGAGTTGCGGTCATATTGGTCCACTGACCCAATTCACCATATCCCCGTGTTCTCTGCCTCCATGACCAGGACGCGATACAAGCAGATCTTGCGATTCATGCATTTTAATGACAGTAAACTCTGTCGCCCTCGGGGGGACCCTGAATGCGATTGGCTCTACAAAATTCAGCCACTCATAAACCACTTCAACCAACAGTTTGCAGCCTTGTTTACTCCCAATCAAGTTGTCTGTGTTGATGAGTTCCTGATTAAGTTTTCTGGCCACTTGTCATTCAAACAGCATCTTCCCAGCAAGCGTGCCAGTTATGGGGTCAAGATGTATAAGCTCTGTGACATAGCAACAGGCTATACATATAGTGTTATAGTTTACGAGGGAAGAGATAGTTATGTGGAGCCGGAAAACTGCCCAAACTACATAGGGAGCGCTGATAAGATTGTATGGGACTTGGTGTCACCCTTATTCGGAAAGCGGTACCACTTGTATGTGGACAATTATTATACAAGTGTATTTACCGCCTTCCTGATCAGAGCACTTTTTGCGATTCGGCACTGCGTCGCTTTAACTGACAATTTCGCGGTCGTGCGACGTTGTACACAAACAAAATTAAGGTCCTTTTTTTCTCACAAATAGAGCTTTCTTTTGGTGGTATTTGATCGCCTCTGCGGTTTTTATTTTTTGCGCTGTAAACAAAAAAAGAGCGTCAATTTTGAAAAAAACGCATTTTTTTTTTACTTTTTGCTATAATAAATATCCCCCAAAAATACATAAAAAAACAATTTTTTTCCTATATATTTTTGGTAAAAAAAAATCGCAATAAGTGTATCTTGATTTGGCTTGCGCAAAAGTTATAGCGTCTACAAATAGGGGATAGATTTATAGCATTTTTATTATTTATTTTTTTACTAGTAATGGCGGCGATCTGCGATTTTTATCGTGACTGCGACATTATGGCGGACACATCGGACAATTTTGACACATTTTTGGAACCATTGGCATTAATACAGCAAACAGTGCGATTAAAAATGCATTCATTACTGTAAAAATGTCACTGGCAGTGAATGGGGTTAACACTAGGGGGCGGTGAAGGGGTTAAGTATGTTCCCTGGGAGGTGATTTTAACTGAAGGGGGAGAGACTAACTACAGGAAGTGACAGATCGTGGTTCCTAGCTAATAGGAACACACGATCTGTCACTCCAGTCAGAACAGAACAGGGAAGTGTGTGTTTACACACACTCGTCCCTGTTCTGTGTCTCCTGGTCACGATCGCTCGTGGCCAAAGGTCATCGTGACTGTCGGCCACGAGCATCGGCACCCCCGCTGTGCAGCGGGCGCGCGCCTGCTATCCGGACCCCGCAAGATCACATACTGTAACGTGGTTTCGCGCAGGGGAGCCAACCTGCCGCAGTGAGAATGTGGCGGCTGGTCCGGAAGCTGTTAATATGGGAGGGGTGGACCTCAACGACCAGTTGATGCCGCCGTAATTAATTGCCCGTAAGGCCAGACGCTGGTACAAAAAAGTGTGTCTATACTTATTCCAATTGGCTCTTCAGAACGCTTATGTGCTATACAAAGCGTCAGGACGAACTGGATCCTTCCTTAAATTCCAGGAAGTGATCATCACAGCCCTTCTGTTTCCACAGACGGTGTTGTGGCCCAATTTCCCAATCCAAATGCAGTGAGCTGGCTGCATGAGAGGCATTTTCCGTATGCCCTCCCTGGTAACCCTACCAATCGATCACCCCAAAGAAGATGTTGTGTCTGTAGCAAGTGCAGATATGGACGTGACACCCGCTATTGTCCCTCCTGTCCTGGCCAACCTGGTCTTTGCATCGGTGAATGTTTTGAACGCTACCACACACTAGTGGAGTATTCGCATAGGGTACAGCACTGCACAGTCTAGGGCACGCTTTCTCAGGGTCTCCAAATATGCCATCGCATTGTTAGAGACCCAAACCTGGAACCGTTACAAATAAAAGTGTAAAAAAAAAATAGTTGTAGTTTTATTCTCTCTCTATTGTTCTGCTCTGTTTTACTGTATTTTAAACTGCAATGTTTTATTATTACTATGTTTTATCATGTTTGCTTTTCAGGTATGTAATTATTTTATACTTTACTGTTTTATTGTTAACCATTATTTCCTTTTCAGGTACGCCATTCAGTTGCAGCACTGATTTATTTATCTTGACAGCAACAGCGTTTGTTATCACGATATGTAAATCAGTGACTCCAGCACTGTAGGAGCTGATTTCACCACCACAGTTAAAAAAACAAAAAAAAAACAAAAAAACGGTGCATGTATTCCCATCATTAGAAGTGGGTGGATGCAGGGCGGTCTTCTAATGTTGGTCATACTCACCGATCAATCTCTTTTTTTAGTTCAGCCCACAGGCTGCATGAAAAAAAGAACATTACAATATATGCCCAACAAGGACCAGCAATGTACTAGTATGTTGCTAGAGTTTGAGTGGTTATACCAGAATAATGCCTGCAGGTTTTGGTATCATCTTTGCATTGTTCTTTTCAGCCAGCGGTCAGCTTTCCTGTAAAAGCAATCCTAGCGGCTAAATAGCTGCTAGACTGCTTTTACAAGCAGTGGGAGGGAACGTCCCTCCCACCTTCTTCCATGGTTTTCTCGGGCTCTCCTGTCCCACCAAGAACCTGAGAATGCAGACGGTGGTTCTGCCAGCTGACCATAGAGTTGATCGAAGACCAGAACAGCTCCAATCATCTCTATGGCCTAAGAAACCAGAAGCAACGAGCACTTCATGACTTTGGTTTCACCGGATATAAACAGCGCCATTGGAAAAGCATCTTATCACACCGATTTTGGTGTGGTCAGATGCTTTGAGGGCAGAGGAGAGATCTAGAGGCTAATAGACACCAATTTTTTTTAAAAAGAGTACCTGTCACTACCCATTGCTATCATAGGGGATATTTACATTCCCTGTGATAACAATAAAAATGATTAAAAAAAAGTGAAAGGAACAATGTAAAAATAACCCCCCCCCCCCCGTGCCTGCGTGCGTCAAATGTAAACAACAATTGCACCATGCATGTGAGGTTTAACCGCAAACGTTCGATCGAGGGCAGTAATTTTAGCAGTAGACCTCCTCTGTAAATCTAAAGTGCTAACCTGTAAAGGCTTTCAAAAATGTATGTAGTTTGTCACGGCTGCACAGTTGTATTTTAAAGCATGTCGTGTTTGGTATTTATGTACTCGCCATAAGATCATCTTTTATACTTTACCAAACATTTGGGCAATATAGTGTGTTTTAATGCATTAAAATTCAAAAAAGTATTTTTTTTACCAAAAGAATTGCGTTTGAAAAATCGCTGCGCAAATACTGTGTGAAAAAAAAATTGCAACACCCACCATTTTAATCTGTAGGGCCTTTGCTTTTAAAAAAAAAAAATGTTTGGGGGAAGTGTCAGAAAGGGCTTTGTTGTGGAAATTTTATGAAGATGTATTTAATATGTATTGTCATAGTGTCTCCCAGTGTTCGTTCTCCCGCCATCCGCTCTAAAGAGCTGACTGGGACAGACTGACGCTGGTTGAGATCCATTTGGTAGTGAAAAGCTCCTTGGGGGGTGTTTGCAGAGTGGGGATATGTCCGCCAGAGAAGGGCCCCTGTGCGATGCACAGAACGATCATTTGGGGGGATGTGTTCGCTCTGCAAAGACATTATCGGTTTAGCGGATGTACGCTCATGTCACCCTTGTGTGCCTGATCAACACATTTGGGGGGGCCATGGCGTGCCTCTGCAGATAATCTCCCAACCAAAGATACAGTAGTATAATCCGGGTATGCTTTGTTCTCAACACAGAATAAGGATTTACGCCAACAGTAATAACATGAGTCTTTGAATTGTTTTGGTCGGGGACAGCATTCATGATTTCAAGCCCAGAGACAGGGCAGGAAATCGTACACACTGCCCCCACCCAGACACGCCCATAAGACTCCCCTAGTCATTGTTCATTGGTTGTTGTATAACCCCTCCTGTTTGAAGGAATGCCTGTGCTTGATTGGTCGATTGTGAAACCATCAGGCTATATGAATAAAGATTGCTCCGAGGTTTAGGGCAGTTGGAGGAGCGATGGAGGTAAGATGGTGACTATGTCTGTTTATGGGGGGGAAATGCGGGAGACACGGGTTGTTTAAAGATGTATTATACCGCAAGGCTGAAAGGGTGCTTAATAGCGCAAGAGTATAGTGTTTTTTCCACAACAGTTAAGATGGCGGGCCAGTTTAGGGGTGAACAGAACCTCCTACACAATCGGATCAGTAGGCTGTCTGATGTGTTAGGTAGGTTCTGCTTTGCAAAAGAACAAATTTTTCATCTTTTGGTATAATGGCGGGATTTTAATTGTATGTGTGTTATGTGTATGATTTGTCAGTAATTGTTTTGGATACTTGCCTCCTCTATAGAACCCATTTAATAAAACCTAAAATGTTTGTGTAAGTAACTGTAAGTTGTGTAATAAGTCTGTGATTATATGAGAAATAGAAATGTATTATTACCTATGTATGGGACAAGTAGATTGCATGAGTTGTGTAGATTGTTTAACTGACTCAAGACACAGATGGTTTGTATTGAAATGGTTTTGAAAGCTTTGGTTTGAAAACGGCTGCTGCATATTCAAGTAGCCATGTGTCTGAGGGGGGAAGGGTGGCCATGCATTGCTGGAAGCACTTAGAATGGGAGCTGTTTCTTGAATGGGCTACGCCCTGTGGGTGGTCTCAGGTTTCTGGGAAATAGCGTGTCCTATTGTTCGTTGTTTGTATTTCACAACGTATTGTTCCTGTGGAAGCTGACATGATCTTTATTTGGGAACAAGAGTGTAAGTTTGAATCCGTGATATTTTGTGTTTTATGTAACGTTGGCAGATAGGGATATGTGGTTTCATTGGATAGCATGTGCTCCTATGGGCCCTGGTTGATGTAGCCTAAAGTGTGTGTCTACGGTTAAGTGTACATTCTCAATTGTGTAGTCCGTTTTTGTCGAGAAAATTTTTGGTTTCCTAGTGAAGAAATCTTGGTTTGTTCTGGTTTTGGCGGGATCAGCAACTGCATTTCAAATGTTTGTTTCACCATGTGGTCCGATTGTCGTCGGCCATTTTGCTATCTATCATGTGGTCCGATTTTCGGCGGCCATTTTCTTGTAGTCACCATGCGGTCCGATTGTCGTCGGACAGTTTCTTGTAGTCACCATGTGGCCATGGCTTGGTTTACGTTTGTTGCAACTGCCATTTCGTAACTGCTGTGTTTTGGTTCTGGTGGTATTCCTCTGCTTTTGGGCCAGGTTTCTAAGTTTAGTGTGAGTTAAGTAGTATGGTCTGTTCTGTTTTAAAAAGGTGATTTTGGTTTATAGAAGCGCAGTTTTGATCTTGTTATACGGGAGAAACCGCATTTGAAGGATTTTATACTGTTTAGCCTGTAAATCATCCCAGAGTGGAAATTGCTCCAATTTCAGGGGTGAGACATCGGGAACCGAGAAACTGTTTTGTTTAATGTTAACCTCACTGGTTTAAATTCTTTTTCCACTGTTGGATTTCGAAGACACTGTTTTGTCATTGCAAATGGTGTAGGCACCATTTCCTTTTAAGTGAATTCAATCTTTTCAGGTTTAGCTATTTTTGTACTTTTTACATACTCTTCAGTAAAACTATTGCTTTTTTTTGTATTGAAATTTGTTTTTAAGTGAAATCTCTACTTTGCACTGAATTTCAATAGATAGTAAGACTAACTTTAACTGAGTTTTTGTACTTTTAGCGGTGTGTGTTATTTTTTTGTTTGTTTTAATTGTTTGGGCGTTTTCTTTGTGTTTCTCAGAGGGCAATTCATGCCCCCCCCCCCCATTGTTTTGGGTTTTATCGCTTTAGCTGAGTTTTGTATTGTATAGCCTTCAGTAGAAAAGAAAGGCTTTGGTTGACCTCCTTGAGTCATCTTTTTGCAGGTGTTTCAGTTTTTGGCTTTAGTTGCGTTGTTGCTGTGTGGTATTTCTGTCTCAAAACTTGTGGTCTGACTGCCCAGGGGAGATATGTGAGTTTAGGGGGATTCCCTCCCATTTGCAATATGGGGGGTTTATTCCACCCTTTCCTGGACAAAAGATTTTTAAAATTGTTGAAGTCTCCTATATGATGTTAGCCATTTTTTTCCCAGGCTTTCCCTCCCCCTCCCCCTGTCCATTGATATGTAAATAAACCAGTTAGATGGGTTTTTAGAGCTGAGCAGACAACAGGAAGTTGGTGGGAGGAGCTTGGGGTCTTTTGAAACAAGCGTGTTGACACAAAGGGACTTGTGTTTGGAAGGATGGTGGAAACCATTTTGATTTTTTAAATTGAATTCCAGTTGTTTTGTGAAGTTTTATACTGTAATACAGTTTTGGGTAGAGAGTAAACGAGAGGCATCCACGTTATTGTTGTAACATCTAGGTACAGATAGAAGCCATAATATTGTTTTGAATAGTGGAGAATTTCATGGTGCTTTGTAGTTTGTCTGACAACACATTTATAGGGCTGCCAATAATCGGTTGGAGAGCATGTAAATGTAGATTCTAGCATACCAGGAGGCCGTGTATAATAATCAAAATACGCCAGGTGCCAGTACTGTAAAAATATTCACTAGGCAGTACTGCTCCGAAAGTTAGTGCGAGGGTGCCCTGGATGCAGGGACCGTCATAAGCGATTCGAATCGTCATGGGTAATGTTGGCCGTCCATGCGTTGGAGGAAAAAAATGAGGCTCCACACCAGTCAGACAGCTGCATAGTTCATGAGGTCTGGGTTTGGGGCTCCGGACATGAGACCCCTTAAAGATTGGCATATATGGTCAGAGGGTACAGTAAGGTGTATTCCTTTTGATGTCTGGAGGTACGAGACCCCAGAATAAAATTACCTTAAAAGTAGTTCAGCTATGGCTTCAGGAATCTGTAATGATGAGTGGATTGATGGATGTGTAGTACACATTTGTGTGGTTAAGATTCTCATGCCTGTTTTTGAACTTTGTGTGGCTGGCCCATGCAAGGTTTTGAGCTGCTCTCGTGTTTTTTCCATTGTATTTTTTTCTATCGCTAAAAAGAGTGAAGGCAGCATTCCGTCTGGTTGTTTTTGTTTTTTCGTTTTTGTTTTGGGAACTATGAAATATCTCCCTCACATTTGTATCTAAATGCTTGTCTCACAATTTTCAGGAAAATGACAATACATTTTTTAATTTAATTTTTTTCACAAAGTTGTCACTAAATGATATATTGCTCAAACATGCCATGGGCATATGTGAAATTACACCCCAAAATACATTCTGCTGCTTCTCCTGAGTATGGGGATACCCACATGTGTGGGACTTTTTGGGACCCCGAAAACCAATCACCGCCTTCAGGATTTCTAAGGGTTTGAAATGGTGATTTCACTTCTTACTACCTATGACAGTTTCGGAGCCCCTGAAATGCCAAGATAGCACAACCCCCCCCCCCCCAAATTACCCCATTTTGGAAAATAGACACCCCAAGGTATTTGCTAAGAGATATGGTGAGTATTTTTGCAGCTCATTTGTTTTTGAAAATGAAGAAAGAAAAGGAAAATGTATTTTTCAAAACTTGGAAATGAATGGGCAGCACCGCTCAACCGCCGGTAAAGCGACGTTGCAGTGGCGCTTTGCAGGTTGTTTTAACCCTTTTTTGGCCGCTAGCGAAAACCTCCACAAAAACGACGGGAAAGCACCACTAAAAAAAGCGGCGCTTTACCGCCAATGCCGCCGACGCCCCAGTGTGAAAGATACACTCTACGACCCCTTCTAAAACACATACTTGCTGAATAATCCTGATTAGGAAGAAATTATCTATTATTCCATGACCACCTTTACCCAACCATATTTACACAATGTGTATAATACTCTGGTGATATATTAAAAGGGTTGTAAAGTCAGAAGTTTTTTTTTATCTTAATGCATTAAGATAAAAGAAGCCTTCTGTGTGCAGCAGCCCTCCTAAGGCCTCATGCACACTTGACGTTATAAAAAAGCCAGTAAAGTTAGCTGTAGAAATCTTTACCTGTAGAGTGAGTTTTTCAGTGTGTGTTTTAGCAAAACTATACTCTCATAAAAGCTTATGGCTCAAAAACGCTGATAAAGGCAGAATAGCTGCATTCTTCAGCGTTTTTTTTGGCATTTTAACCACTTGCCGACCAGCTGCCATCATTATACTGCGGCAGGTTGGCACGATCCCGTGAGCCGTTATAGCTGTACGTCGGCTCCTTTAAGCAGGATAGCAGGCGCGTTCCCACTGCACTGGGGGTGCCGCTGCTCGTGACCAGCGGTCGCGATGACCGCCGGCTACGGGCGATCGCGGGCACGAGAGGCAGAACAGGGACGTGTATGTAAACACACAAATCTCGTTTCTGTTCTGAGAGGAGATGCAGATTGTGAGTTAGCTAGGAACCACAATCTGTCATCCCCTCTAGTCAGCCCCCCTCCCCCTACAGTCAGGGAACACAGTTAACCCCTTGATCGCCCCCTAGTGTTAACCCCTTCCCTGCCAGTGACATTTATACAGTAATCAGTGCATTTTTATAGCACGGATCGCTGTATAATTGTCAATCGTCCAAAAAATGTGTCAAAAGTGTCCAATGTGTCTGCCATAATGTCGCAGTTACGATAAAAATCGCAGATCACCACCATTACTAGTAAAAAAAAAATAGTAATAAAAATGCCATAAATCTATCCCCATCTTGTAGACGCTATAACTTTTGCGCAAACAATATACGCTTATTGTGGTTTTTTTTTTTTTTTTTTTTTTTTTTACCAAATATATTTAGAAGAATACATATCGGCCTAACTGAGGAAAAAAAAAAAAAGTTTTTTTGATTAAAAAAATGTGGGATATTTATTATAGCAAAAAGTAAAAGATATTGTGTTTTTTTCAAAATTGTTGCTCTTCTTTTGTTTATAGCGCAAAAAATAAAAAAAGCAGAGGCGATCAAATACCACCAAAAGAAAGCTCTATTTGTAGGAAAAAAGTTAGAGCTGTTTTGCAGCTGAAAAAACTCCTCTGAAAACCCACTAGTTCTGGGTTTTTTTTCCAGCCAGAAAGCGCCCCACCACCAAAAAACTGCTGATAACAGCCTATGTGTGCATGGATACATAGGATAACATGCTGGGGGGGGGGTTTATTGGCTGCAGAAAAAAACATCTGAAGCCAAAAACTACAGCTGTAAAAATGTCCAGTCTGCATGAGGCCTAATACTTACCTGGGCCCCCTCTGTCCAGCGATGTTCACGAGTGTCTCGGCCATCCGAGACTCTCCCTCCTGATTGGCTGAGACACAGCAACGGCGCCATTGGCTCCCGCTGCTTTCAGTCAGCCAATCAGGAGAGAGAGGGGGTGGGGCCGGGCCGCGGCCCGGTGTCTGAATAGTGACTCGGCTCGGGTGCCCCCATAGTAAGCTGCTTGTTGTGGGGGTACTTGACAGAAGGGATGGGCCAGGAGCACAGAAAAGAGACCTGAGAAGAGGAGAATCCAGGCTGCTCTGTGCACAACCACTGTGCAGAGCATGTAAGTATACCATGTTTGTTATTTTTGTGGAAAAAAAAAAGAGACTTTACAATCACTTTAACATACAGTATAACCTCAGTACTAAGGTACCCTCAGAGTTGTAAGGTGAGTTTGATCCTTTTTTTATTTTTTTATTTAACTATGTGTTTTTTACATGTGTGGGTGGGGGACTACATTTAGCTAAAGTATTTTACAATGTTTCATCATTTTGTAATAGTACAACCCAAATTCCCAAAAATTTGGGACAAAATCTACTTAACAATGCAATGATTTGCAAATGCGTATGTATTACTAGAAACAATTTAGTAAAAACAAAAACATTTCTCTAGTAAAATTTTAACCCTGTTATAAACCTCAGAATAACAAAAAAAAAAGAGGGATGGAGACTACCCCAGGGTAAACCAATACCAGCAATTAATAAGCACCTTTTTTTTTCTTTTAGGAAATTAGGGAGTATTCTCGGTGTTGAGATCTATAAGAGGACATGGCTCTTATGGCTTCTTATATTGTTCAAAGGTATTGTTAGTTCTTGCTGTTAGGGTCTTTGTTATAAGAACATTTCTAATTTAGAAATATATGTTAATTGCAATAGGGGAAAGTTCTTACTTCCATTTTGCAGCTGTGAGTCTAGTCTAAGCCTGAACAAGAATTTCTAATTCTCAGAGAGATTCCTAGGGGAATAATGACAAAAAAAAAAAAAAAAAAAACACATTTACACAAAGTTGTCACTAAATAATATATTGCTCACACAGGCCATGGGCATATGTGGAATTGCACCCCAAAATACATTTAGCTGCTTCTCCTGAGTATTGGGATACCACATTGGGGACTTTTTTGGAGCCTAGCCGCGTACGGGGCCCCGAAAACCAAGCACCGCCATCAGGATTTCTAAGGGCGTAAATTTTTTATTTCACTCCTCACTACCTACCACAGTTTTGAAGGCCATAAAATGCCAGGACAGTTCAACCCCCCCCCCCCCCCCAAATTACCCCATTTTGGAAAGTAGACACCCCAAGCTATTTGCTGAGAGGCATATTGAATCCATGGAATATTTTATATTTTGCCACAAATTGCGGGAAAATGACAAACTTTTTTTTTTTTTTTTTTTTTTTTTTGCACAAAGTTGTCACTAAATGATATATTGCTCAAACATGCCATGG
The DNA here is from genome assembly GCF_042186555.1 of Aquarana catesbeiana. NCBI lineage: Eukaryota > Metazoa > Chordata > Amphibia > Anura > Ranidae > Aquarana > Aquarana catesbeiana. Next base: position 543,408,390 of record NC_133325.1, on the reverse strand, counting down.
ACATATGTGGCATTGCACCCCAAAATACATTCTGCTGCTTCTCCTGAGTATGCGGATACCACATGTTTTGGGAGCCTAGCTGCGTACGGGGCCCCAAAATCCAATCACCGCCTTCAGGATTTCTAAGGGCGTAAATTTTTGATTTCACTCCTCACTACCTACCACAGTTTTGAAGACCATAAAATGCCAGGACAGTTCACCCCCCACCCAAATTACCCCATTTTGGAAAGTAGACACCCCAAGCTATTTGCTGAGAGGCATGTTGAATCCATGGAATATTTTATATTTTGCCACAAATTGCGGGAAAATTACACTTTTTTTTTGCACAAAGTTGTCACTAAATGATATATTGCTCAAACATGCCATGGACATATGTTGAATTGCACCCCAAAATACATTCTGCTGCTTCTCCTGAGTATGGGGATACCACATGTGTGGGACTTTTTGGGAGCCTAGCTGCGTACGGGGCCCCAAAAACCAATTACCGCCTTCAGGATTTCTAAGGGCGTAAATTTTTGATTTCACTCCTCACTACCTATCACAGGCCATAAAATGCCAAGATGGCACAACCCCCCCCCCCCAAATGACCCCATTTTGAAAAGTAGACACCCCAAGCTATTTGCTGAGAGGTATGGTGAGTATTTTGCAGCTCATTTGTTTTTGAAAATGAAGAAAGAAAAGAAAAATTTATTTTTTTTAATTTTTTTTTTAATTTTTAAAACTTTGTGACAAAAAGCGAGGTCTGCAAAATACTCACCATACCTTTCAGCAAATAGTTTGGGGTGTCTACTTTCCAAAATGGGGTCATTGGGGGGGGGGGGTTGTGCAATCTGGGCATTCCATGGCCTCCGAAACTGTGATAGGCAGTGAGGAGTGAAATCAAAAATTTACTCCCTTAGAAACCCTGAGGGCGGTGCTTGGTTTTTGGGGTCCCGTATGCGGCTAGACTCCCAAAAAGTCTCACACATGTGGTATCCCCCCTACTCAGGAGAAGCAACAGAATGTATTTTGGGGTGCAATTCCACATATGTTCATGGCATGTTTGAGCAAAAAAAAAAAAAGTTTGTCATTTTCCCGCAACTTGTGGCAAAATATAAAATATTCCATGGACTCAACATGCCTCTCAGCAAATAGCTTGGAGTGTCCACTTTCCAAAATGGGGTCATTTGGGGGGTTTTGAACTGTCCTGGCATTTTATGCATAACATTTAGAAGCCTATGTCACACTAACCACTTTAAGACAAAGCCCTTTCTGACACTATTTGTTTACATGAAAAAATATTTTTTTTTGCAAGAAAATTACTTTGACCCCCCTAACAATATATATTTTTTTTTAAAGCAAAGGCCCTACAGATTAAAATGGTGGGTGTTTCATTTTTTTTTTCACACAGTATTTGCGCAGCAATTTTTCAAGCACATTTTTTAGGGAAAAACATACTTTTTTTTATTTTAATGCACTAAAACACACTATATTGCCCAAATGTTTGATGAAATAAAAAAGATGATCTTAGGCCGAGTACATGGATACCAAACATGACATGCTTTAAAATTGCGCACAAACGTGCAGTGGCGACAAACTACATACATTTTTAAAAGCCTTTACAGGTTACCACTTTAGATTTACAGAGGAGGTCTACTGCTAAAATTACTGCCCTCGATCTGACCTTCGCTGTGATACCTCACATGCATGGTGCAATTGCTGTTTACATTTGACGCCAGACCAACGCTTGCGTTCGCCTTTGCGGGGTGCTTTTTTTTTTTTTTTGTTTGCTTTTTTATCTTATTTTTAAACTGTTCCTTTCATTTTTTTTTTTTTTTTTTGATCATTTTTATTATTATGTCAGAGAATGTAAATATCCCCTATGATAGCAATAGGTAGTGACAGGTACTCTTTTTTTGAAAAAATTGGGTTTATTAGACCCTAGATCTCTCCTCTGCCCTCAAAGCATCTGACCACATCAAGATCAGTGTGATAAAATGCTTTCCCAATTTCCCAATGGCGCTGTTTACATCCGGCGAAATCTAAGTCATGAAATGCTCGTAGTATATATATGAACAAGAGGGGTGTGTGGCGCTACCTGGAAATCTATATCAAGGAAGGAATTAAGTAGAGGTATTGTATTGTGCAATTGAGTAAACTAAACAATAATAGAGGATCTCCTACCTTAATAAATAAAAAGGAGGAAGTATATCGTATAAGCCTAAATATCCATCCTATGGCTCTGTGTGGTATATAAGTATGCAGTGGGAATGGAAAAACTGTGTACAGCAGGTATTCCAAAAGGAATAAGGAAAGAAAATATACATATAAAACACCTTCAGTCCACATATACTAGTATCACAGCTACATAGGGATAAAATTGTCACATCACTGAGGAATCAGAGACCCACTAAATATGATCCTCCAGGACAAATACAATAATTAATGCAGTAATCCCTAGGTAATTAAGCTAATAGCAGAGAGGAAAAAAACACAAAGTCTCTAGTATGCAGAGCAAAAAACTGAAGAAAGGAAAAATAAAAGTCCCATATGCATATATATAGTAGTGTCTGCATCAAATCAGGACAACATCAAGGTGACTTTGTTGCTTAAATATTATTCCAGGTGACTTCTGTGCTCCCCCTTCAGAATTCCTACTCACCGGATCCAGATACCCCTACAGGGGTAGTAGGCCTGTAGTGCTTTTTATGGAGGTCACTGCTCCCTGGTGTCCGCGGTGAATGTTCCGGATGTGTCCTTATTGGGTGGTTGGTCCGTCAGATGGAACTGATATTGATTACCCATACAGAAGAGCCACCCAAACTGTAACACTGTAAATGAAGGAATCTTGTGTTGAACCTGAAAGGTGTCAGCCGTAGATCACTGGAGATAGGGCCCGCTCGGTATAAGTCTCAGCAGAAGTTTTTAGTCCTTACAATTGAAGTCTGCGATATCACGAAATGCTCGTAGCTTCTGGTTTCTTAGGCCATAGAGATGATTGGAGCCATTCTGGTCTCCGGTCAGCTGGCCGAATCACCGGCTGCATTCTCAGGTTCCCTGTTGGGACAGGAGAGCCAGAGAAAAACAAGGAAGACGGTGGGGGGGGGGTAGGGTATTCCCTCCCACTGCTTGTGAAAACAGTCTAGAGGCTAATTAGCTGCTAGTATTGCTTTTACATGAAAGCCGACCGCTGGCTGAAAAGAATGATACCAAGATGATACCTAAACCTGCAGGCATCATTCTGGTATAACCACTTAAAGTCCAGCAACATACCAGTACGTGCTGGTCCTTGTTGTACTATATATTGTAATCTTTTTTTTTCATGCACCTGTGGGCTGAACGAAAAAAAGAGATTGATTGGTGGGTTTGCCCACCATTAGAATACCTCCCTTCATCCACCCACTTCTAATGATGGGCATACACGCACCATTTATATATGCCGAAGCATGGGGGCATCCGCCCCAACAGTTAGGAGCAAATCGCTCTTCCGCCCCTGCTGCCCCCGAGCTTCGGCATATATCACCTCCGACAGCGCTGGAGTCACGGCTTTATGTATCGTGGGAGCAAACGCTGTTGCTGTCAAGATAAATAAATCCGCGCTGCAGCTGAATGGCGTACACGAAGACAAAAAAATGGTTAACAATAACACAGTAAACAGTAAAGTATAAAAAATTGCATACCTGAAAAGCAAACATGATAAAACACAATAACAATAAAAAATTGCAGAATAGAATACAGTAAAAAAGAGCAGAACAATAGAGAGAGAGAGAACAATAAAATGACAACTATTTTTTTTTTTTTTTTTTATTGTATATATTTTTTTGTTTTTTTTTTTTACACTTTTTTTTTTGTAACTGTGACTTTTACAACTGTAACCGGTTCCAGGTTCGGGTCTCAAAATGCGATGGTATCTTGGGAGACCCTGTGAAAGTGTGCCTAGTCTGTGCAATGCTGTACCCCACGCTAATACTCAACTAGTGTATGGTAGCGTTCAAAACATTCACCAATGCAAAGACCAGGATTGTCAGGACAGGAGGGACAATAATAGCGGGTGTCACGCCTATATCCGCGCTTGCTGCAGACACAACATCTTTTTTGGGAGGATTCGTTGGATAGGGGTACTTGGGAGGACATAAAGAAAATGCCTCTCATGCAGCCGACTGCATTTGGTTGGGGATGTGAATGGGGGAAGTATTGGTGCTGCAGAAGTGGTGGGTTCCCAATTAGGATTGGCAAATGCAGCAGGAAGGGCATTATGGGCAGGGCGGGCCTGTGTTTGTCTTCTTCTTGGTGGCAGCAGGACACTACTTGTGCTTGCCACCTCACCAGCTTGAACTGCACTTATGGGACTCGCCACGTCACCAAGTGTTACTGCAGTGCTGGTTTGCTAACGACCGGGGTGTACTAGGCCGCTGGTGCTTGCCAGTTCACCAAAATGCTACCAAAAAAACTGTTAGCGATCGCAGGGATCAGGCCTGACTCTGCGAACGCTGCAGATATGTGTTTAGTGTTTTGTAAGTGACAGTGATCGATCGATACTACACTTGGGTGGGCTGGGCTGGGCCAGGCGGAGGGGCAAAACGCAGGTGCTAGCAGGTATCTGGGCTGATCCCGCTAACATTGCGTTTTTGGGAACCCTAAACTGCTGGGGACGCTAGTATAGATCTGATCGGATCAGATATTGATCCATTCAGATACTATACCACTAAGGGAGGTGTACGGTGCGTGCGTGGGTGTTAGCACTACTGGCAATAACCTGACGCTGCCCGGGGCTGGTGCTTGCCAGTTCCCCTAAACGCTACCAAAAAAACTGTTAGCGATCGCAGGTATCAGGCCTGACTCTGCGAACGCTGCAGTTATGCTTTTAGTGTTTTGCAAGTGACAGTGATCGATCGATACTGCAATTGGGTGGGCTGGGCCGGGCGGAGGGGCAAAACGCAGGTGCTAGCAGGTATCTGGGCTGATCCTGCTAACACTGCATTTTTGGGAACCCTAAACTGCTGGGGACGCTAGTATAGATCTGATCGGATCAGATATTGATCCGTTCAGATACTATACCACTAAGGGAGGTGTATGGTCCGTGCGTGGGTATTAGCGCTACTGGCACTAACCTGACGCTGTCTGGGGCGACACAGACCCTATCTGACTCTAAAACCCAACTTATATCACCGCCGGGCGATTAGGGGGCTAAACCTTTATTAGGTATTAAACGGCGGGTGCCCTGACACTATAAAAAATAAACTAACTAACCAGCGTCACCCGTAACAGTTATACGGTGATCACTGGTGAAAGGGTTAACTAGGGGGCAATCAAGGGGTTAAAACCTTTATTAGGTAGTATATGGGGGTCCCTGACACTATAAAATGCTGACGGCGAACCTATATATTTACCTCCCTAACTAGCGTCACCAGTGACACTAATACAGCGATCAGAAAAATGATCGCTTAGTGACACTGGCGACGGGGGGGTGATCAAGGGGTTAAAACTTTATTAAGGGGGTTAGGGGGGTACCCTAGACCTAAAGGGTGCTAACATTAACTGCCCTACCACTTCTAACTGTCACAAACTGACACCAATGCAGTAACCAGGAAAAAAAAGAAAGAAAAACTGCTATTGGTGTCACTGTGACGGGGGGGGGGGGGGGGGTGATCAGGGGGTGATTGGGGGGTGAAATGTGTGCATAGTGTGTTTTACTGTAAGTGTAGTGTTGTGTACTTAGTCAGATGTCTTCTCTCCTCGGCGCCGGAACAGAAATTACCGACCCGAGGAGAGATGACATAATTTCCTCTGCCGCTGTTTACTATACAGCAGCAGAGGAAGATTCTCATTCATTGGGAGCGATCGCGAGGGGGTGGCCACGAATGAGTGGTCTCCCCCTCAGCCTGGATCGCTCCCCTAACGATGCCGACCGCCTCGGGCACCGGGGGGGGGATCACGTACCGTGTCATTCTGCCGCAGTATATCTGCGTTAGGCGGTCGGCAAGTGGTTAATCATATTTTAAGACAACATAGATCAGTAAACAAATGAAAGAACAAAAATTGTCATACCAGATTCACAACAATCCCGGGAAACTCTTTGTTCACTCTTCAGGGGTAGATGCATGTATCGTATCTAGAGATGCACCTAATGGAAATGCATGCACTTGGCTGAAACCGAAAATGACAGTTTTTAATATATATATATATATATATATATATATATATATATATATATATATATATTTGTATTATATTCGACTTTTTAATTAATATCATGAATTTAAATTAATATAAATTTATTGTCGGCCATTATCGGCACCTTTAGCACAAAAAAAAAAAAAGCTCAAGAAAAATGCATCCCTCTATGTCTTCACACTGGTCCGTTGCACTTCTGTTGTGGTGTTAAAAATCTGGCTTGCTGCATTTTTGGTCAGTTAAAAAAAAAACGCACCAAAATAGCACCTCCCTGTTAAAATTCCATGAAAACACAGCAAGAACGCATCAATAATGCACCCATGTTACATTTTTGATGCGGTTTTTGAGTCACATGACCTATGAAAAACACACCATGAGCATGGTAAAATCGGATGCATTATTGGCTCTTTTTTTCTCTATTGGCAAAATGGCGAAAACACAATTTTCGCCCAATATGTTTCAGCCGCTGAAATTTCAGTGCATCTCTAATAGTATCTGTAAGATAAAACATCAGGAATGTAACATACCTAAAAGTATAGAATAAGGCCGCTTACACATGAGCGGACTTTTCGGCAACAAAAATCCGACGGCCATCCCGGCGGACTTTCGTCAGACTTTTGACAGACTTCCAACGGACTTTTGAACGAACGGACTTGCCTCCACACGATCACACCAAACGGATTCAGACGTGATGACGTACGACCGGACTAAAATAAGGAAGTTGATAGCCAATAGCTGCCCTAGCGTGGGTTTTCGTCCGTCGGACTAGCATACAGAGGAGTGGATTTTTCGTCCGGACTCGAGTCTGTCGGAAAGATTTGAAGCATGTTTCAAATCTAAAGTCCGTCAGATTTTCGACTGGAAAAGTCCGCTGAAGGTCCGATGAAGCCCACACACGATCGGATTGTCCGCCGGACTAGTCCGGTCGAAAAGTCCGCTCGTGTGTACGCTACATAAGTCCAACCTCAAAAGCCGCCAGAGGGGCTCTAATACATACAAACCAGCTAAGAATAGATACAATATTTCCAAATGGCAATTGCCAGGGGAGTCTCACCCGGGAGCTGTGGAAGTATGACTTAGTGAGAACTCAAGGTGACAAACAGGAAGCAGATTCAACGTGGGTGGGCAATCCACAATGGCACCCAAAGTAGTTGCTATAAAAATTGTTTAAGTATGCATATAGTGATAAATGAATAATTAAATCAAAATGGGTAATAAGCAAAGCAAATAATGTGCCATACTGGCTGCAATATAACAGTAAATAGGGCAAACATATAGTGAGTGTGTGAAAGGTGCAGAAAGCTGCACCTAATGGTATAAGATTTTGGTGTTTCAGGTTTGTTTTCTGTTTTTCTGGTTTACAATACACAGAATTGCACCTGTTTTGCATTGCATGATTGTCACGGAACGTCCCTCACGCCGCTTGAGTGCTTCTGTCAGTATACCACTTCCTTGTAGTCTGGATACAGATATCAGATATTCCAACCGCTCCCAAGCATAAAACAAGGCAACACTTGCTTAGATGCAAACATGAACCAACTTTATTTAGAACCAGAATACAGTCTTATATACAGGAGAAGATGAGGTTCCCCCTCCTGCTCATATTACTCTAACAATACAAACGTAACCTAATTAACCTAATTAGCATGAGCTAGTTTACTATATCATTTACCCAGACCAGATGATATGACCTGTAGGACACAGACTTGTGGGCATCGAGCTTCACACAGTAACAGAGTTAATTATCATAAGTACAACCACAGGACATTTTCTCACAATAGCAGAAGCTCCAATAGGTGTCGGCCAGTCTCCTACATTGTATAGAGGACAATGTGATCAGCTCATTGACTATTCAACACACATTACCATAAACATCAACACAGCGTTAATTAGAACAAACAACAATTAGTTGAATACCCTTAGAACCTGTGGTAAGCCAGACTAAACTCATTTACGTTAAACACATTATAGCTGACATCAGACAGGTGAGTGGAATTGATGACACCAGCATCTCCTCACAGTATGTGTCCCAACAGTATGAATCAGTCTTATCAGCAGGGGGCTGCTGGAGGAATCCCCCCTCCCTCTTCAGGGACACACATCCCAAATGACCACAGCAAGGAGTCCCCAACAGAATCAAACAACACACAATATATACATATATACACGGCTGAGTCCGATTAGTACAGTTCAGACTGGATTTCTAATTCACCTCACAAAGAGTATTGTTCCATTGAAAATCCAGGGCCCATAATCAAAAGGCAAGAGGCTTGCATTCAGTCCTCTCCAACAGCCTCTGTCCTGGCTAGGTCTGTCATATTTCTCCCCTTTCGGCAGGATACTAACACAGGAGGAGACCCCAAACGGGCTGACTCCGAAGTTAGTCAGTAGTTCCAGTCCTCTACTGCCTGTACCCACACAGTACCCCAAACAAATTGTTCCAAACAGAGTATTACTCACACCAGCCAACCTCTGCCTCTGTCAGAGAACATATCTGCAGCTGGGGAGAGGCCTGGACTGGCCCTTCTCCCTGGAGTCCTTTCTGCCGCTGGAGAGAAGACAGGGGGACAGGGCTCACTCCATCCTGCTGTTGGGGATCTGGGCCGACTGCCCAGCATCCCTGGGGTATACAGGTGGGGACTGAAGCCCCATCCACAGACACCAGATCAAGCTGCAGTTGTGAGGTGATGACTGCATTCTCGCCTTGGATCCTGATCTGCAGCTCGCGATAGACTGCCACCTTGGGCCTCCACAATTGCTGCAGGTGTGGGGCAGAGGTCTTGGACAATCTGTCCGGTTGCCAGCACTTCTGCTGGGGGTTTGCTAGGTGGTTCCTCCTCTACAGAAACGTCTATCAAATCCTCAGTCTCTGGAATTGCTAAAAGTGTGGGACAAAGGTCTTGGACCCTCTGTTCAGATAACAGATCTTCAGCTGGAGAAGTTTGTTGTAACTACATAGATGCTGCTGGCAGAAAATCACATGTCCTGTCATTGTTGTGGGAGAAAGGCCGACTACCTCTTCTCTCAAGAAGGCCGAAGCCACTGTTGGTGCTGAGCAGAGCACAGTGAACTTTGGCCCTGATAGCAGCTCTTCTCTTGGAGGCTCATCAGGTTGTTCTTCCTCAGCAGAAAAGTCTTTCAAATCCCATGTCTCTGCAACTGATGTCTGGGGATAGAGGTTCACCATCTCCTGTCCATGGAACCCAGAAGATGCTATCATTGCTGGGCAGAGGTTAGCAGAGCTCTGCCCTGTTGTCAGCACTTCAGGTTTGGGGACGGCAATCTCCGGATTTTCCACTGCCGATTCTCTGGCATGCTGCTGAACGTGTTCTAGCAGTTTCCTGTATGCCCTTTCCAGATGCTGTTCCTTCCTTAGCAAATGGTCCAGATCAGGTTTGAGCTCTGAGACCCCTGCAAGACCGAGCATAGCCTCTCTATATTCTCGCAGGTCCTCGAGGGCAGGTTCCCCTTCATCGCCAAACACAAAATGATCTGTAAGGCTCTCCCACAGCAATCCAGGGCCACCAAAGTCATATCACCTCCGGAGAGCATTCTGTTGTCTCCCCTAAATAACCCTGCTCTGCGTGCCATTGCAGAGCCTGATAATGGTTTTCCAGCTCTATCTCCTGCTGGACCAGCCTGTCCAACTCAGTCACCCATTGCTCCTGGGGCCGCTCTCCCAGGAATGCCATCCGCAATGCCCGTTGGTCACTGGCCCGTTGCTCTTGGGTTGGAAAGCACTTGCCCTGTTTTATACCAGCGAGCTGGAGGGCTCCAATCCCAAGCTCCACCCGAATTTGCTGCCTAAGCTCTAGGTATTCATCCTCAGACACAGTCCTGGTGTATGTTGAAAGGATGATCCGCAGCAGCCCCGGGAACTCTGATGCCAGGTCCATATCTCCGTTAGGGTGACTGAAGTCTGCTATCCTGATCTTGGATCCAGGTGGAGGTTTAGATTTCCCAGACTGCAGGAAGCTATCCCACTGCTGTCACCAATGTCACGGAACGTCCCTCACTCCGCTTGAGTGCTTCTGTCAGTATACCACTTCCTTGTAGTCTGGATACAGATATCAGATATCCCAACCACTCCCAAGCATAAAACAAGGCGACACTTGCTTAGATGCTAACATGAACTAACTTTATTTAGAACCAGAATACAGTCTTATATACAGGAGAAGATGAGGTTCCCCCCTCCTGCTCATGATACTCTAACAATACAAACGTAACCTAATTAGCATGAGCTAGTTTACTAAATCATTTCCCAGACCAGATGACTCAGAGACATGACCTGTAGGACACAGACTTGTGGGCACCGAGCTTCACACAGTAACAGAGTTAATTATCATAAGTACAACCACAGGACATTTTCTCACAATAGCAGAAGCTCCAATAGGTGTCGACCAGTCTCCTACATTGTATAAAGGACAATGTGATCAGCTCATTGACTATTCAACACACATTAGCATAAACATCAACACAGGGTTAATTAGAACAAACAACAATGAGCTGAATACCCTTAGAACCTGTGGTAAGCCAGACTAAACTCATTTACATTAAACACATTATAACTGACATCAGACAGGTGAGTGGAGTTGATGACACCAGCATCTCCTCACAGTATGTGTCCCAACAGTATGAATCAGTCTTATCAGCAGGGGGCTGCTGGAGGAATCCCCCCTCCCTCTTCAGGGACACACATCCCAAATGACCACAGCAAGGAGTCCCCAACAGAATCAAACCACATACAATATATACATATATACACGACTGAGTCCGATTAGTACAGTTCAGACTGGATTTCTAATTCACCTCACAAAGAATATTGTTCCATTGAAAATCCAGGGCCCATAATCAAAAGGCAAGAGGCTTGCATTCAGTCCTCTCCAACAGCCTCTGTCCCGGCTAGGTCTGTCACGATGATATTATATCCCATGGCTGCTAATAGCCAAATATAAACATTCACAATACTTTAAAGAGGAGCTCCAGTGATTTTTGTGTTTATTAAAAGTCAGCAGCTACAAAAACTGTAGCTGCTAACTTTTAGCCTAGGTTCAGACTAGTGCGATCTCAGGCATTGCATGTGATTCGCACTTGCACTGCGGTGCCGATCACATGCGATGTCTGAGCAATACAGTTGTATGGCTGAACTCGCATTGGATTCGCACAGAAAAAGGTGCAGGGACTTGTTTTTCCCCGCACTGGAATCCTATCGTATGGGTGTTCTCATTCATGCAGTCTGATTCCTGTATGAATCCACAGTTCGCACTGCAATCTGTGAACCATTCTGGGGGTGTCATTAACATTGTATTGACACCCACAGCCATTCGTAGAAGGTAGTGTGAACTGTCTGCGGGAGAGAAGCGATGCGGGAACCGGCACTGGAATCTCGCTGGTTCCCGCATCGCACAAGTGTGAATATGGGCTTAATAAAAAGACATTCACCTGTTCCAGGATCCAGAGATGTGCTCATCTGAGCCATCCCTTCCCGCTGTCTTATGTCCCCGGTGTGCGCATCTCAGCTGTGAACACCCGGCTGTGACACTTTGTGGCTTCGCAGCCAGTTGTCTACTGCACATGCGCGAGCCGCGCTGTGCATTGTGAATGGTCTTGCTGTCTTCTGGGACCTGTGACGTGTCCCAGATGGCTGTGGGAGGAAGGGGGAGAGGAGAACTTCCGATTGGATCACCTAGGCAGGAGTGTGTACCTGTTAAAACCAGGAGGCCTTAAAGCAGAACTTGCCCTTTTCGGTGGAGCTCCACTTTAACCAATTCAACACCTTAGGATGTACCCGTACATCCTCTGGTTGAAGTGGCTGTACCAAGATGGGGGTGTCATTAACATTGTATTGACACCCACAGCCATTGGTAGAAGGTAGTTGTAGCTGGCTGTAGCTGTAGGCTGTAGCTGGCTGTAGCTGCAGCCATTATCTGTAGAAGTGATCGAGGCATAAGGATTTTGTCACTTTGTCACATCTGATCAAACAAATCGCAGTTTGATTAAATGCTTTTATATGCCAGAGGAGAAAGATGGTGTCTAAAAGACCCCGGATCTTTACATGAAGAGGACCTGTCACAGCCCATGCTATCACAAGGACAATGTAAAAACAACGTTCACCACCTAAGATGTGTCTCTTCTTCGAGTCGGTCCGACCCCCACACAGTAAGAAAGCACACCTAGGGAACACCATTGACCCTTTGCTTGCCCCTGATAACCCCTTCCTTGCCAGTGTCATTTATACAGTGACAGTGCAATTTTTTTAGCACTGATCACTGTATTGGTGTCACTGGTCCCCAAAAAGATTTGTCCAATGCAATGTCGCAGTCCCGCTAAAAATCGCTGATAGCTGCCATTACTAGTAAAAACAATAAAAAATAAATAAAAAGTCCATAAATCTAACCCATAGTTTGTAGACACTATAACTTTTGCGCAAACCAATCAATATGCACTTATTGGGATTTTTTTTTACCAAAAATATGTAGCAGAATACAAATTGGCCTAAACTTATAAAGAAATTAGATTTTTTTTCAATTTTTTTTGGATGTGTTTTATAGCTGAAAGTAAAAAATATTGTGTTTGTTGTTTTTTTTTTTTTGTTCAAAATTGTCGGTCTTTTTTTGTTTATAGCGCAAAAAATAAAAACAACATAGGTGATCAAATACCACCAAAAGAAAGCTCTATTTGTGGGAAAAAAAGGACATCAATTGTATTTGTGTACAGCATCGCACAACCGCGCAATTATCAGTTAAACTAATGCAGTGCCGTATCGCAAAAAATTGCCTGGTCAGGAAGGGGGTAAAACCTTCTGGGGCTGAAGTGGTTAAACAAAAATTGCAAGCGCCCGTCTCATTTGCTTATGCGCAAATGAGAATGCATATGTAGGTTCTGCATGCATATGTAAACTGTGATCGCACCACACATATGAGCTATCATTGTAAAGATCCGAGTGAGAGCAATAACCTGGTAACCTGTAAATACTTTTAAAGAATCACCTATGGACATTTTTTGGTACTGTAATTTGTGGCCATTCCACGGGCATGTGCAATTTTAAAGTATGACATGTTTTGTATCCATTTACTCGGCATAATATCATATTTTATATTTTACCACAAATGGGGTATTATATCATTTTTGTGTGCACTTAAAGTGGAGTTTCACCCAAAAGTAGAACATCCGCTCGTTGTACTCCTCCCCCTTTCCGGTGCCACATTTGGCACCTTTCGGGTTGGAGGGGGGACAGGATATCTGTCTAATACAGATATCCTGTTCCAACTTCCGGGAGCCTCAGCCGCGGGTATTTATGTCACCGCCCAGGCTCCCTCCTCCCTCCCCCTTCCCCCGGCCGCCGGGCCAGTAGGACAGAGGAGCGAAGCCTCGCACATGTGCAGTAGGGTTCCCGGCTTCACTGCCGAGTTCCCTTACTCGCAATGGAGGCCGCATGCACCTGACAGCTGATGGAAACTCAGCTTCGGTGTCCACATTGCTGGACTCCAGGACAGGTAAGTGTCCGATTATTAAAAGTCAGCAGCTGCAGTATGTGCAACTGCTGGCTATTAATTTTTGCAGCGGTGGGCGGACCTCTGCTTTAAATTCAATAAAAGAGTAGTATGGAAAGTTTTTTTTTTTTTTTTTTTTTTTTAAGATTCATACTTCCCTAGGTGGATGCAGCATAGGTCCGATGCTGTATCTGTCGCCCGCCGACTCTAATGCCGCGTACACACGGTCAGATTTTCCGACAGGAAACGTTGGATGTGAGCTTGTTGGCTGAAAGTCCGACCGTGTGTATGCCTCATCGAACATTTGTTGTCGGACTTTCCGCCAACAAATGTTGGCTAGCAGGTTCTCAAATTTTCCGTCAACAAAACTTTGTAGTCGGAATTTCTGATCGTGTGTACACAAGTCAGCCGCAAAAAAGTTCACGCATGCTCAGAATTAGAAGCGGTTGGACTTGTAAACTAGCGTTTGTAGTGGAGAATTAACATTCATGACGTGGCAAATTAGGAAATCTCCAACTGCAGCGCACATTCTCTTCTTCTTTAATGGGATAATAATGAATCTGCTTTGCTGGTGATACTGATGGAGTTATTGCAAACAAATTTTCAAAGGCTTTTTTTTTCAAGTGATATCAAAAATAATAATAATAGCGCTAAATGAAAAACACAAAAAGAAAAGCACGAATCAACACTCACCAAACTTCTACTAACACGAAATTAGCAGAGGGAGCCCAAAGGGTGGCTATAAAGAGCTGAAAAACCACACAGTACGTCACTACGTTCATAATTGTTGGCTGACATTTGTGTGACTGTGCGTATGCAAGACAAGTTGGAGCCAACAACCTTCGAACAAAAATCCATGGTTTTGTTGACGGAAAGTCCGATCGTGTGTACGCAGCATTAGACTTAGAACCGAGTGATCAAACACCGCTGATCACTCGGTTCTCAGAGCTACCTGAGCAGAGAGCTCTGCTGTCTTTTTAAAAATGGCTGTGTAAATATGGTATGACATTAAAAAAAATTGTAATGTGGTACCGTTTTAATCTCCAGTGTCTCTCCTTTCAAAAAATATATGTTTAGGATTTTTCTAGCAAAAAATGCAGATTTTTACATGTATGTGTAAAGTACCAGAATTGGCTTGGGGTTAAAGTGGTAAACAATGACAATCAATGCTATTTTTGTCTTTATATGTGTTGTTATGCAGGTTGGGAAAGGATGCTGTGCAGCTCTAAAGGCCTTGGGTGCTGTTGTGTGTGTCACAGAAATTGACCCCATCTGTGCACTACAAGCTTGGTAAGATTACATTTATTACTAGTACCACCTGATAAATATGATATATTTAATAGGATAGATAACTGTATTACCACCACATGAATGTAAAAATGGGTGATGACACTTTTACGTTTATGAGGCTAATAAAATTGCGTTCACTCAACTAGGTGGAGACAAAGGATCTGTAATAGGTACTGTATAACAATTAACACATGGCGTATTAGGTACAGTCGGGGAAAGGGGGGGGGTAAGAGAGGCCCTTCGGTCTGGTATAGATTTTAAGGGAAACCCCCACACTGAAAAAACTTTGTTTGCTCCCCCCCCCCCCCAAAACCATACCCATATCCGAGCACACAGCGTGGCAGGTCAGGAAAGCTTAAAAAGAAAGAACACCCGATTTTAGAGAACCGAGTAAGGGGTTACTTTAGCAGCAAGTTTTAATTATATCAGAGAACTGGCAATATTACCAAAAAAGTATAAATTTGATTAAATATTAAATTGTGGTACAAACATCAAAAATAGGCAAAAAACCTATCAATTAAAACATAGTATCAGAAAGATTACTATTTAGGTCCAAGTGGAACCTAATAACTAGTTTCATGATCACTTGGACAAACTGGACAAAACATAAAAACATTACAAAACAAAAACAGAGACAACGTATGACATCGTCCGGACGCATTGGGTTTAGCAAGCTGTCAATCGGTAATTCAATGATTGGTGTGTAGTAGGTGGTGGGGTATTGATTATCCCTGTATGCCAATAAAACCTAAAAGACAGCCTGAAAAATCCAATGGAGGTAAATGGGGGAGGGTGGAGTAGGGAAATGGGAAAAGGATGCGAGCCACTCGTATATGAATAGACAATATCGCTGTGAACTGGGCTGATTTAAAATTGCCTAGCTTATGAAATTAATGTCCAATCTGATGAAATAATTAATATTGTTGATTATAAATCCTTCTCTGACAAAATTCTAGTTGAAATGCCAATAATTATTGGATCAAGTGGGAATGGTCCATATAGGAAGATTATACTAGCAGTCAAGATTAAAATCATATGAAGAATGTCTTTAACCACTTCAATACCCGCCTATAGTAAAATGACGTCCTCTACTTTGTGGGGTGATATCTGAATGATGCTTGCAGCTAGATGCATCATTCAGATATCATTCTTTTCAGCCGCTGATTCTGTGCGTTAAGAATGATCATAGTGGCAATACTGCCGCTTGATCGTTCTTATAGGCGACGGGAGGGGACGCCCCCCCCCTCCCGCCGCCATCCGGTGCTTCTCCGGGCTCTCCCGTGCCATCGGGGGCCCGGAGAATGAATCGGCCGGCACCGGATGTTGACGATAGAGATGACTGGTGAACAGATGGTCACCAGTCATCTCTATGACCGTGGGAGGCCCGGGCGCGTCATTATGACGTCACGCCCGGGTACCCGGAAATAACCGAAGCCACGATCGTGGCTGTCAGCATGAGATCTGTGAATTTTTTTTTTTCCGATCTCATACTTTCCAGCCTAGAGGAGAGATGTGGGGTCTTATTGACCCCACATCTCTCCATATAGAGGACCTGCCACATTGATTCCTATTACAAGGGATGTTTACATTCCTTGTAATAGGAATAAAAGTAATCAAAAAAAAAAAAAAATGTTAAAAAAAGTGTAGGTGGAGACGCAGCACTCGCCTCTCCACCTATGCTCCGGCGTCCGTGACGAGCCTGCGTTGATGACATCAATGCGTTTCGCTAGAAACAATAGCGTTGCTTCATCTTGGACGATACCTGGGCTGGTGGCAATGCTCCCTTATATCATTCTTGTTGCGTTCTGTCACTGCCCAAGTGTGTTTAAGTTTTAAAGAGACAGTTATCCAAAAGGCGATCATCTTTAGTATTTCCATCGCTGACAGGTAATTCAATTTTCCTAAATGATTTTTAAGAGCCATAGGAAGGAAAATCTAAAACAATTGAACTTGCTAAATAATTCAATAGGGTTCCTATTGTGGCTCTAGAGGAATTTGTAGTTATCTGGAGAGGACTATGAGAAAAGAGGGGCAAGAAAAAAAAAATTAAAAAGGGGGAAAGGAGTTTCGAAGACATGAGAGATTAACATGAACACACTTGCAGTTGAATATAAGCATCAAACAAGGAAAGATTACTATGGTTGTGTGTGTTTTCTTTCAAGAAAGCATATCTAGTGTAGTAATAGTATCATCTAGTAGTTACTAAACATGTGGTAAGCAAATGGAATTTGGGGATAGAAAGATAATTTTGAATTGAGGTGAATTGAACCAACTGGCCAATCTAAGTTGGTAGGAAGGCCTGCAGGTTCAGTGTTTAAACCAACGGGTATGAGGGACTTTAGACGGTATACCCACAATTTTTCTTTCTGTAGGAGTATACGGTCAAAGTCACCAAGTCTAGAGGGCAACTTTAGGGCATAAATGCCCTTCACCTTCATTCCCCAGGAGTTACCCGTATTGGGCAAAGTGTTTAGCTAGAGGCTTTTCAGGAATTTTGCTTTTATCTTTAATTTCGCCTAAGTGTTCACCAATGCGGACTCTTAACTGTCTTTTTGTTTTTCCCACGTATATTTTGGGGCATGGACATGTTATCTTGTAGATAACACGTGAGGTGGAACAATTGATTAGATCTCGAATTTCGTATGTTTCATTTCCATGTGCATCCTTAAAAGTCGAGGTCCTATGCACATAAAGGCAAATCTGACATTTGTTACAAGGGAACATTCCCAATGTCCGTGGATAATTGGATAGCCATGAATTGTCCTGTTTGCAGATAAATTCAGATTGAATTAACATATCACTCAAATTTTTGGCACATCGGGCCACCAACTTGGGGAAGGTGCCTACAATCTGGCCCAAACCCGGTGAGTTGGTTAACACGCCCCAATGTTTTTCTAAGATTGAGCGGATGGTGTTCCACTGAGATCCATAGGTGGTTATTATTCTTATTGGATCATTGGTTTTGGAATTAGGTACAGTGGAAGTGTCAAACGGCTCAATTGACAGCAGGCTTTGGCGGTCCAGAGCTGCTGCTTTTTTTGCTCTCTTAATTTGACGATGCGAGTAGCCACGCTCACTAATTTGAGCGTAGAGATCCTGGCTTGTTTTGAGCAATTTCTTTTTATACGTAGAAATTGGCCCACCGGTATACCATCTTTGATCCAATGAGGATGATGGCTGGTGGCGCTAAGAAAAGTATTTGCTGCAGTATCTTTGCGGAAAGTGGAAGTATAAAGTTGTCCATTTTCCAAAGATATTTGTAGATTAAGAAAAGATAATCTTGTCTGGTTAAAAGTGTATGTTAAGTGGATGTTGAATTGGTTAGTGTTAAGCTCATGAATGAACTGTAACAACCCAGTCTGTGTACCGCGCCAAATCACAAAAACATCGTCGATGTACCATAACCAGGCATAAACATGGTCACGGTACATCGACGAGGGGAAGACCACCTCCTCTTCCCAGAAACTCAAATGGAGGCATGCGTAGGATGGAGCCCACGCTGCCCCCATAGAGGTACCCCGGATTTGTTGGTAATGGTTAAAAATTGAAAGAAGTTGTTTAGTAATCAGAAATTCGTTTGTGGTCCTGATTCTGGGTAGGCAGTGTTCAGGAAGGTCTCAACGGCTTTAATCCCGCATGAGTGGAGTATCGAAGTGTACAATGACTCCACATCAATGCCTATAAACCAGATTTCTCCGAGTTGGTCCAGGTCTTTGAACTCAGAGAGTTTTGCCAAGTCATGACGAGTATCCTGTACAAAGGAATTTTGGCTGCTGACCATGTCTTTGAGGAGGGAATCCAAATACTTGCCGATTCTTTCGAAGGGGCCTTGACATGCCGAAACAATCGGTCTTCCAGGTGGATCTTTTAAATTTTTGTGTAGTTTGGGGATTGTGTAAAAAGTAGGTATATTAAACTCTCAAACAAAAAGATGTTGAAATTCACGAATGGTCAGCAGTCTCTCGTCCTTTGCAAATGTAAATCTCTGATTCAACTCCTGAATTACTGTGGGGAAAGGGTTGTGATCGAGTTTACGGTAGGTAGTCTCGTCGGTTGGTAATTTTTTTGCTATTCTTTCATAATGTTGTTCATCTAACAAGACAACATTGCCCCCTTTATCACTGTTTTTTACTACTAAGTTTTTCCTTTTTTTGAGGTCGTCGAGGGCGTTTCTTTCACTGATTAGTCAAATTGTCAGTGTTTTTTTTTTAGACCAATTCACCTTCTCGAGATCGGACTGGACCATCTCCAAGAAGAGATTCAACCATCTATTCTTGGATAGAGGGGGCATTTTTTGTGATTTAATTTTTAAATCTACTGATCGTCTTATTGATGTGGGGGGTTCTTCACTAGGTCCTAAGTTTTCTTCCAATAATGAGTTCAATATGTCCAAGGCTTTTTTGGTCATCTGCATCCATAGTGACAGTGGCAGTTGATGCCTCACCTTTCCCTTCATACAGGGAGCGCAAAAAAACCTTCCTCAAAATGAGTATGATATCCTTATACACAGTGAACTCATCCATTACCGCTGTCGGGGAAAGGGACATGCCCTTGGAAAGGAGGCTGATGTGATCGGGACTTAGGTAGTGATTAGATAAATTTACTACTTTTAGGTCGTTGGGTCCCTGGAGGTCACACTGGGGGGGGGGTGGACTGGTCAGTGTCTTTTTTGGCTCCTCGTGTATGTTCGCTCGCTGGGCGATTTTGTTTGTTTCTGTTTTTGAGGTCCTATTTTGGTTTTTATTGCTGGGGGGCGGGGCTTGTGTGGTTAGTTGCTCCACCCCCGCTTGGTCTAAAAAAGTAACTGACTTTGTTGTCTCGTCGTCTGAGTCACTATACGATTTATTTCGGCGTTGTCTCGATTGTTGTCATTGACCCCTCCACCGTGATCTACTACGTCCACGTCGGATGGTCAAGTCGAATACCTTGTCTTTTTCAAAATCCGCTATGTCACGTTTGAATTTACTTCGTTATTTTGAGATTTAATTGTGTCTTTTCGATTTCTTTTTTTAAGATGTCATTTTGTTTAGTAAATTCATCTAAGTGTTTTAATGCCTCTAAACCTCGAGCGCTTTCCTCAATTTGGGCCTGTATTGTTATCAATTGGGCTTTTTCCTCTTCAACTATTAGCCTCATCACTTCTTGGCCGTGGTTAATGCAAAGTTCCTTCCACTTAGGTAGGAAACTTTCTGTGTGTAGGTGTTCAGCTGGTATTGTCCTGTCGCATAGTCCTCTGGGGACTATTTTGTGTGAAATGTATGTTTCTAGTGAAGACACATCCCACTTTCTAATGAGATGTCTAATCAATAGTTTTTTATGCTCCTTGAATTTATTTTTAATCTCATCCTCTTGTTTAATGGCTTGGGGAGTGTCACTCTGGAAAGCAGTCCTAATCTCAAAGGTCAAGAAAGGGGGTGGGGATGAGCGAGCGCCCCCCCCCCCCCCCCCCCCCCGAGCCGTACCAGGTCGCATGCTATCAACATAGGGGAGGGTGGTTGCTTTGGGTCTGGGGAGGCCCTGTGCCCCCCCACCCCAAACCACCTTGTCCCCATGTTGATGAGGACAAGGACCTCTTCCCGACAAATCTGGAAGCCCCCTTTAACAAGATTCCAGCCCCCCCACCCTATGTGAATGAGTTTGGGGTACAATGTACTCCTACCTATTCACCTAAAAAAAAAAGTGTCAAAAATAAAACACATAACACATGTTTTTAAAGTAACCTATTAAGGCAGCTCCAGCGTCTTTCGGTCTCTTCTCCCCTCTCCGGCTCTTCTGCCTCCTCCGCTGATGTCTTCTGCCTCTGCCGGTTCTTCTCCCCTCTCCGGGTCTTCTCCGCTCTCTCTCCGGTTATTCTTGCTCTTTTGCTGGGTCTTCTCTGCTGTCTTCTCCCTCTGCTCTCGTCAAGTCCCGGATGTGAGGCAGGATTGCAGAGAGGGAGTCCCTCACGGCCAAGTGCAGTGCAGCCCTGGCAATGAGACAGGGAGCACGGTGCCCAAAGGTGCACGGGCCGCCTGAGTGGCGTTGCTGGACAGCTGGCAGCAAGGAGCTGCTGAGGTGCGCTGGTGAGGTTGATAGGGCAACCGTGCGAGAAGAGATCCCAGGTATGGAGCCGTGGAGCAACCAGGAATGGAGTCAGAGCCAGGCCAAAGGTCATACACAACAGGAATCAGTCTAAGATAAGGTACAGCAGGATAATCAGGAACGGAGTCGGTAGCCAAGCCAGGAATCAAACATGAGAGGACGATCAAGGTGCAGATGCGGGGCAGGAGAGTAGTCAGGTCCAAGCCGGGGTCAATGCAGGCGGCAAACAGGAGTAGTCAGGCAAGTCAGGTGGTGACAGGAAGCAGCTATAACAGGCACAGGAGACATAGGAAGCTGATGATAATCCAGCAACCAGCATATACCAGCAGCAGGCTTAAATTGACAAAAGAGCGCTAATGATACTGCGATGCGCGTACATTAGCGCGCGCATCTGCGCACCTGTGTGCGACGTTGTGCACCTACATGCACGCATGTGCACAGGGGTGTGCCTGGCGCCACCACGATGGATACTGGCAGAATTACCCATCCTACGACTGCTACCCTGACAGTGCCCCCCCCCAAGGGGCAGCCTCTGGATGCCCAACCGGGCCCATCTTTCAGGGTATCGGGCTTAAAACCTCTGCAACAGTCTAGGGACATGAATGTTATCCGCTGGTTCCCAAGAATTGTCTTCTACAGAGTAACCTTTCCATTTAACAAGGAATTGAATAGTCCTACCTCTCTGACGGCAGTCCAGAATGGCTTCTACCTCATATTCCGTTTCATTTCCCACTGAGACTGGAGGCAAGGGAGCTTCTTCTCTCCCTGGAAAAGGACTGGAAACAACAAATTTTAACAAAGAAACATGGAATACTGTGTGGATTTTATAGGAGCTTGGTAAAGACAATTCAAATGCTACTGGGTTAATGAGTTCTGAATCATTTTGCTGAATATGAGCAGATAATATTGCCTGAAACACTTCAGAATTCATCCTTCATCCATTCAGATACTATACCACTAAGGGAGGTGTACGGTGCGTGCGTGGGTGTTAGCGCTACTGGCGCTATCCTGACGCTGCCTGGGGCGACGCAAACCCTATCTGACCCTAAAACCTAAGTTATATCACCGCTGAGCGATCAGGGGGCTAAACCTTTATTAGGTAATAAACGGCGGGTGCCCTGACACTATAAAAAATAAACGAACTAACCAGCGTCACCCGTAACAGTTATATGGTGATCACTGGTGAAAGGGTTAACTAGGGGGCAATCAAGGGGTTAAAACATTTATTAGGTAGTATATGGGGTTCCTGTCGCTATAAAACACTGACGGCGAACCTATATATTTACCTCCCTAACTAGCGTCACCAGTGACACTAATACAGCGATCAGAAAAACGATCGCTTAGTGACACTGGCGACGGGGGGTGATCAAGGGGTTAAAACTTTATTAGGGGGGGTTAGGGGGTACCCTAGACCTAAAGGGGGCTAATACTAACTGCCCTACCACACTAACTGTCACAAACTGACACCAATGCAGTAATCAGAAAAAAAAACAAAAAACTGCTTGGTGTCACTGTGACGGGGGGGGGGGGGGGGCGATCAGGGGGGTAAAGGGGGTTGTAATGTATGCCTGGCGTGTTCTACTGTGTGTGTGTGTGTGTGTGTTTTACACTCACTCGGATGTCTTCTCTCCTCGGCGCCGGAACGGAAAATACTGAGCTGAGGAGCGATGACATCACTTCCTCTGCCTCTGTTCTCTATACAGAGGCAGAGGAAGATTCTCATTGGCTGGGAGCAATTGCGAGGGGGAGGGCTATGAATGGATGGCCTCCCCCTCACGTCTGATCGCTCCCGGACAGAAGCCGACCGCCTCGGGCACCGGGGGGGGTCCGATTAGACCCCCGCCCGCGGGAGGCAGATCACGTACAGGTACGTGATTCTGCTTGCCTGTGCCATTCTGCCGACGTATATCGTCGTGAGGCAGTCGGCAACTGGTTAAAGGAAATCCATTAAAGTCAAATTTCGTTGAAAATTTAGGCAACATTGTATTACATGCTACATGTCTTTGGTAAAAAAATCCTGATAAGTGTATGATAATTGGTTTGTGTGAAAGTTAAAGAGTCTACAATCTATGCTACGCATTATTGAAAATTGATCAGTCCTGGTGCACCGATGGCCTATCTCATTTCTTGCGGACCTAAAATGTCAGGACAGTACAGATACCCCCCTAATGACCTCTTTTTGGAAAGAAGACAGTCTGAGGTATTTAGTAAGAGGCATAGTGCATTTTGCAAGTTGCAATTTTTTCCCACAATATTTTTTTTTTTCTTCACAAAATTGTCATATTTACAAGATATTTCTCACACACGGTGCAGGCATACTTGCAATTACACCCCAAAATACATTCTGCTACTCGAGTATGGTGATACCCAATGTGTGAGACTTTTCCGCAGACTGGCCACATACAGAGGCCCAACATCCAAGTAGCACCACCAGGCGTTCTAAAGGCATAATTTATACATTTCATTTCCTGAGTACCTATCACATTTTTGAAGGCCCTGGAGCACCAGGACAATGGAATTACCCACAAAATTACCCTATTTTGGAAAGGAAACACCCCAATGTATATTCTCTGAGGCATAATGAGTCTTTTGAACATGTCATTTCTTTCCACAAGTTTTTGGAAAATGTGGAAAGAAAATTAAAACTTTTTTTTTCACAAATTTGTCAATTTATAAGATCTTTCAAACACATAGCATGTACACAGCAAAAATGACACCCCAAAATACATTCTGCTACTCGTCCTGATTATGGCGATACCCAATGTGAGACTTTTTTCCACAGCCTGGCCACATACATAGGCCCAACATGCAAGTAGCACCTTCAGGCTTCTAACGCATAGCATGTACACACCAAGAATTATACCCCAAAATACATTCTGCTGAGCAAAGGATAAATAAAGGATTACCTGTGGTTTCAGCATGCAGGAATATTGTCCCAGAGCAGTCAAAGCTTTGGTCCAGATTGCCAAAGGAAATGTCCAGGCAGCAGACAGAAGTATGAACATGGTCCATGGTTTATTTATAGGGGAAATGCTGCGCTATCTGGATGTTAGCATAAGTGCCTTGATGCAATGACACTAAATAAAAAATGTGTTGACATGCACACAAAGTTTTTCTTACCATAGAGCGTGTGATCACAGCATCACAAACCTTATAATCCACGTATGTGTTGAAATGTATAAAGTGCCTCTGTGCTGGTAAAATAAATATTTTAAGTGTTTTCGCGCAAACTCCAAAAAAAATCACAATTGTGAGGTCACACGCTCTAAGGTACACACATGAGGGGAGAGCACTTGCGTGAACACAAGTTTTATCACCAGTACAAGCTGTGAATATTTTTGGAATGGACTTCAATATTTAATGATGTTACTATTTATAATAAATTTTGACATTTATTGTGGGTGCACTTAGCACTTAAATATATATTTTTTGCATGTATTTGGATCACTATACAGTATCTCACAAAAGTGAGTACACCCCTCACATTTTTGTAAATTATTTTTTTTTTTATCTTTTCATGTGACAACACTGAAGAAATGGCACTTTGCTACAATGTAAAGTAGTGAGTGTACAGCTATTATAACAGTGTAAATTTGCGGTTCCCTCAAAATAACTCAACACACAGCCATTAATGTCTAAATCGCTGGCAACAAAAGTGAGTACACCCCTAAGTGAAAATGTCCAAATTGGGCACAAAGTGTCAATATTTTGTGTGGCCACCATTATTTTCCTGGGACTGCCTTAACCCCCTTGGGCATGGCATTCACCAGAGCTTTACAGGTTGCCACTGAAGTCCTTTTCCACTTCTCCATGATGACAACACGGAGCTGATGGATGTTAGAGACCTTGCGCTCCTCCACCATCCATTTGAGGATTCCCCACAGATGCTCAATAGGGTTTAGGTCTGAAAACATGCTTGGCCAGTCCATCACCTTTACCCTCAGCTTCTTTAGCAAGGCATTCGTCTTCTTGGAGGTGTGTTTGGGGTCATTATCATGTTGGAATACTGCCCTGCCGCCCAGTCTCCAAAGGGAGGGGATCATGCTGCTTCAGTATGTCACAGTACATGTTGACATTCATGGTTCTCTCAATGAACTGTAGCTCCCCAGTGCCGGCACCACTCATGCAGCCCCAGACCATGACACTCCCACCACCATGCTTGACTGTAGGCAAGACACACTTGTCTTTGTACTCATCACCTGGTTGCTGCCACACACGCTTGACACCATCTGAACCAAATAAGTTTATCTTGGTCTCATCAGACCACAGGAGATGGTTACAGTAATCCATGTCCTTAGTCTGCTTGTCTTCAGCAAACTGTTTCTGGGCTTTCTTGTGCATCAGCTTTAGAAGAGGCTTTCTTTTGGGAAGACAGCCATGCAGACCAGTTTGATGCAGTGTGCGTCGTATGGTCTGAGCACTAACAGACCACTAACCCCTTCAACCTCTGCAGCAATGCTGGCAGCACTCATACATCTATTTCCCAAAGACAACCTCTGCATATGATGCTGAGCATTTGCACTCAACTTCTTTGGTCGACCATGGCAAGGCCTGTTCTGAGTGGAACCTGTCCCGTTAAATTGCTGTATGGTCTTGACCACCGTGCTGCAGCTCAGTTTCAGGGTCTTGGCAATCTTCTTATAGCCTAGGCCATCTTTTTTATGTAGAGCAACAATTCTTTTTTTCAGATCCTCAGAGAGTTCTTTGTCATGAGGTGCCATGTTGAACTTCCAATGACCAGTATGAGAGAGTGAGAGCATAACTCCAAATTTAACACACCTGCTCCCCATTCACACCTGAGACGTTGTAACACTAACGAGTCACATGACACCAGGGAGGGAAAATGGCTAATTGGGCCTAATTTTGACATTTTCACTTATGGGTGTACTCACTTTTGTTGCCAGTGGTTTAGACATTCATGGCTGAATGTTGAGTTATTTTGAGGGGACCGCAAATTGACACTGTTATACAAGCTGTACACTCACTACTTTACATTGTAGCAAAGTATAATTTCTTCAGTGTTGTCACATGAAAAGATAAAATAAAATACTTACAAAAATGTGAGGGGTTTACTCACTTTTGTGAGATACTGTAAGTTGCAGTTGAGACAAGTGGAACACTTTTGTGTAAACAGAAAATCCACTGTGCTTCTTTACTTTATTGTACATCACAGGACCAGAGCCACCATTTTATTCCTTACTCATAGTGTTACGACCCACTACATGTGATTGGACACTTGCAAAACCAAAGACAGGAAGTCCTCCATTATACAACTCTTCTCATACAGGAAGTACCTCAGTTTTATTATTAGTGTCTGAAGGTGATGGTCACTGATGTACAGTTCTCTGTAGAATGTTGCCAGATATTCAAACGGTTTTAGTAGGGATCAAGGGATTATTTTTTTCTGAATCCATTTGTACAGCTGTGATGCTCAGATGAAACCGTATCAGGCCCCAGCACAGAGGCACTTTATACATTTCAACACATATGTGGATTATAAGGTTTATGATGCTGTAATCAAACGCTCTATGGTAAAAAGACTTTGTTTGCACGTCAACACATTTTTTATTTAGTGTCATTGCATTAAGGCACTTATGCTAACATCCAGATAGCGCAGCATTTCCCCTATAAATACTGAATTTGCACAGTCATATGGGACGTGATCAGTGCTAGCAGCTGTCCTGATAGGCGGTGTTACATATTTACAGATTTTGGGTAGCTCGCAAGATTTCTTGGTTTTAAATGGTCCATGGTTTAGCAGGCAGTTCAGGTAACAGGCAGAGACATGGCCAGTTCAGGTGGCAAGCAGAGGCATGAAAAGTTCAGGTGGCAGGCAAAGGCATGGCCAGTTTAGGTGGCAGGCAAAGGCATGGCCAGTTTAGGTGGCAGGCAAAGGCATGGCCAGTTTAGGTGGCAGGCAAAGGCATGGCCAGTTTAGGTGGCAGGCAAAGGCATGGCCAGTTTAGGTGGCAGGCAAAGGCATGGCCAGTTTAGGTGGCAGGCAAAGGCATGGCCAGTTTAGGTGGCAGGCAAAGGCATGGCCAGTTTAGGTGGCAGGCAAAGGCATGGCCAGTTTAGGTGGCAGGCAAAGGCATGGCCAGTTTAGGTGGCAGGCAAAGGCATGGCCAGTTTAGGTGGCAGGCAAAGGCATGGCCAGTTTAGGTGGCAGGCAAAGGCATGGCCAGTTCAGGTGGCAGGCAGAGGCATGACCAGTTCAGGTGGCAGCAGGCAGCACTATAACATTTAGGCCTTGGTCAGGTAAGACCTGAGGACAGGGGTAGACGCGTCTTCCTTCTCACAACCCTAATCCGAAAAAACAAAAACCCGGAGAAAAACGTTTTCTCCACTCGGAAAATCTTTTCTGGGGCCCCTCACATATGTGAGACCCCTGTGCTGTATAGTGGCAGGGCAAATGATCAGTTCAGGAGGCAGGCAAAAAGCATGATCATTTAACAGGCCGAGGTCAATTCACGTGAAAGGCAGAAACATGGTTGGAAGAGGCATAGTCACAGTCCGGGTCATTCACAGAAATAGCAGATAGTGGAAACTGGAAAAAAATCATCTTCACTTTACTAATAGTTTAGTGAAGTGTGATAGCTCTGATAGCACTCTCCAATACAGAGGCCTGGCTGGGAGGGACATTGGGGACAGTAGTATTGGGTGTCATGGCGAATTCCTGTACTTGAACAAACACAAAATTTTTTGGGGGGTTTGCGACCTGTTTCGGTAAGAGGGAGGATTTCGGTAAAGTGTCTTTCATGGAGTCTGGCTAATGTATCGGAGCAAATTAGTTGAGAGGCTTGGCCACGGGGATAGAGAAGGGCTGTGATAACGTCTTCTTGAAATTTTAGATAGGTTAGGGAACTTTGGGTGCACTTAGAAAAAATAACATGCAAATTGAACAGGGCTAGTTGCAACAATTAAATGGCGACTTTCTTGTACCAAAACAGTGATCTTCTGGTGGCCAAGTAGGGCTGCATCAGCTGGTGGTTCATATCCACCCGCCCATGTAAAGGTTATATTCATGCACACATTTTGGCTTCTGGACAGGGCCTCTTCTTCTCTGCAGTTCCACCAAGGTGTCGTCATGCATTGTGGAAAGGATGTAGACATCTCTTCATTTATCTCTCCACTTCAGAACCTCTTCAGTACCTCTTCATTCCGCATATTGGCCATTTCCCCTTGTTTAAATTACTTGGCAACCAATCTCTGTCGGAATCCCTTGCGTTTGGTCCGTGCTGTCCCACAGGCCACAGTCTTCTTTTGGTACAGATGGAGGAAAAGTGGGAGACTAGTGTAGAAATGATCTACATATACAGTGGGGACGGAAAGTATTCAGACCCCCTTAAATTTTTCACGCTGTTATATTGCAGCCATTTGCTAAAATCATTTAAGTTAATTTTTTCCTCATTAATGTGCACACAGCACCCCATATTGACAGAAAAACACAGAATTGTTGACATTTTTGCAGATTTATTAAAAAAGAAAAACTGAAATATCACATGGTCCTAAGTATTCAGACCCTTTGCTGTGACACTCATATATTTAACTCAGGTGCTGTCCATTTCTTCTGATCATCCTTGAGATGGTTCTACACTTTCATTTGAGTCCAGCTGTGTTTGATTATACTGATTGAACTTGATTAGGAAAGCCACACACCTGTCTATATAAGACCTTACAGCTCACAGTGCATGTCAGAGCAAATGAGAATCATGAGGTCAAAGGAACTGCCTGAAGCACTCAGAGACAGAATTGTGGCAAGGCACAGATCTGGCCAAGGTTACAAAAAAATTTCTGCTGCACTTAAGGTTCCTAAGAGCACAGTGGCCTCCATAATCCTTAAATGGAAGACGTTTGGGACAACCAGAACCCTTCTTAGAGCTGGCCGTCTGGCCAAACTGAGCTATCAGGGGAGAAGAGCTGTGGTGAGAGAGGTGAAGAAGAACCCAAAGATCACTGTGGCTGAGTTCCAGAGATGCAGTCGGGAGATGGGAGAAAGTTGTAGAAAGTCAACCATCACTGCAGCCCTCCACCAGTCAGGGCTTTATGGCAGACTGGCCCGACGGAAGCCTCTCCTCAGTGCAAAACACATGAAAGCCTGCATGGAGTTTGCTAAAAAACCACCTGAAGGACTCCAAGATGGTAAGAAATAAGATTCTCTGGTCTGATGAGACCAAGATAGAACTTTTTGGCCTTAATTCTAAGCAGTATGTGTGGAGAAAACCAGGCACTGCTCATCATCTGTCCAATACAGTCCCAACAGTGAAGCATGGTGGTGGCAGCATCATGCTGTGGGGGTGTTTTTCAGCTGCAGGGACATGACGACTGGTTGCAATCGACGGAAAGATGAATGCGGCCAAGTATAGGGATATCCTGGAGGAAAACCTTCTTCAGAGTGCTCAGGACCTCAGACTGGGCCGAAGGTTTACCTTCCAACAAGACAATGACCCTAAGCACACAGCTAAAATAATGGAGTGGTTTCACAACAACTCTGTGACTGTTCTTGAATGGCCCAGCCAGAGTCCTGACTTAAACCCAATTGAGCATCTCTGGAGAGACCTAAAAATGGCTGTCCACCAATGTTTACCATCCAACCTGACAGAACTGGAGAGGATCTGCAAGGAGGAATGGCAGGGGATCCCCAAATCCAGGTATGAAAAACTTGTTGCATCTTTCCCAAAAAGACTCATGGCTGTATTAGATCAAAAGGGTGCTTCTACTAAATACAGAGCAAAGGGTCTGAATACTTGGGACCATGTGATATTTCAGTTTTTCTTTTTTAATAAATCTGCAAAAATGTCAACAATTCTGTGTTTTTCTGTCAATATGGGGTGCTGTGTGAACATTAATGAGGAAAAAAAATGAACTTAAATGAATGGCTGCAATATAACAAACAGTGAAAAATGTAAGGGGGTCTGAATACTTTCCGTCCCCATTGTAGGTGCTAACCTTTCCCAAGCAATGGTTCTATCAGCTGCCAGACAATTTTGCCACTTGTTCCCATGTAGGTAGGGCATCCAGGGGGGTTTAGCTGTCTGTCTTTTCCCTCATAAATTATAAAATCATATGTGTAACCCGTGGCCCTGTTACATGCCTTTATAAAATTTTACCCCATGTCTGGCTCTTTTGCTGGGGAAGTATTGCTTTATGGGGAAAAAAAAAAACAAAACAATGCAGCGCTAAACATAAAAATCAGAATTGAGTAATCCACACAAATGTGACTATCAGCTGTGCAACGTGATAGTGTATAGCTAAATGTAAAAAAATACAAAAAAACAAATGCAATATTATGGTGAGTCCATGATCATATCAACGACCAATAACGTGGACATTATGGTCATATGAATGTTCAACAAAGGTGAGCAGTATGGATGTTAGGTGAGTGAGTGGTTTATCAAGAGTGCTACGTGGTTCACAGATTTGGTGTTCCAGTACTCAGTATCCACAGCAAAGAATAAATGGAGCAAATACGCTTACCGGAACTGGTGGACACGTTTGCTGTACGACTAGGTGTCATACAGGCTTGAGGATCAATCGATCCAAATAGATGTTTGATGTAGAAGCGTATACGGCAGGTGTGGATTACTCAATCCTGATTTTTATGTTTAGCGCTGCATTGTTTTTTTTTTTTTTTTCTCTTTACGTTTCACATTGTCACTACTTTGTTGATGCTGGCTGCTATATGTGTCATTTGATACACTTTTTACAGTAGCGCAACTACACCGTTATTTTATAAAGTATTGCTTTATGCCAAGTCTTCCAGTGAAGTTTACTAGGGATTCATCTACACAAATATTTATATCAGGGGTAAACATCTGCTTGAAACTGGAGCAAAAAAAAATTGGTTAGGTGCTGAATTTTGAATAATTTATCATATTTGGGATGATTTTGAGGGAGGCATTGGGCATTGTTGTTGAAATGTAAAAACCTCATTATCCCGTAATGGGTTCTGGGCATCAAGGAGGAATAGACTGGCATATGGTGAATACATTGGGTAGACCAGTAGGCATGGAGTTCATGTTTTTTTTGTCAGCCCCATGTTGAGGGTTAGGCCAAGGAAAATGTTTTATTCTTCCACAGTGAGGGGTTTCCAAAGAAAAGGGTGGGCATATGAAGAATTTGGATTGTTGGCTATATGTTGGCTGGCGTATAGATTACACTGCTCCACAATGTAATTTAGGAGATCATCTGTAAAAAATAAGTGAAAATAATAAATTGGGGTTACGTTTTCCGACTTTATCTGAGGGCCTGGCTGGGCTGTAAAAAGGGGAATTGCAGGTTCTACTGATGCATCCAGCAGCCATGTTGGATACGGTAGAACATCTGGGAGGCTAGTATGGGCCCTGCCTCGTTGTGGATGGGACGCCCCATTGCTAGCATCTGGCCTATCCTCTAGGAACGTTGCAGAACTGCTGATGCATGCCTGCCTATCCTGGAGTGCTGCGCTTCTGGTGGGTGCCTGCATATTATCCTGTAGTGCTGTACTGCTGGATGCCTGCATTTTATCCTGTAGTGCTGTACTGCCGGATGCCTGCATATTATCCTGGAGTGCTGCGCTACTGGTGGATGCCTGCATATTATCCTGGATTGCTGCACTGCTGCTGGATGCCTGCGCCTGCTCATATCTCCTGAGCCTCTTTGTTAGGATTCTATCTTCCTCAGTTTCCATTTCAGAGCCACTGCTTTCACTGGCTCTTAGTCGCTATCCAAGTCTGACAGAGAGCGTTCCCCGCTACTCTCGTCCGACATACTCTGGAGTATCTGAAGAGCCTCCTCGCTGCTGTAGAATCTTTTAGCCATGTGGACAGATATGCACAGATTATAACAGACAGATGTGTTACAGATGTTGTATTACTGGGATGTGACAGATGTTCACAGACAGATATGGCAGGTTTTCACAGGCAGATGTTGATCACTGGGATGTGGCAGATGATCACGGGCAGATGTGCGCCAGATGTAGCAGGTGATAATGGGCAGATGTGGCAGGTGATAATGGGCAGATGTGCCAGATGATCACGAGCAGATGTGCCAGATGTTGGCGGGCAAATGTTCACTGGGACAGCTGTATGAGAGGTGTTTTCACTGTGTTTGGGGACACTGTGTTTTGGGGACACTATCTGGGTGATCAGTGGGTAAAAAGCAGATAAACAGCTAAAAATTCACTGATCCCCCAGCTGCAGCACAGATCTCTCTTCCTCTCCTCACTGAGATGCTCTGTGTGAGGAGAGGAAGAGCTGAGAGCCATTAAAATGGCTGTGAATGGACACAGCCATGTGATCAGGAGGGCTAATCACAAAGCCCTCCTGTCGTGCAGCACTGTCCTGTCTCTGGGGGGCACAGGCAGATCGGGATCATGATCCCATGTGTAACGTCACCCCCAAATCACAGTGCCCTCCTGCTGTTCCGAGATGTGGCGTGTCCGGAAGAGTGCTCGGGCGCGCTCCTTCTGAGGAACTCAGCTGGGTCCAAAGTGGTTAATAACTCCAACGCTTTGTCAGAACTAACATGGATTTTGATTGACTTTGTTATGTAAAAAATAAAAGTTTAAATATTTAGAAAACAGTTGATTTTGTAACCCTCGGGAGCCATTTAAAACCGATTGCACACTTAAAAACCTCCAACCATCTTCTTTTCACTTTCAATATCAAAACAATGTACTTGAAAGTAGAGAATTGTAACCTAATTTCAGTAAAGAATATGCTCCCAATTTTGTTCATCTCTAGGATCACCAGATCCTAGAGCCACATTTTCCAAATTACCTTAGTAAATTCTAATTCACCTTCTTTATTGTGCCTTGCATGTCTGTTTTTAAAACAGCTACATGCGGTTTTTATCTGTTCTGTTTTAACTGAAGGCTATGCTCATAGCATTTGCACAAATGTGTGGAGGTAGTAAACACATTTTGAATACATTTTAAATGGGCCTCAATTATGTGACTTCAATGTAAAAATTCTGATTAGTGAACCCAAAATGCAGCAATTTTGCCTGACCCCCACCAGTGAAGCACATCTGGTGTACACTAGGCAGAGTAACTAGGACTAACTGAAATAAATTTGCTGGCATTAAAAGCATAGCAAATTACATTCTTGTGTGAACAAGAACCTAATTTTAATGCATGTGCTTTCAGTTTTAACAAATTAATTAATTTGGTGGTTGATATATATCTCTGTCCATCTTTGTGGCATTGTATAAAGTAAGTGACATAATACTGTAATAAGCAACCTCTCAGATTACAAATGCAAGCTGTATTCCAAAACATATAGGAAAATTAAAGGATAAAAGCTAAGGGATAGTTCTGCCCATGCGCATTTGCACCCTACACTGCCTACAAATTCACTGCCCTTTATTTAACTCTTTTATCTTAATTTTTATGATGTGTGTTCTGCAATTTATGTCTCACTTTTTACACTCATTAGTGACTTTATCATTTATGTAGTTTTAGATGAATTTCACATTTGAGCTTAAATTCTACAGTATATTTTTAATGCCTTGGTGTTTTTAGAATTTCAAATCTTTTGAATAACATTTTTTTTTTTTTTAGATATACTTTAAAGTTTTGAACATGCATCAATAACTATTATTTTGCAATCTAGGAGATTGTGGGTACTTTTTTATTGCCAGTGTCGATCAATAGTAAATATTAGAAAAAATTTGCTTGTTAAAATACTTATGCCCTGTACACACGATAGGATTTTCCGATGGACAACGTGTGATAGGACCTTGTTGTCGGAAATTCCGACCGTGTGTAGGCTCCATCACACATTTTCCATAGGAATTTCCGACACACAAAGTTTGAGAGCTTGCTATAAAATTTTCTGGCAACAAAATTCGTTGTCGGAAATTCCGATCATGTGTACACAAATCCGACGCCCAAAGTGCCACGCATGTTTAGAATAAATTAAGAGAGGAAAGCTATTGGCTACTGCCCCGTTTATAGTTCCGACATACGTGTTTTACGTCACCGCGTTCAGAAAGATTGGATTTTCCGACAACTTTGTGTGACCGTGTGTATGCAAGACAAGTTTGAGCCAACATCCGTCGGAAAAAATCCTAGGATTTTGTTATCAGAATGTCTGATCAATGTCCGACCGTGTGTATGGGGCATTAGTGTTACATCCCAGGACCCTGCATTTACTGTATCTGGTCTCCCACAGTTCACAGAACATGGAAATGCAATTATTTTTGTAAATATAAACTGCTAAATACCTTTTCTCATCAGCAGCATATAGCAGTCTTGTGACTTCTATGAGTGTCTGGTTAAAGCTTGTAGGATATGTTTTCATTCTCCTCTGACTGCCCTATGAGGCTGCAGGACCCCTGACCTTCTGTCTGGACAGTGCTGATTGGCCCTGTGCTGATCACATGCAACCTCCCAAGAAAAAAAAAAACACTCTCTAGCAATACACACAAAACTGAGCATGTGCAGAGTGACTCCAAAGGCTCTGTACTATTAAGATATGGATTGGGGACAGTGGAAGAAGGGGAGGATCAGAAAAGATGGGATCAAACAGCCTTTTTACACAATGCGTGGGATTAACCCCTTAGGTTCTAACAAGCATGCTTTAATGCATTATCAGACTGATTTTACTGTTGTGGGTTTAGTAACACTTTATTATTGAATACATGGGTATAAGTTGTTGCTAAAAACCTTTATTGTATTCTCTGTCTAATGTTTAATTTCATGCAATTTCTTAGATGTTTGTCAATGTTCATGGCTTCTTTTTCATACAGCATGGAAGGTTTTCGGGTGGTTAAACTAAATGAAGTTATACGGCAGGTGGATGTAGTCATCACTTGTACAGGTAACCAGGTATACAAAAGCTGGGTTTTTTAAATATATAAAAAAAGTCTATATAATTTAAAGTAAAAAAAGACAAATGTATGTTCTGTAACTTAGGGTTAAATACCTTGTTACTTTTATTTGTTTGATAACCAGTAACTCTGTTAAACTTTTCATACAGCTGGGTGCAGTTTACTTAGAGCCCTTGCACACTGGGGCGGTTTGCAGGCGCTATTGCGCTAATAATAGCGCCTGCAAACCGACCTGAAAGTGCCGCTGCTGTGTATCCAGTGTGAAAGCTCCGAGGGCTTTCACACTGGAGCGGTGCGCTGGCAGGACGGTAAAAAAAGTCCTGCCAGCAGCATCTTCGGAGCGGTGAAGGAGCGGAGTGTATACCGCTTCTTTACCGCTCCTGCCCATTGAAATCAATGGGACGGCGCGTCTATACCGCCGGCAAAGCGCCTCTGCAGAGGCGCTTTGCGGTGGTATTTAACCCTTTCTCGGCCGCTAGCGGGGGGTAAAACGTCGAATACCGACGGTAAAACGCCGCTAATAATAGCGGCGTTTTACCGCCGACGCCGCTCCCGCCCCAGTGTGCAAGGGCTCTTAGACTTGATAAGGCATGATTACATATGATCAACTACATAAACACAGCACCAATCCAGTCCATGGGAGTCCTCAACTTCTGGATTGAAGTTCCCTAAGATCTTCTGGATCGAGACACCCATGACAGAGCCCTGAATTTAACTTTGTCTTCCTCCCTACACTGTGTGTGTGTGTGTGTGTGTGTGTGTGTGTGTATATATAATGTATGTATGTGTGTGTGTGTGTGTATATATAATGTATGTGTGTGTGTGTGTGTGTATATATATATATATATAATGTGTGTGTGTGTGTGTGTGTGTATATATAGTGGGGACGGAAAGTATTCAAACCCCCTTAAATTTTTCACTCTTTGATATATTGCAGCCATTTGCTAAAATCATTTTCTTTTTTTTTTCCTCGTTAATGTACACACAGCATCCCATATTGACAGAAAAACACAGAATTGTTGACATTTTTGCAGATTTATTAAAAAAGAAAAATTGAAATATCACATGGTCCTAAGTATTCAGACCCTTTGCTCAGTATTTAATAGAAGCACCCTTTTGATCTAATACAGCCATGAGTCTTTTTGGGAAAGATGCAACAAGTTTTTCATACCTGGATTTGGGGATTCTCTGCCATTCCTCCTTGCAGATCCTCTCCAGTTCTGTCAGGTTGAATGGTAAACGTTGGTGGACAGCCATTTTTAGGTCTCTCCAGAGATGCTCAATTGGGTTTAAGTCAGGACTCTGGCTGGGCCATTCAAGAACAGTCACAGAGTTGTTGTGAAGCCACTCCTTCATTATTTTAGCTGTGTGCTTAGGGTCATTGTCTTGTTGGAAGGTAAACCTTCGGCCCAGTCTGAGGTCCTGAGCACTCTGGAGAAGGTTTTCGTCCAGGATATCCCTGTACTTGGCCGCATTCATCTTTCCCTCGATTGCAACCAGTTGTCCTGTCCCTGCAGCTGAAAAACACCCCCACAGCATGATGCTGCCACCACCGTGCTTCACTGTTGGGACTGTATTGGACAGGTGATGAGCAGTGCCTGGTTTTCTCCACACATACCGCTTAGAATTAAGGCCAAAAAGTTCTATCTTGGTCTCATCAGACCAGAGTATCTTATTTCTCACCATCTTGGATTGCTTCAGGTGTTTTTGTAGCAAACTCAATGCTGGCTTTCATGTGTCTAGCACTGAGGAGAGGCTTCCATCGAGCCACTCTGCCATAAAGCCCCGACTGGTGGAGGGCTGCAGTGATGGTTGACTTTCTACAACTTTCTCCCATCTCCTGACTGCATCTCTGGAGCTCAGCCACAGTGATCTTTGGGTTCTTTACCTCTGTCACCAAGGCTCTTCTCCCCCGATAGCTCAGTTTGGCCGGACGGGTTCTGGTTGTCCCAAACGTTTTCCATTTAAGGATTATGGAGGCCACTGTGCTCTTAGGAACCTTAAGTGGAGCAGAAATTTTTTTGTAACCTTGGCCAGATCTGTGCCTTGCCACAATTCTGTTTCTGAGCTCTTCAGGCAGTTCCTTTTGACCTCATGATTCTCATTTGCTCTGACATGCACTGTGAGCTGTAAGGTCTTATATAGACAGGTGTGTGGCTTTCCTAGTCAAGTCTAATAAGTATAATCAAACACAGCTGGACTCAAATGAAGGTATAGAACCATCTCAAGGATGATAAGAAGAAATGGACAGCACCTGAGTTAAACATGAGTGTCACAGCAAAGGGTCTGAATACTTAGGGCCATGTGATATTTAAGTTTTTCTTTTTTAATAAATCTGCAAAATGTCAACAATTCTGTGTTTTTCTGTCAATATGGGGTGCTGTGTGTACATTAATGAGAAAACAAAATAACTTAAATGATTTTAGCAAATGGCTGCAATATAACAAAGAGTGAACAATTTAAGGGGGTCTGAATACTTTCCGTCCCCACTGTATATACACACACACATACAGTGCTCAGCATAAATGAGTACACCTCTGTTGAAAAGTAAGATTTTAATCAATATCTCAGTGAGCACAAGAACAATTTCCAAAATTTTGACAAAACTGAGTTTCATAGAACATTTGTTTAGCTCATTACATGAAAGTAAAGCTAATATAACTTAGATTACAAAATCTTCAATTTTACTCAAATTAGTTAATGCAAAAATGAATACACCCCACAACAAAAACTACTACATCTAGTATTTTGTATGACCTCCATGATTTGTAATGTCGGTACCAAGTCTTCTAGGCATGGAATGAACAAGTTGGTGACATATTGAAACATCTATCTTTTTCAATTCTTCAAGAATTAGCTCTTTTGGAGCCTGCATACTGGATGGAGAGTGATGCTCAACTTGTCTCTTCAGAATTCCCCATAGGTGTTCGATTGGGTTCAGGTCAGGAGATATATATGGCCACTGAATCACTTTCACCCTGTTCTTTTTCAGAAATGCAACGGGCCTTAGATGTGTGTTTTGGATCATTGTCATGAAAAGTGCAGGACGACCAAGGGCACGGAGTGATAGTAGCATCTTCTCTTGCAATATAGAGCATTACAACTGTGAATTCATGATACCATCAATGAAATGCAACTCCCTGACACCCGCAGCATTCATGCAGCCCCACAGAAGGACAGTGCCACCACCATATTTCACTTTATACACCACACATTTTTCTTTGTACCCTTCACCTTTGCGACGCCATACAGTGTTGAAGCCATCAGTTCCCAAAACATTTATCTTGGCCTCATCACTCCAGAGTACAGAGACCCAGGAGTCCTCTTCTTTTTCAGCATGTGCCCTGACAAATTCTAGGCAGAATCTTTTTGTGCATGGGCTTTAGGAGAGGCTTCCTCCGTGGATGACACCTATGCATGCCATTCCTCTGCGGTGTATCCTGTATTGTGTCACAGGAAACAATCACCCTAATTTGGCTTTCTACTTCTTTAGCTAACTTACATGGCGATTTTCTTCAACCCTTCTCATCAGAAAACACTACTGTCAAGGTGTTAATTTCCATGGATGGCTTGGACACCTCTGTGAGATAGTTGCAGTTCCATCTTTGTTAAATGTTTGTATCACTTTTGCTAACAGTATTCTGACTGATAAGTAAAGCTTTGCTGGTCTTCTTGTAGCCCTCACCTTTCTTGTGTAAAAAAATTACTTTCTTTCTCAGGCCTTGTGAAATTTCTCTTCCATGTGGTGCTATTGCTGACAGCATGAAATGGGAAGGGGTTTTCTTTAACCACTTCAATACCAGGCACTTTCGCCCCTTCTCGCCTAGGCCAATTTTCAGCTTTCAGCGCTGTCACACTTTGACAATTTCGCGGTCATACAACACTTTACTCAAACAAATTTTTTATCATTTTGTCCCCACAAATAGAGCTTTCTTTTGGTGGTATTTGATCACCTCTGCAATTTTTATTTTTTGGCGCAACAAATAAAAAAAGACCGAAAATTTTGAAGTTTTTGTTTGTTTCTGTTAAAATTTTTTGTAAATAAGTACGTTTTCTTCTTCAATGAGGGGAACTGGTATGGCTGCACTGACGGCACTGATAAGGCGGCATTGATGGGCACCGATGAGGTGGCACCAATGAGGTGGCACTGATGATGAGCACTGATAGGCAGTACTGATAGGTGGCACTGGTATGCAGCACTGATGGGCACTCATAGGTGGCACTGATGGGTACTTATAGGTGGCACTGATGGGTACTTTTGGGTGGTACTGATAGGTGGCACGGATGGGCACTAATAGGTGGGCACTGGGCACGGATGGACACTGATAGGTGGCACTGCTGGACACTGATGGGTGGCACTGATGACACTGGGCGGCATTGCTGGGCATCACTGATTTTATTTTGGTACATGATGGTGCCAGTCAGTGCCCATTTGTGGGCACTGACTGGCACAGATTGGGCATCATTTGCACATGTGGATGTCCATGGGGTACATACCTGGCCATCCACATGTTGCCCACTTCCCTGGTGGTCCTGGGGGCTTCCCTGGTGGTCTAGTGTGGGCATCCGAGGGGGGGGCTGTGCTGATAAATAATCAGCGCAGACCCCCCATCAGGAGAGCCGCCGTTCGGCTCTCCTCTACTCGCGTCTGTCAGACGCGAGTGAGGAAAAGCCGATCAACGGCTTTTCCTATTGACATCGTGATCAGCCGTGATTGGACAAGGCTGATCACGTGGTAAAGAGCCTCCGCCGGAGGCTCTTTACCGAGATCAATGTATCGGTGTTTCAGACTGACACACCTCTCCACCGATCGCCGCTAAGCGTGCCCCCATGGGCGCGCGGTGGCATGTTATCCTGAAGGACGTCATATGATGCCCAGTCAGGAGAACAGAACCACTTCCTGGACGTCAGTCTGCTATTGACCAGGCGGGATGTGGTTAAAGTGGGGTTCCACCCAAAAAAACAAAAATACATGAAAAATTCTAAAAAAAAAAATTTGGATATTTTTTTTTTTTTTTTTTATTACTTACCTCTAAATTCCTGTTGCTAGGTGGTCCCTCGTAGTCTGCCTCTTCCTTTGCCTGGGCTGGTGACATCACTTCCCCCTCAACACAGGAAGTGCTCCGCTCTGCTCCCTTCCTCCTGTCAATCATCTGGGACCCATTACAGATCCCAGGTGATTGAGCGGCCAATCAAGGCGCGCAGCGCCACTCGCGCATGCGCAGTGGGTGCCAGGCTGTGAAGCCACAGCCCGGCGCCCACAGTTGAAATGTCGGCGCCGACGAGCGGGGGGGGGGGGGGGGCCAGCGGGGCTTCGATCCCCCGCATTGCTGGACCCAGGGACAGGTAAGTGTCCAATTAAAAGTCAGCAGATGCAGTATTTGTAGCTGCTGACTTTTATTTATTTATTTTTTTAATGGACCCCCTGGGTGGAACTCCTCTTTAAGTAATGCCCTTTTATAATTAACTGTCTGTTGGACACCAGTTTAATGAATAATTAGACTCACCTGTAGTTGAATTCTTGTTAATTAGGATTTTGTTGTCTAAAATTTAGCAATGAGACTTTTATTGGGGTGTATTCATTTTTGCAACATGGTCTTCAATTCAATTAATTAGTTAAGAAAAATACTTTTTGTGTGTGCAACGAGTCTTGGTTGGAAGCAATGGCCCCATTTGTGGGAGTATTTTGTGGTACAGTGTCCCATAGAAAATTGATTCTGAAAGGAAAGTAAAGGTTTTCTGACAAATCTGTTGGGGTGTACTCATTTATGCTGAGCACTGTGTATGTGTGTGTGTGTATGTATATGTGTGTGTGTATATATATATATATATATATATATATATATGCACACACACAGAAATTAATATTTATAAACTATTATAATGCTTAAGGTGAAATCAATACTTTGATTTAGGGGAGGGCACAATTCCACTATAGTGACTATCGCAGATTGTGCTGGAATGTTGCACTGGTACTGCTGCTGTAGTCCAACTTGTGTACACAAAGGAAATGAAGGTACAAGAACATAATTTTTAGTTGAAATATATAGGTTCAGATACACTCTGAGGCATCAAAAATAAGTATACCATTCAAGATATGGATACAATATTACTGACCGTAATCAAATTCCAGTTCTTTTCTCTCTATTCCAGATTCAACCTAATCAGATAAAAACTCTGAAATACCTATCATGTAGCATCAAGATTACATGGTGCTCTGTTCTACAATCTTTACAACTGGTATTAAGCACTTCAGCTCTGGAAGTGCTCCCTTTCCGCACCAGGCCATTTTTTACGATACAGCACTGGGATATTTTAATTAACAATTGTGCAGTCATAAACAAAAAACGACTGACAATTTTGGAAAAAAAAATATATATTTTTGACTTTCTGCTCTAAAACACATCAATTTAGGCCAATAAGTATTCTGCTTCATACTTTTGGTAAAGAAAATCCCAATAAGCGTATATTGATTTGTTTTGTGCAAAAGTTATGCCGCGTACACAGGGTCGGAATTTCCGACAACAAATGTTCGATGCGAGCTTGTCGGAAATTCCGACCCTGTGTAGGCTCTATCGGACATTTGCTGTCAGAATTTCTGACAACAAATGTTTGAGAGCTAGTTCTCAAATTTTCCGACAACAAACCTTGTCGGAAATTCCGAGCGTGTGTTCCCAATTCCGACGCACAAAACTCCACGCATGCTTGGAATCAAGCAAAAGAGCCGCACTGGCTATTGAACTTCATTTTTCTCGGCTCATCGTATGTCTTGTACGCCACTGCATTCTTGACGTTCGGAATTTCCGACAACATTTGTGCGACCGTGTGCATGCAAGACAAGTTTGAGCCAACATCCGTCTTAAAAAAATCCACGGTTTTATTGTCGGAATGTCCGATCGTGTGTACGCGGCATTATAGCGTCTACAAACTATGGATATATTTACAGAAATGTTATTTATTTTGTTTTTTTACTAGTAATGGGGATCAGCGACTTATAGCGGGACTGCGATATTGCGGCAGACAAATTGGACACCTAACTGCTTTTTTGGGAACCAGTGACACTAATACAGGGATCAGTGCTAAATATATGCACTGTCACTGTACTAATGACACTAGCAGGGAAGGGGTTAACACGGTGATCAAAGGGTTAACTGTGTGCCTAAGGTCCATAGTTTTGTGGACAGGGCCAGATTACCACCACTTTTAGCACCAACATCCCATAATGTCAAGGACTGATAGTGAGCAGGATAAAGAAAAGAGACTTTTCAGGTGCAGAGACATGTCATTACACAAAAAAGATATATATAAAAAATTGCAAAATTGTATTTGTTTGCAAAAAATTGTTTAAACACATTTGTACAACCATATGTTACCATACACCAAACAATGGATTTTTTTTGTTTTTATTGGTCATCACGCTTGTATTTCAACATGTTTTGCCATTTTTGAGAATCCAGAAATCACCAAATTAACATCATATCCATATTGCCAAATAAAAATATATAATTATTCCCGCGTTATCAGGTGTATAACAGACTGGACTAAATAGGAAAAGCTGCCTGCACCGAATCAGGTACAAACCAAACCCTGTGGATCAATAATAATATAACTAAGTGGTGCCGCGCTAATCCTGGGTAAATTAGCTAAAATAACTTATATCAGTGTGACATGCATTTAGAGTGTGCATCCGAAAGTATAGGTTACACTTTGGGAGTGATAGCATCAGCCGTGTAAAATTCTACACTCATATGACAGCAAATCTAAGTAGTGAAAAAATAATCGTCTATAGTGACAACAATAAATAAGTATATCTCATCATGTCCATAAACAAAATAAATAACACTAATGTAAGAGTGTCATTTAATGATAAAGTGCATAATGCAATATAAAGTGAATCATAGTGTGTAACAGACATGCAACACATAAAGTGACAATGTGCAGCAGTGCAACTAAATTTTCAACAGTAAAGTGTCCAAGAAATATCAGGTGCTTCAACATAGAATCCTTTTTATATAATGTGACTGCAATGTCCTGACATGCAATTGTTGCAACAATACAAAGTGTTTAAACAAAAAGTCTTTCTTTTATAATGTGGCAGCAACGTCCTGACATGCATCAGTCGCAGTGCAGTGCTCAAGATAAATCACAAAGTGCACATCTTCGTGTTTAGACACACAGGTAAGTAATGGCCCCTTACCTTAAGGTAATAGGGCAAACGCATGTGACCAAAAATCTTTAGGGGTATCCTCCTATAGATGCAAACGCTAGCCTCACGGTCCTAGTCCCAGGGGATAATTCCCTCAGATGTTTAGGGGGAGTGTAGAAGATGACAAAGAAACAGGGGGGATCCCAATAGCGTAATAACGTTTAAACAGCAGTTTTTATTAGATAAGATAAAGGGTACTCACATAAACAACATTAAAAACATTCCTGTCTCCAACGAGCGGTGAGCTCGTCTACCTC
The DNA here is from genome assembly GCF_042186555.1 of Aquarana catesbeiana. Taxonomy (NCBI): domain Eukaryota; kingdom Metazoa; phylum Chordata; class Amphibia; order Anura; family Ranidae; genus Aquarana; species Aquarana catesbeiana. Next base: position 543,365,098 of record NC_133325.1, on the reverse strand, counting down.
TCACAGCATGTAAAGCCTGTCCCGTCCCTACGCGTGACGTCACACCACACGTGACTTCATCAGGGGATGCGTACAGGCTGAAAAAGTGTCTTTAAATACTCTTATACTGGGCGGCAGTAGGAGGCCATTTTCTCGAAGTCCTATCATCATAATTACGGTGGCCATTTTCCTGAGGGTCGCACGGCGCGGCCATGTTTCAGATGTTTTGTGCGCATGCCAATACACAGTGACAGCTGATCCACACGGCCAATGAGACAGGGCAAACACTAACTCGTCTCTCACACTGTCAGCAGAGAAGGGCAAGCATAATAGTACTCGCCCGGGATTCTCCATGTCAGATGTCTCCATGTTCCCCGGTATACTTTACTTATTTTTTCGGAGCATGTCAGGACGTTGCAGTCACATTATATAAAAAGGATTCTATTTTGAAGCACCTGATATTTCTTGGACACTTTACTGTTGAAAATTTAGTTGCACTGCTGCACATTGTCACTTTATGTGTTGCATGTCTGTTACACACTATGATTCACTTTATATTGCATTATGCACTTTATCATTAATTGACACTCTAATGCCCCGTACACACGGTCGGATTTTCCTACGGAAAATGTGTGATAGGACCTTGTTGTTGGAAATTCCGACCGTGTGTAGGCTCCATCACACATTTTCCATTGGATTTTCCGACAAACAAAGTTTGAGAGCAGGCTATAAAATTTTCCGACAACAAAATCCGATGTCGGAATTTCCGATCGTGTGTACACAAATTCAACGCACAAAGTGCCACGCATGTTCATAATAAATAAAGAGATGAAAGCTATTGGCTACTGTCCCGTTTATAGTCCCGACGTACGTGTTTTACGTCACCACGTTCAGAATGATCGGATTTTCCGACAACTTTGTGTGACCGTGTGTATGCAAGACACGTTTGAGCCAACATCCGTTGGAAAAAATCCTAGGATTTTTTTGTCGGAACGTCCGATCAATGTCCGACCGTGTGTACATTATTGTTATTTATGGACATGATGAGATATACTTATTTATTGTTGTCACTATAGATGATTATTTTTTCACTACTTAGATTTGCTGTCATATGAGTGTAGAGTGTTACACGGCTGATGCTATCACTCCCAAAGTGTAACCTATACTTTCAGATCACACTCAATGCATGTCACACTGATATAAGTTATTTTAGCTAATTTACCCAGGATTAGCGCGGCACCACTTAGTTATATTCATATTGCCAAATAGTTTTTATAGCAGCTAAAATGAAGTTGCACCCACCGGGCGAGTTGTAGTTTCTACCTCTAAGAATAATTAGAGGCAATGGAGCAAAATACAGATTACATGTGATAGGAGTCTGTCCAGCAGTGCTGCATATACCCACCAACCAGGATCACAAGGTCTAAAGCTGGATCTCCAGCAGAGGGGAGTATAGTGCCACAGTGGTTCTAGTGTGAATATAAATCAAAATAAAGTATATCCAAAAAGTATACTGTATTCCCAAATAACAAATTACTTTGTTTTATTATGCTTTTTACAGGGCATTCATATTGACTTGATGTTTTTCGCAATGCTCTAAAATAACATAAGTTGTGCAAATGAGTCCGAAGGAGCCTTTAAATACAACTGAACATAGATGTGATTGTTCAAATTTGCATATAGGTTGGCTCAAAATTAATAATTAAAAAAAAGGTATACAGAAAATCACACGATAAAGGATTGAGCTATACCTATTATAATCCACTTAGAAAATGTGCAGATCTGCCAGTGACTGATCCTCCACATGGTCTGTGTTGCAGGACCAATCTGGTTCTATATAAGGAAGGGAAAGCATGCTGTCACCAAGACATGTTGAAGGACATAAAGGTAAACAAGCCAAACAAAGGAAAAAATACTATCTAATGAAGTATGTCAGTCTCTGCTCCTAATTACAGACCAGTAAGCATGTATGTGCTGGAATTGGGCTCCCTTGGACTCCAGGCAACATGGCCGCTGGTGTCCAGGGTCTTATATGCCCCCCTCGATCCCACCAGCTTGTGACGTCACGGCGGGATGCAGGACGGAGAGCCACACGTGCGCAGAGTGGGCCATCCCCGCCCCTGTAGCCACATCATATCCTTTGCCAACCTCTTGCAGGCGTGGCCAGGTGGGAGATCGCACAATACACGCAAAAGCACAGAGGGAGGAATTGCACAGGGCACAGCAATGCAATTCCTGAGCATAAAGGATATGGAGACACAGGAAGCGGGGAACCAAATCGCTACTGACCCACTCCAGCTTCTATCAATAGGGGCGTTTGGGCCATCACACAGGGAGGGGCGGAAAAACCCTAGGCAAGTTATGCATGGGCCTTGCAATCCTGGTAAGTGGGTTCATGGGGCACTGCTGGACAGACTCCTATCATGTGTAATCTGTATTTTGCTCCATTGCCTCTAATTATTTCTCTGCTAGGAACTACAACTTGCTCAGTGGGTGCAACTTAATTTTATCTGCTATAAAAACTGTCTGGCAATATGGATATAATGTTAATTTGTTGCTCTCTGGATTCTTTATACTGCTTTTGTTTATTTTATTAGCATCTTCACCAAGTTTTTTCCTGAAGAAGCCGGAAATGCGAAACATGTTGAAATACAAGCGTGATGAACAATAAAAAATATTCCCTTGTTTGGTGTATGTATGTTTTTAAAACATTTTTTGGTAAATAAAATTTAGCAATTTTTAATATATCTTTTTTTGTGTAATGACATGTCTCTGCACCTGAAAAGTCCCTTCTCTTTATCCCGCTCGTTTATCAGTGTGTGCCCAAGATGTGTTTCAGTGTTCTGTCAGTGTATTGATTGATCAGCGGGTGCTGGCGGACATCGGGTCCGCAGGGCCCGCTGAACAGCTCCCGCTCTGTAAAATCACACGTGCCCGATACCCAGAGGTGCAGGATCGTCTGTGTGTGTGTGTATAAATGTGTGTGTGTGTATGTGTGTATATGTATGTGTATATATATATATATATGTATTATAAGATCCTGCACAGCGTGGCTGTCCTGTAGTAGTAAATGTGCTATGGGGCAGTCAGGTGGTTAAATGGCAGTATTTCATTCACACAAGTACTTGATTTGATTGTAGCCGTATTCACACAAGTCAAACAAGTTCACATATTACACAAAATATTAAAAAATTAGAACAAAGCAAGGTAGATGGATTAATCCCTCCTGCTGGGAAATTGTACTCTGTCAGCAGCACCTGCAGAAAAGTTTTACAGCATGTTCCTTCAAAAGGAATAGATCAAATGATCAACTTCCGTCAAGCAAGGACAGGCACACACTGATACGAATCCGGCCTGCTGAACTGGCCAAATTTTGATCAGTGCATGGCCAGATATAGTGATGTGTCAAGTTTCCCTTCCAGAAATAAACATATGTTAGATACATTGCATAGATTTATAAACCAGAAACACATTTCAAAAAAACATGCTACTCAAAACATTTTGGCCTTTGTTTTGTTGATGTATAAATATACTTTCTGTTACCATCATTTATTACGCTTATATCAATTAATATCACATGAATTTTTGTTGTTACATTATACCAATTTTCCTTAAAGGACATTTATAAAAAGTTAATAATTCATAATGTTTGAATTGAACTTCAAAATAACCCTTATAATGTGCTAATCAAATGTGTTCATAAGGATTATACATCACGTTATTGATTTACTGTCTCAGCCTCTTGTCCATCTCCCTCTATACAGATGTTGGAAATCAGAATTAAAGGACAACACCAAGTAGACACATTAATCAAAAGCATGTTCATTTTCAGTGCCATCGGTCACTATTGTCTGCTCTTATGCTGTCCTGTGGGCTGAAATGTACAGCTAAAAATTTAAATCATTGTAATGAAGGGCCATGGCTGTAATGAATGAAGAGTTGTTTTGTTTTTTTCAGAAATGTAAGCGGAACTAAACAGAAAAAATTGCAAACAGGCAAGCAAATGCTGTCTATCTTCTGCAATAAAACAAACTAAAACTTTGTACACAGTATTAGTTTTTGTTGTGTTTTTTTTTTTTCTTCATTCAACCAGCAGGCTCAATGAAAAAAAAAAAAAAAATATTCCTTCATCCACTCCAGCATGGTGGATGCAAAAATTCTCCCCAGTGTGCTATTGCTTTCTGACGGCAGGGACTCCTCCGCTGTCAAAATACACTGATCGGCGCTGCAGCCATTGGCTGCAGACCGCTGATCAATGCAGATTTTCCATCGTAAAATGGGAAGGCTACACACAGATTGAAATTTGGCTGGTCCCTGCTGAACCAAATGATTTTCAATCCATGTGTACCCAGCTATACCTGCTTGTTTCTCATCCATTTTTAGAATATACATTGAACTGTGCATGTGCAGCTCATTGTACAGTTTTAGCATACCTCAGAATGAATGACCTCCTGTTTGTACATGAGAGTTGCATAAGATGTTGTCACAGGTAAGTAAGTGATGGGAGCCAGCCCCAATCAGCCATTTTCCATTTCTTGGTTTTAATTAATCTTACCATTGAAGCGGTGTTAAACCCAGAAACAAAAATGTAATATATTGCAGCATACTAGTCCTTAGATGTGGTGGATGCATTTTTTAAGGCCTTTTCCCTTTATGGTCACCTGGCGATTTGGCCAGTAACAAACTTTCAGTGTTAGGGTCTCTCTGCTCTGTATGGAGGAGCAACAGAGACACCACACCTTTGGAAGCGGTAGAGGGTAGTGTTTACAGGGCCATACACTATTAGCAGGCTGAATAAATAAATCTCAACAGATTTTTCCATCCATGCTATACAGCATATATGACGCCAGTAAAGAAAAAAGCATTAAAGAGGCGCTGGGACGTTGATGTGAGTTCATACAAAGTGGTAAGAGGACAAAAACATTTGAAGAGCTTAGGTTAGGCTGCTCACAACAGACAATGCTACCATCCAGTGGGTATCCCAGCAGGTTACCAGAAAAAAAAAATGCACAAATGGAAGGATCACCAGATCAAAGAATAAGAGTCCAAATTCACTTTATTAATTTATGCTAAAAAGTCAGTGTGTCTTGAGGGACAGATAAACTCCCCCTTCATCAGGACTCCAAGTGATTTGATCTCCTTTTTTTAAAATAACAAACATACTTGCCTGCCCTATTGCAGTGGATTTGCACAGAGCAGCCCAGATCCTCCTCTTCTCGGGTCCCTCTTCTGCGCTCCTGGCATCTCCCTCCTGTCGAGTGCCCCCACAACAAGCAGCTTGCTATGGGGGCACCCGAGCAGAGCTGCAGCTCCCTGTGTCCATTCAGTCACGGAGCTGCAGTTCGGCCCTGCCCCCTCTCTCTTCTGATTGGCTAACTGACTTTGACAGCCGCGGGAGCCAGTGGCGCAGCTGCCATGTCTCAGCCAATCAGGAGGGGCGTCCCAGGTGGCCGAAGGACTCGTTGACATCGCTGGACAGAGATGGAGATGGGACTCGGGTAAGTATTAGGGGGTGCTGAGGGGGGGGGGCTGCTGCACACAGAAGGCTTTTTATCTTGATGCCTTTACAACTCCTTTCAGTTAAAATAAGAAATTTGAATGGGCTCAAAATAGAGATTTTCAATGTAAATCTGTCCGAAGGCCAATTTCCATTAGTATCTGCATGAGCAATCAAGATAACTTAGCTTAGTTGCTCACGCAGATACTGCTGGCCAGTAACTCTCTTGATCCAGGAAGTCACTTCCTTGCACAGTATATATAAGGGAAAAAAACAGAGCTCGAGTGTATACACAAATCTTATTGAAAATAAATGATATTAATCATAATTGCTATTATAAATATAATTATAAAAAGTCCCAAAGCAAGAGCAGCAGCATATAGCAAAAATTGCACGTAGTATATGAAAGAGACAGGCTGCGCTATATAAATGTAGGTAAAACGATGCATTGTGTATCCAAAACGCTAAAGTGCAGTTCAAACATATGACCCCCCGGGTGAGCCAATCTTTTATAGTGCCACCACCTAATAAAAAACTTGCTTACCAGATAGTAAGCAGGGATGAGCAGATGGCTAAAACCCAGCCAGGGCCTTTCAAACACAAGCAGAGGCGTCCAGACAGGGGTGCTCACTGACCTGGATCCATACTCTATTCTCTCCTCAGCATGGATAGCCCATAGAACTCAGTAGTAATCAGGGTAAATCCGGACAAACAAGAAAAGCAACCATAGCGTAATCCCGTTTTGTAAATTTATTAATATAAAAGTATTGCACTTACAATTAATGTAGCAGAATATCGCGCTAAAAGCAGAGCCGGCCGGCTAAAGTAAAGATACCCATCCTCCTAGGACAACAGCGTGGCGACGTCAGCACGTATCCTCCTCCAGACGCATTTCATCACAGGTTGACGTTGTCAATGGGGATCGATCCTGGGGGATGGGGATTATCCTTTTCTTTGGCCGCTAGCGGGGGCTTTACCGCAGTTTTTTGGGATAAAGGTTTTACAAAAATAAATAAAAGCTAACCATTGTAAGCACCCCTGCCAGTGTCTGTGCTTAGTGTTTTGTGAAACAAACCAATATACAAAGCAGCACACACACAGAGGTGTGTTTGAAACATTTTGGTGTTTATGTATTCTAACTATTGGGAATTTGGATGTGCTAACCCTTTAAATAAAGATACTGTCATCAAAATCTCAAAACATTAAGTGAAACGTATTAATATCAGCAATTCATAAATCCACATTATAAAGTATGCATGTGAATAAATCACATGAAAAAATGTAATGTGCAAAGCTAAGTATGTAACACAATACTCTTATGCTGATGCCAGCATTTGAGAGCAAAATAAAAACAAAGGGTTGGGACTTTGAGCGAAGCACGTGATTGCAAGAGAATACCTTGATGAATATAAGCTGTTAATTAAATCATATATATTGTTTAATTCATATAAAAAAAGGGTACAAATGTGATCTCAATGTCTAATTGAAAACCGTTAACATGATACTAACACAGGAAGCAATACATATCACAAAGTTACAATTTCATAATTCATCAACATTGATAGATATAGAATTCCTGAGAATTCCTCCCGACCAGCCTCCTCTTGCAGCCTGAAACATATTGATTCTGAATGGCACAAAGTTCCCTTCAATGTAAACAAACTGACTCTCAGTAAGAGTAATGAATTATGGGAACTCCGCTCTTAAAAAAATCAAATAAAGTGACAATATTAACTGTTGCATGATCGACAGATTATAAACATTGTGTGAATCAATTATGGATTAATCGGCCCCAAAAGATTTATATGAAACTTGGACAGATGAATCCTACAAGGATAGTGATGGTGAACAGTACATCACGTAAACAGACACCAAATGTTTAATGCTCCTCTCGCCTAACCCCCCCCCCCCCCCCCCACCCGTTCGTTTCACACCAGAACATGCGAACAGACAAAAATTTGTGCGAACACCATTAAAGTCTATGGGAAACTAATGTGAAAAATCAAAAGTGCTAATTTTAAAGGCTTGTATGGAAGTTGTTGCCATAAAAAGTGTTTGTTACCCAGGTACTGGCACAGGGGACATGTATCAATGCAAAAAAAAAGTTTTTAAAATGGCCGTTTTTTTCAGGAACAGTGATTTTAAGAATGCTTAAAGTGAAACGATAAAAATAAATTATATTCCTTTAAATATCATGCCTAGAGTGTCCCCTTAGTCTGCCTGTAATGTAGCGCATTTTCCCCATGTTTATAATAGTACCGCAGCAAAATGAAATTTCTAAAGAAAAAAATGTAATTTGTAATGTAATGTAATTTAAAGTTACTCGCGGCTGTAATGTATTGCCGGATCCCGGGAATATACATAAAAAATCATTGAAAGAAAAGTCTATTACCAGGTCTTGGGGTCTGGTATGTATATTAAGAGGAACTCCACGCCAAATTTTTTTAAAAAAATGGCGTGGGGTCCCCCCAAAATCCATACCATGTACCTTCACACAGGGGGGCGGGATCTGGGGGCCCCCTTGTTAAAAATTGGCGCAGGGTTCCCCTTAAAATTTAAAGGGCCTGGTATGGACGGGGGGACCCATGCCATTTTTGTTTTCATAATTCTGTCATAGGGCTCCCCTTAACCACTTCAATATACTATATTATATATTGTGCACTGCACTATATACCCTGCACTGTAGTATATATACTATACAGACAGCACTACATAGTCTGAACTGCAGTAAATATTCTATATGGACTGCACTATATACACTGCAGAAAAATTGGGCCTTAGGTGTTGGTGGTGCCAGAACACGGTAACCCCTTGTTGGGTTCAGGAAAGGGCCCTGCTGTTAATTATTTCAAAAATTGTAATTACATGCCCCTGTTAAACAAGGGCAGAAACATTGGGCCTTGGGTGGTGGTGGTGCCAGAACACTGTAACCCCTCAGTTACTCTTGTTGGGTGCATGAACGGGCCCTGCTGTTAAATGTTATTTCAAAAATTTTAATTATATACCCCTGTTAAACAGGGGCAGAAAAATTGGACCTTGTCTGGTGGTGGTTCCCTAAACCAAAAATATTATTGGAAGCTAGCATCATGATTGAGGAGGAATAGGATAGGCAGTCTTCAAGGGATCCCAAATCCGTAGAAAATTCAGTCAGTTACATCAGCATCAGGTGCTTGATAGCTGCTGATCCAGGACTGATTCATTTTTATAAATGCAAGCCTATCAATGGAGTCTGTGGACAGGTGCACTCTTTGATCCATTACAAACCCTCCAGCAGCAATGTGCATTCAGAAAGCACGCTGAATGCAGGACAGGCCAGTAGCTTGATTGCATATTGAGCAAGTTCTGGCCAGTGGTCCATCCTCAAGACCCAGTAACCCAGTGGATGCTCTGTTGGAAAGGTCTCCAAGTCTGCTCTTGCCCCTAGATATTCCTGCACCATATAATGCAGACCTTGACGCTGAGGACTGAAAAATTCATTAAGGATCACATTATCCGTAACTACCTCCTCCCAGCCACGTGCAGCTCCTTGGGTTTCTGGGGACTAAAAAACATCCCTTTAAGACTGCTGCATGTTATCCTTGACATCCTTGCTGACACAATCTTCCTCCTCTTCTTTCTGTGTGTTTGGCAGACCCACAGGAATGCTATCTGCATAAAGGGGGCCTTGAGAGGAAAGGAAGTCCTCATCTTCCTCCTACCCTGTCCATGATACCACAAAGTGTGTGCTCCAGCAAGAAGACTAGAGGGACAGTGTCACTGATGCATGCATTGTCGTTGCTCACCATCCTTGTGGCCTCATCAAATGGTGACAGGACAGTGCATGTATCCTTGATCAGTAGCCACTGGTGTGGCGAAAAGGAACAGAGCTCCCCTGACCCTGTCCTGGGGCCATACTCGCACAGGTACTCCTTTATGGCCCTCTGCTGTGTGTGCAGCCGCTGCAGCATTGCCAACGTTGCATTCCACCTGGTGTGCATGTCACAAATGAGGCTGTTGGTGGGCAGGTTGCATTCCCTTTGAATGTCAGCCAGCCGAGCACTGGTGTTGTATGACCGGCGGAAATGACCACAGACTTTTCTAGCCTGCCTCAGGAGATCTTGTAAGTTTGGGTACCTGGTCAAGAAATGCTGCACCACCAAATTCAAGTCGTGTGCCAAACATGGAACATGGGTCAAGTGTCCCTGTCGAAGGGCAGAGAGAGGCTTGGTGCCATTGTCGCATACAACCATTCCTGGCTGAAGCTGGCATGGCGTCAACCACCTCTGAGCCTGCCCCTGCAGAGCTGACAGAATCTCTGCTCCAGTGCGGCTCCTGTCCCCTAGGCATACCAACTCAAACACCGCATGGCGTATTTTTGCCTGACTGCTTGCGTAGCCCCTTGAACGCTTACAGAGCACCACTGGTTCAGAGAACAAATCTGCAGAAGAGGCCATAGAGGAAGAAGAGGAGGAGGGGGTGGAGAAGAGAGCTGTGTCAGAATCACCGCTAGCATTTTGGAGGCGTGGTGGCAGAACAAGCTCCTACAATACTGAACCTTGTCCTGCATCCTTCCTAGCTGCCAGCAGAGTTACCCAGTGCGCCATGAAGAAAAGGTAACGTCCTTGCCCATGCCTGCTGGACCACGAGTCAGCGGTAATATGAACCTTACTGCTGACCACCCTGTCTAACGAGGTCAAAACTTTGGCTTCCACATGGCGGTAGAGAGCTGGAATGGCCTTACGTGAAAAGAAATGGCTTATTGGAACCTGCCAGTGAGGTACAGCACATTCCATTAAATCATAAAAGGGGGAGCGAGTCTACCAGCTAAAAAGGCAGCAGTTACAGTGCTAGCAATTTGGCCAGTTTTGGCTAGCATTTAGACGCTGAGCATGTGGATGGCTGGGACCAAATTTCTTTTTACAGTTCAGCAACTGGGGTAGGGAAATTTGCCTGCTGAATTCAACTGGTGGTGTACTGCTAGCAGATTGGCTGCAAGTACTTGTGACACCTATTGCTATACCCTCATTCCTCTCAGTGCAGGTTTTTGAGAGGACTGGAGGTATAGTAGGGTTTGAGATCCCAGATGAGGAGCAAGGATAAGTCCGCCTTTTTTTATCATGTGGGTCTTTCAGGTGCTGCTGCCAATGAACTGCATGGCAGATCATCATATGTCTGGTCAAGCATGTGCTGCTCGAGTGGCTGCTGTTCTGGCCATGCTTGATCCGCTTCAGTTATAGGTTGCAAACAGCAACGGTGCAATCTGCTGGACACATGTCGAAAAAGGCCCACACCAAGGAACTTTTACAAGTCAGTGGGGAGTCAGCAGCGCCCTACAACTGCAGAGCTCTGCGGTGTGATGCAATAGGGTGACTGCCCTTAAGCTGCCCCCTAGAGGGCATCCTGCCTCGGAGTTGTTCCTCCTCCTCACTTTCCTCCTCTCTTCTCTCAGGCACAGTCACAGTCAGTGACCTCATCATCCCCTCCCTCCTCGTCACTGGAGCAAACTTGGCAGTATGCTGCAGCTTGGGAAACATGACTGCCAGTTTCTTGTCCTTCTGTGGCACCCCCACTCTCTAGGCTCACTTTACTCCCTTCCTCAACCTGGAAACCAACATCGGAGCCTTCAAATTGCTGCGCATCCTCCAGCAGCATGTAACTGACACGGCGGTCGAATAATTCTGGGGACTCCTGTGCATGATGGTGGGGCTACAAAAGGAGTAACTGTGGACAAGGAGCCAGTGGAATAGGCCGCTTTGGCAGCTGCGTTGGAAGGCAAACTACTATGAGCCTGGGTGACAGAAGATGAGGAGGATGACGGCTTTGTTATCCACTCCACTAACTCTTCTGCATGTTGTGGCTCAATAACAAGGCCAGCAGCAGAAAAAAAGGACAAGCGTTCCCCACGGCCACCTGCAGAGGATGCACCATGTCCACGACCACAACCGTTGACTGTAGACACAGAGGCTGCTTGCCCTCTTTTAGTGGCCTGTGAGCGTCTGCCTCTCCTTGGTGGCTTTCCGGACATGATGGGGATTTTTTCTTTTCACAGCACAATACACTGTAGTATATAGTGTGCATTAGAAACTGTACACAGTCCGCATTGTATTATATACTGTGTACACCGCCTGAAGCGTATTGGAAACTGTACAGGCTACACTGAGTGCAGTGTGTGTGTAAAATATATTGTCGTATGCAAAAGTTTAGGAACCCCTGACAATTTCCATGATTGTCATTTATAAATATTTGGGTGTTTGGATCAGCAATTTCATTTTGATCTATCAAATAACTGAAGGACACAGTAATATTTCAGTAGTGAAATATAGGTTTATTGGATTAACAGAAAATGCACAATATGCATCAAAACAAAATTAGATAGGTGCATAAATTTGGGCAGCCCAACAGAAAAATCACATCGATATTTAGTAGAACCTCCTTTATCAGAAATAACAGCCTGTAGACGCTTCCTATAGCCTGTAACGAGTGTCTGGATTCTGGATGAATGTATTTTGGACCATTCCTCCTTACAAAACATCTCCAGTTCAGTTAGGTTTGATGGTTGCCGAGCATGAACAGCCCGCTTCAAATCACCCCACAGATGTTCAATAATAATCAGGTCTGGGGACTGGGATGGCCATTCCAGAACATTGTACTTGTTCCTCTGCATAAATGCCCGAGTAGATTTTAAGCAGTGTTTTGGGTCGTTGTCTTGTTGAAATATCCAGCCCCGGCGTAACTTAAACTTTGTGACCGATTCCTCAACATTATTCTCAAGAATCTGCTGATATTGAGTGGAATCTATGCGACCCTCAACTTTACCAGATTCCCAGTACCGGCACTGGCCACACAGCCCCACAGCATGATGGAACCTCCACCAAATTTTACTGTGGGTAGCAAGTGTTTTTCTTGGAATGATGTGTTCTTTTGCCGCCATGCATAACGCCCCTTGTTATGACCAAATAACTCAATCTTTGTTTCATCAGTGCACAGCACCTTATTCCAAAATGAAGCTGGCTTGTCCAAATGTGCGTTTGCATACCTCAAGCGACTCTGTTTGTGGCGTGTGTTCAGAAAAGGCTTCTTTCGCATCACTCTCCCATACAGCTTCTCCCTGTGCAAAGTGCGCTGAATTGTTGAAGGATGCACAGTGACATCATCTGCAGCAAGTTGATGTTGTAGGTCTTTGGAGGTGGTCCGTGGGCTGTTTTTGACTGTTCTCACTATCCTTCGCCTTTGCCCCTCCAATATTTTATGTGACCTGACACTTCTGGCCTTAACAAGAACTGTTCCTGGGGTCTTCCATTTCCTCACTATGTTCCTCACAGTGGACACTGATAGCTTTTATCTCTGCGATAACTTTTTGTAGCCTTCCTCTAAACCATAATGTAGAGCAATCTTTGTTTTCAGGTCATTTGAGAGTTGTTTTGAGGCCCCCATGTTGTCACTCTTCAGAGGAGAGTCAAAGAAAACAACAACTTGGCCACCTTAAATACCTTTTCTCATGATTGGATGCACTTGTCTATGAAGTTCAAGGCTTAATGAGCTCACCAAACCAATTGTATGTTCCAATTAATCAGTGCTAAGTAGTTACAGGTATTCAAATCAACAAAATGACAAGGGTGCCCAAATTTATGCACCTGTCTAGTTTCGTTTTGATGCATATTGCGCATTTTCTGTTAATCCAATAAACCTCATTTCACTACTGAAATATTACTGTGTCCTTCAGTTATTTGACAGATCAAAATGAAATTGCTGAAACAAACACCCAAATATTTATAAATGACAATCATGGAAATTGTCAGGGGTTACTAAACTTTTGCATTCGACTGTGTGTGTGTATATATAGTCAGTCTCTCTCTTTCTCTTTCTCTCTCTCTCTCTCTTACTGTACACCGCCGAATGAACTGTATATATGCTACACTTAATGACGAGTGTGTGTATATAATATACTAGACTGTGTATATATTTTATATAGATATATATATTCGAAGCTCTATGGCCGAGATGGGTGTGAACAACATAGACTTGCCATAAGACTTACAACATGAAATGGACCTGAAGTGTGCCCTGGTCTGCTGGTCGGTATACCAAACAAGGGGGCATACCCAAGATTAGTAATAGATATTGCGGAGAGAAATGAATTTGAGAAATGCCCTGAAAGGGGGATGGAAGGGTGGGTATCGCGCACAGGAACCGACAAAGACCACAGGCGGGCGGGCTGCTTAAATATCCCCCGGGCTCCTCCCATAAATTCAGGCCACCATACTGGCATTCTTACTTATGGTCGAAGCCCTATGGCCGAGATGGATGTGAGCAACACAGACTTGCCATAAGACTTACAACATGAAATGGACCTGAAGTGTGCCCTGGTCTGCTGGTCGGTATACCAAATAAGGGGGCAAAAACATTCAGGTAGGGGTGTAGTTTTTTAGTTTTAGCTTTATTCATTGAGCAAGCTCTGTGAATGCTCTGACATTTCTAACTGAGGATTCGGGATGTACTGGGAAAAGTAGGCAGACTTCCACCTGCCTAATCTCTTGATAATGTGATCTGGGACCCCATGCTGGGATACGGCTGAGGCTGCTCGAATTCGGAATGAGTGACCGGAGTACTGACTACTGACTGGGGTTGAGGTGTAGGTTGCGTAGAAGAATCCTCACAGAATTGATGAACTGGCAGCCACTCAAGGGTTTGATCGGAAAAGGTAGTAGGGGACTAGAGTTCGATTGCTCTGGTAGGAGTGACAGTAGGCAGTCGAGTATTGTTACTGGACACCAGACATTGTTTGTTTTGAAGAGATGGATGTCTATACCGGAGCCTGATTGCTGGGTTTTGGATACAGCAAGGTGGAGGATGAAATGGTCTTGGTAGCGAGCCAGGTGATGTCTACGCAGAACTTGGCCAGCGGGGTTGCTGCAGGTAAACTCGCTAGGCCGCAAAAACCCATAGTAGGCTAGGTAGATGGCTGCTTGTATGACCAGGGTGGAGAGAAGGCCAAACGGAGAACTAGAAAGGATAGTAGACATATCCTTGAAGATGGCACTCGTTATAGGCAGGCACTTGGCATCGGTTATGGGTTGTTGTTTCTGAATGCCGCATAGGAAGGCTCAGATCGCATGGGATGCGAATAAGGATGGTTTCGCGGGATCTCGTAAAGCCAGAAAGTGTTGGATGCCGGCTAAGTATAGTCGGATAGTGTTATGAGGTAGGGCCAATTGATTATGGCAATATGAGATTAAAGCCAGTATGTGCTTTGTGTCTGTTGATGTTATCGCGGAGCAGGATGCTAGGAATTTGCTGAATACGTTCATAGCTGTGTGGTAGGCTTTGAGCGTGTTGTGGGATAAAGACTGATTGATGAGCTGGGTTGTGCTGTAAAGATGCTGTTCTAGTCCAGAGTCAGCTGAGACCAAGGTGGGATAAGGGCTGATATTGGGTCGGCTCCAGGTTTCTGCAGAAAAAAAGAAATGTAATTAAAGCGGGTCAGCGCGTCTGCTGCGAGGTTGAACTTGCCCGGAATGAATGTGCAGTGGACATTAAACTGGTGTTGTAGAGATAGTTGTACCAGCCTGGGTAGGAAGGACATAATCGGGAGCGACTTGGACCTGCTTTTATTAATAATATCGGCCGTGACCTGGTTGTCGGTGGCGAAGGCCACAGTTTGTCTGGTCCAGATATGACCCCTGAGCTAAGCGGCTGCCACAATCGGGTATAATTCAAACAGGGAGGAAGACCGGGTAAACCCAGGGATTAGGAGTATCTGTAGAGGCCATGGTCCCGCAAACCAATGGTGGGCAAAAACTGCAACGAAGCCTGTGGAGGCTGCGGCATCTGTCACTACCTACGGTGATAGGGGTGATATTGATGGTATAAACATGGATATTACTTTCCAACTAGTAAGGAGCTCCTCCCACATTGACAGATCCGCTACTGCCGCGGCGTCTAAGCTAAGGATCTGATTGGGGTCCTGTGTCTGGGAGAGGAAGACCAGGAGGCGTGAAACAAAAGATCAACCCTGAGGAATGATCCTCATTGCAAAATTGAGCATTCCCAAGAGGAAGCTGCTTCTTAGTACACCCCTGTGTGCGGGTGAAGTCTTGAAGAACTGAACTGATGCGGGTCAGTTTGTCGAGGGGGAGGCTGGCCTGCATGGAGCGAGTGTCTAGGTTGGCTCCGAGGAAGGTGATGGATGACTACTTAAACTTAGGAGGTTACTAAGTGGCCGGGTCGTGTAACTGCAAAGGGAACTAGTGGTGAGGTGAAGGTAAACAAATGAATAGAGACAATGAGTGAACTTCAAAGGAAAACGGGGGTTTTCTTTTTTTTTTTTCTTTTTTTTTTTTTTTTTAGACAGTTGCGTCGTAGAGGCGACTGAGATCGAACATCAGTGGAGCCATACCAAGATAATAGAAGATGCATGAATGACTCGACACGAAGCGACTGCCAAACCTGAGGGAAAATGACAGGCAACATGCAAGTAACGAGACTGAAACGATGGGTGTGAATCGGTGCATTGCTGACGCGAGTGGATCCGAATCGGAGTGACAGGTACGTCAAATGAAATGAGGCCAAATAACTGGGGCACGCCGGAACGAATCAGTGCATCACGGATGTGACTGGATTCGAATTGGAGTGCGGTACGTGACAGTGAAATGATTTGCTATTACAGAGGCACGAATTGGTGTGCCGCGACTGACAACGAATCGGACTGTGGAGCATGGAATGTAATGGGGCCGAAAAACAACTGGGACACGCCGGAACGAATCGGTGTGTCACGGAAGCGACTGGATTCGAATCGGGGTGTGGTATGTGAAATGAAATAAGTGATATGATTGAAATGATTAGCCATGACAGGCACAAATTGGTGTGCCGCGATTGCGACTGACTACGAACCGGACTGTGGAGCATGGTATGAAACGTGAGGCAAAAAACAACATGCCTGAACGAACCGGTGCGTTGCAGACACGACTGGATTTGAATCAAGAGTGATGTACGTGTAAAATGAATGAAATGTTTTGGCATGATATAGGCACAAATTGGTGGCTAAATACTACGACTATGTGCAGGGTTTTTTAACGAAATGACTCGTAAGTTCCGTATCGGGGTTTGGACGACACAAGATATGTAGCAAAATGGTGACACAAAACCCTACCTGCGACAGCCGAGCCAGACACGTTGTACGAAAAACTGCGAATGGGAACCGAAAGCCTCTAGAAGTTTCGAACACGCGACTCACGAACGCCAATGAGTTGGAAGAGTCGGCCTAGTGACGTAACATATTGCGCACAGGAACCGACAAAGACCACAGGCGAGCGGGCTGCTTAAATACCCCCCGGGCTCCTCCCATAAATTCATGCCACCATACTGGCCTTCTTACATATGAATACACCGCCTGAAGTGTATTATATACTGTACACCGCCAAATGAACTGTATATATACGCTACATTGAATGAAGAGTGTGTATGTATGTGTGTATGTGTATATATATATATATATATATATATATATATATATATATATTATATAATGTATTGGGGGTTATTTAGCTTCAGTGTAGAGCTTACCAGTGAGCTGAGTCTACGCCAGATATGCAGTTTAAGGGCTTTTTTGGCCCATGTTTATTGAAGTAAAAGAAAAACAGTCCATCCAGGATTCCCACGCAGGGGTTTCTTCCACAAAGCAATAATGAAATAAATGGAAAATACCGAGCCACCTGGCTCTCTGGTCAGCACTGCTGTTCAGTCGTTGACCTTGGTCCTCTTGACCCTGTAACAGTGTCCCTATTTGGTACCCACACTGTACCTCTGGTGACACTCTCTCTTACAGCTTCCTGGCTTACGTTATTGCCACACGGCTGCTTCAGGACTGTAGCCTAGGTCTTAGGTCTGCTCCTTAGAACAAAAGGGTTTCCTTGAGCTAAGCTCTCTCCTAGCTTACTCCTGGTCAGCGCCTTGCTGCTCTGTCACAAAGTACATCTGCCTCCTGCAGACATGCATGCTCTGGCTGCACCCATGCAGTCTCAGACTCCTGCAGAGGAATGGGAGTCCACCTGACTCCCATGCCCAGACTTCCTGTCTGTCGGGTGGGGCTCTGAGCCATAGCCAGGTACAACTAAATAGCCCAGCACACAGCTGTGCAATCAGCGTGCCTTTCTCTCCAAAATCATCTGGTGTAAACCAGCAATATTCCAGGTAGCACAGGATCCCAATTCCACTATATATATATATATATATATATATATATACTGAATATATAGTCTACGCTAAATGCAGAGTGTGTGTGTGTGTGTATATATATATATATATATATATATATATATATATATTACTAGACTGACTGTGTGTATGTATATGTGTATATATATATAATCAAATACACTGCAACTAACTAAATAACCTGCCTGCTTAATCTAGCTCAAGCTATCTCTCCATCCACGGCAACAACACTACACGCGGCCGCTCTGCAAGCAGCCTTGTATAGTGTGGGGCATGGACTTAGTACCCCTGAGCCATGGTTGGCCAAAGGCACCCTGCCTTTGGCCAAATATGGCTCTCTTAGCAGAGCCAATTATGGCTCTCTTAGCAGAGCGCGCTGTGATTGACCAAAGCATGCAGGTCAGGTGCATGCTTTGGCCAACTATCAGACGCTATTGCACTGCAATCTCGCAGTGCATTATGGGGCATTCCGCGGCACTCAAATTTCTCACAAATGCCCCATAATGTTCGGCGAATGGGCGAACACCCGATGTTCGAGTCGAACATCGAGCTCATCCCTATCCACCACCACATGAAGTGCATGCTTACCAGCTTGCACTAACTGACTCGCTTGTGACTAATACCCAGCCAGGGCCTTGATCTCCAGGGATGGCGAATGGATAGCAAATCTAACCAGAACAGCCTCCAAACACCACTTTCAAGCGGATGATCTTAATTATTCACAGGGGCTAGAAAGGATCCAGGGTCCTCACTCTTCAAAAACCTCTCGAGCGGCTGCTGTACTGGGCTTCTCCTCTGGCTCCAGACCTCCGCCTGGGACAATCCAACGATCTGGATAGCGACTGCTGTTTACTAACAGTACCTTATCCTCTGCCCCATCCCAGAAGCATACGCATGCTGCCCATTTCTTGTACCCATCCCATATTTCATTGCTTTATTTTTTGTGTATATCTCACAATAGAGCTGCTGCCCTTTCTTTATTGATTTATAGGATACAGCACAGTTGTTTTCACAACATAACGTAACATAGCGTTGTTTTGCCTAGCATGCCATTCTGCTGCAGTAAAACTGTGGCGGCTGGTCGGACCAGCTGCTTTTTTTAATGTCATTGGTTTCTCTGATTTTGGAGCACAGTGATGGTGTATTGGTTTTAGGGGGCAATTTTAATTTTGCATATGATCCATTGTTAGATGTCTCAAGGGGGCCATCCCATTTATCATTTTCTTATTTAAAATGCCTGAAGGTAGAACTAAATCTTCTTCAATTGGTAGATGTATGGTGCTTACAACACCCCAATGACAGGGATTATACCTTTTTATCTCCAGTTCACTCAACATATTCTAGAATTGATTACTTTTTCCTTACACATAAAGACTTGGACAGAGTTCGAGCCACCACCATCAAATCAATTCTGCTCTCTGATCACAGACCAGTTCATATGGAGTTAGACCTGAATATAGTGGACACAAAGACCTTGTCTTGAAGGCTTAATGATGCATTGCTAGAGAACCCCATCACCATGTCTGAGGCTTCACAGGGATTAGAAGCCTTTTTTAGCCTGAATGATCAACCTAATACCTCTCTGACAATACTGTGGGAGACACATAAATGCTTTTATTAGAGGAATCTTTCTCAAACACGGTGCAAGGATATAAAAAGTGAGGCGCTCTGAAACTGCTTCTCTAAACTTAAGGATTAGTAAACTTGAGGCTACCCATAAAAAAACACTTGCTTCGCAGGCACAGAAAGAATTACTCTCTTTGCGACAGCATTACAACCAAATCGCAAACTCAGAAGTGAGGGAGAAATTGGGTCTACATAAACAGTCTATCTATGAGCATGGAAATAAACCAGGTGTACTCCTAGCTAGGGGAATGAAAGTGTCGCAAACAAAATCGTTTATTACTCAAATTACGGCTGAGTCGGGCTCTAAATTGTTAGATTCTGCGGCTATCGCTCAGGAATTTCAAAGATTCTATCTGAGACTTTATAATCTTCATAATCCCCAAACTCAGCAAGGTCCCATCTGTGTAGACCAGATTTTTACCTTTTTGTCTTCTTCGGGCATGCCCTCTTTCTCGCCACAGGTAGAGGAGGTGGAAGCTCCAATAACAAATAAAGAACTGGTCATGGCGTTAGAATCTTCAAAACCAGGGAAGGCCCCGGGTCCCCATGGGTTAAACCTTACTTACTATAGAACCTTCCAAAAAGCTCTCTCCTTATTTTTTGCGTGCGTACAACTCTACTTCAGCTGACGGTAAGCTACCAGACAACACCTTGAGGGCTCACATTATAGTGATCCCCAGGCCAGAAAAAGACCATACTCTGTGCGGGAATTATCGGCCTATAGCCCTCTTAAACACCGACCTAAAATTATTTTCCACATTATAAGGGCGATAGATTTGATTCAATTCGCCCGCTCAGAGGCCTGACCCCTTCTGCTTTTATCAACAGATACAGAAAAGACCTTCGACCGGGTGGATTGGAAATTCTTACGATCCACCCTTAGACACATTGGTTTGGGGGAACGAATGCAGGATACAGTCCTTATATATAAAGAAAATGCAGCGCATAGTAAATGTGTATATAATCAAGGCCCAAACAATTATGAATTGGTGCTTGAAAAAATATATGGTGCTTGAAAAACAAATACAAAATGGCATATAGTAAACATAAATTCAATAAATGAATGTGAGTATGAGAGATAAAAATGTCCCCCTGCACAGGAAGGTGAATATGCTCCAAAGGGTGGTGGTATTCCAATAGTTGTCAGAAGTCGAGCTTCACCAAAACACGACATTTCAACGAGATGGAATAATCATGGAAAGAATGATGTGTGAAAGGCTCTTACCAGATCCCGTGGACCTGCCTGGGGAACATACAGCAGCAGCAGTGGAAGGAGACCTGTACCAAGAGAAATCTGCCACTGCTGAACTCCTCCAGAAAATGCTGCTGTCCTGGTCGTTTCACTTTGTTTTCACATAGGTTAAGTGCCAACAACAGCTCCACAAGTGGCGTTCTTGCCTTCCTGATCCATACCTCGGCCGTCTACTGTGGGGACCTACCTGGTGGCTCCCGGAGATCCATGCAGACTACAGCCTAGAGGATTTGAGTGACAAGACTTCCCTTTCCACGCCTTTGGTGGCAGACTGCTCATGCGATTCCCTGTCTCCGACATGGGAATCCACGGGATCTGGTAAAAGTCTTTTACACATCATTCTTTCCACGATTGTTCCATCTCATTGAAATGTCGTGTTTTGGTGAAGCTTGACTTCTGACAACTATTGGAATACCACCACCCTTCGGAGCATATTCACTTATTTTATTATTTTTTTATTTATTTCAGGTACTTATATAGCGCCGTCAATTTACGCAGCGCTTTACATATATATATATTATACATTCACATCAGTCCCTATACCCTCAAGGAGCTTACAATCTAAGGTCCCTAACTCACATTCATACCTATACTAGGGCCAATTTAGACTGGATCCAATTAACCTACCAGCATGTCTTTGGAGTGTGGGAGGAAACCGGAGTACCCGGAGGAAACCCACGCAGACACAGGGAGAACATGCAAACTCCAGGCAGGTAGTGTCGTGGTCGGGATTCGAACCAGCAACCCTTCTTACTGCAAGGCGAGACTGACTTAACTGTGCAGTGGGACATTTTTATCTCTCACACTCACATTCATTTATTGACTTTATGTTTACTATATGCCATTTTGTATTTGTTTTTCAAGCACCATATATTTTTTCAAGCACCAATTCATAATTGTTTGGGCCTTGATTATATACACATTTACTATGCGCTGCATTTTCTTTATATATATATTCATTGTTTTTGTCAGACTGTATGTAGCAGCTGCTCCTAGTTTTATTTGTTAGCGTGGTGTTTCACACCCATTTCTTACAGTCCTTATATACTGGTCCTGCAGTGGCAGTGTTGGTTAACGGAGTCTGATTAGAGTATTTTTCTCTGTCTAATGGGATGAGACAGGGCTGCCCCCTCTCTCCATTGAACCTCTAGCTCCTGAAGAAGCGTTCCTTGTCAATGTGAAACATGTAGAGCAATTAGAGACTACACCACCTTGGAATACCCATGCTGTGCTCTCTTAAATCCAACTTTACAGGGGAAGTGTACCCTTTCTTTTACTAGGATTCATTGCTTAATTTGTCTGTACACAGCTATAGATAATTATCTAGGAGACTGCAGGATAGGATTCACTACGGTGTATGTGACTGAGTTGTATGCCTATATTAGATGTGTTTTTAAACTCTCATGTCTATTCTCTGAGTTCTTTGTATGTGATTAATAAAAATTAAGTTTTTTATATTTTTTGTAGTTCATTATGGTTGTGCCTTTAAAGTCCCATTATCTAGCCCCTTGATCTCTCCATTGTTGTTCGCCATAACTCTAGAACCTTTTCTCTGCAAAGTCAGATCAGACCACACAATTAGCGGACTATGGGTTTCAAATATGGAGAATAAGATCGCTGCTTATGCGGATGACCTTTTATTCTTCCTTACCAACCCAGAGGTTTTCGTTACCATCTTTACTCCAATATTTTGATCAGTACGAGTATCTCTCTAATTTTTCTATAACCTGCGCTAAATCTGACACAATGAGCATTCTTCTCTCCACGGAGAGTATCACTAAATTACAAGGCGATTATCGGTTCAATTGGGCTCAGTCGTTTATGGTTAAATTGACTCCGGTCACTGCCCTATTACATGAGATGAATTTCTGTACATTTTTATCCAAAATGCAAATGCATCTTAAATTCTGGCAAACTCCTATGCCGCGTAAACACGGTCGGACTTTCCAACGAAAAATGTGCGATCGGAGCTTGTTGTCGGAAATTCCGACCGTGTGTAGGCTCCATCGGACAGTTTCCATCGGAATTTCCATCGCACAAAATTTGAGATCTGGTTCTCAAATCTTCCAACAACAAAATCCGTTCGCGTAAATTCCGATAGTGTGTACACAATTCCGACGCACAAAGTGCCACGCATGCTCAGAGTCAAGCAGAAGAGCCGCACTGGCTATTGAACTTCATTTTTCTCGGCTTGACGTAAGTGTTGCACGTCACCGCGTTCTTGACGTTTGAATTTCCGACAAGATTTGTGTGACCGTGTGTATGCAAGACAAGTTTGAGCCAACATCCGTCGGAAAAAATCCATGGATTTTGTTGTCGGAATGTCCGATCGTGTGTATGGGGCATTACACTCACGTGGTTCGGGAGATGCAATGCATTTGTGACGATAATGCTCCCCCAGATTTTATACTTAATGCAAGCAATACAGATTAAAATACCTCAAGCTTTCTTCCTCTCGTACCGAATAACGCTGACTGAATTTATTTGGAGTAATAAGATGGCCAGACTCCGTCATTCTAGATAGTTCTGCCTATATCAATGGGGGGAATTGGGCTGCCTGATCTGATCTCATATTACTAAGTTGTACATTTGAGTGGTATCATGGTGTATTTTCCCGCAGACTAAACTTTGGGTGCAAATCGAACAGGCATCACCGATTGTTCTGTCGGCCCTTCCTTGGGTTGCCCATAAACACTTGTGGATTGAAGTCGCATCCCACAATCAATTGCAGCTCTCACTCAGACCTTCCCTATAAAAGGCCTTTCTCCCTACCCATCTCCATCAACTCCGATGATTCATAAACCAGATTTCCCTCCCGGAGTAGATAATAAACAACTCCGGGGTTTTTCAGGTTTAGGCATATCTAGGTGTATGCACTTTGTTACCTCACAGGGATGGATGTCCACACAAGATCTACCCAGCCTCATACAGCCCCCTTTGAGCCCCTGGTCGGCCTTTCAAGTGTCACATTACTTAAAGTGGAGGTCCACCCTAAAAAAAAAAAATTGCATAAAAAAATACCAATCTTCAGTCTTCTGCTCCCCCCATTGTCTTCTGGGGAATGGGGCGCGGTGTGTTATGGGAACTGTGTGTGTCCCACAACACATCGTGTCCCATTCACAAAGCGCCATGCCGCTTGCGCGTGCGCAGTAGGAAACTGGCAGTGAAGCCGCAAGGCTCCACTGCCTGTTTCCCTTACTTAGGATGGCGGTGCCGGGAGCCAAGGGACGGGTCGGCCTCGGGCGGCCGACATCGCGGGCACCCAGGACAGGTAAGTCTACTTATTTAACGTCAGCAGCTACAGTGTTTGTAGCTGCTGACTTTTAAAAAAAATTATACTGGCCGGAATCCCGCTTTAACCACTTGCCGACCACTGCACACCGATGTATGTCCCTACTTTGGGGACGGATATCGTTGCTATGGCAGCAGCTAGCTGCCATAACCCCTGTATCCCCGTGTTCGGCCAGTGGTCGGCTACAAGATAAAAGTGTTCTCTGTAGCGGATTCACCGCAAGATCACTCCCGCCGCGATCCGGTATCCTCCGCAGCTTACCGGAGCCGTCGGCAGCGGCGGAGGCGATCACGTCTGTCCCCCGGAGACGAGTGAGGGGAAGATGGCCTCCACCCGTCTCCGTGACACTGCAGGGCGGTAGCCACGTCAAAACGTTACTTCCGCCCATAGCTCTTAAAGGGACAATTTATTTTTAAAATTTTTTTAAATGACAATTTTTTTTTTTTTTTTTTATTGCATTTTAGTGTAAATATGAGATGTGAGGTCTTTTTGACCCCAGATCTCATATTTAAGAGGTCCTGTCATGCTTTTTTTCTATTACAAGGGATGTTTACATTCCTTGTCATAGGAATATAAAAGTGGCACTTTTTTTTTTTTTATAAACAGTGTAAAAATAAAAAGTAAAAGGTAAAATAAATAATAATAAAAAAAAATTAAACGCACCCCGTCCCGCTGAGCTCGCGTGTAGAAGTGAACGCATACGTGAGTAGCGCCCACATATGAAAACGATGTTCAAACCACCCATGTGAGGCATCGCCGCGATCGGCAGAGTGAGAGCAATAATTCTAGCCCTAGACCATCTCTGTAACGCAAAACATGCAACCGGTAGAATTTTTTAAATGTCGCCTATGAAGATTTTTAAGGGTAAAAGTTTGTCGCCATTCCACAAGCGGGCGCAATTTTGAAGCGTGACCTGTTGGGTATCAATTTACTCGGCGTAACATTATCTTTCACAATATAAAAAAAATTGGGCTAACTTTACTGTTGTCTTATTTTTTAATTCAAAAAAGTTGTTTTTTAAAAAAAAAAAGTGCGCTTGTAAGACCGCTGAGCATATACGGTGTGACAAAGTATTGCAACGACTGCCATTTTATTCTCTAGGATGTTAGAAAAAAAATGTATAATGTTTAGGGGTAATTTTCTAGCAAAAAAAAAACTGTTTTTAACTTGTAAACACCACATTTAAAAAAGAGGCCCGGTCTTAAAGTGGTTAAAGTCTATACCGGAGACGAGATAGTACGCTAGGCCACTGACGTTTTTTGAGCGTTTTTGGTCGGAGGGGAAATATGTACCACACCTGTTGTCACTCTTGTATAAATGGATCATTGAACCCCCAGAAGGTTATATTCCCTTATACATACGCTGATGGGAGGAGGACTTACAGATTTCACTTACTAGTCAGCAAATCAATAGAATCCTCTCACTGACCTAGAATCCTCTATAGCAAGCCGTTTTCAAGAACAGGGATAAAAGTTGCTGGCTAGGCGGTATAGGGTTCCGGCCCTACTTAATAAAATATACCAGCAAACGTCTGGGTTCTGCTGGTACTGTAATAAAGAGCAAGGGACATTACTACATATTTTTTGGGGGTGCCCCTTACACTGTTTTGGAAGGAGGTGGGAAATGTGATTAATTAGACAACTGACGCTGGGACTCCTTGGGATATCTTTTGCACCTAAGCACACTCCCCCTTCACCAATATAAAAAATCATTGATAGTGCACATGTTGAATGCTGCCTGGGACTGTATCCCCGACCTGTGGAAGAGTACCACCACGCCATTTCTGAAACAGTGGTTCTCTAGAATAGATGAAATTAGGACAATGAAAATAGGACAGCGTCCATCTATGGAATAGAGGAGGAAATTAGGGACACCTGGTGGCCATGGGTGACCTTTACTTGCACGCTTAGCAATGACTCATTCTTGACCCATGTGGATAGGTCAGCTATGTCTAAGGATCCCTTGGGGGGGCTGTGCGGACATTGTAAAGTTCCTAGTCCTTTATAATTTCCCATTAATTACCTTTTTTTTTTTTTTTTTTTTTTTTTTTTTTTTTTTAGGTAATTGGCTTTTACAGATCCCCAAGTGTTGGGGTCAGGAGAGGGTATTTTTGTCCGTATGCAAGTACAAAAGGAATGATAAAGGAATAATTTACGTTGCAATAGGAGAGTAAAGCATTTTAGGTTAATAGCGATGTCACATATATTAGAAACACCCTGTGATTATAAAGTGATCTTTTGTATACAGGAATTAGGTCATCCACTAGCATGGTAATGAAGATAATGTTTGGACTTGATTGCATGCTTTCAGGTGTTATTTTGGATTGATTAGGTTATGAAACAATATTAAGGGGTTGAATTTATCTGTATTTTTTTTTTCATGTAACCCATTATGTGATGCTGTTGAATATCAGATCTAGGTTGATGGCTAGATCTGCCCCCTATTCTAATCTATGTTTTTCCTTTTTTATCCATTATTGCTTATATGTTTTGTAATTAAAAATGAACAAAAAGTTATACGTTAAAAAAAAAAAATGCAATTACTGCCACAATTATTATACATTTTTAGGACTTTAATCATCCTTTTTCCTAAAAGTTACTTCTTATCCATTCAGTCTGTACTAAATACTTTTGTTTGGCAGTTTAAAAAAGCGAGATGTCCTTTTAGTCGACTAATTAAACAGGGCAGGGGGACTAGGACACGTTGATAAACAAGACTACCATATAGCAACAGTCTTGGACCACATTAAAGAATGGTTTGTATCTTCTCCCGCTACCTTTATTGGCAGAACTCAAACAATATAAGATACCTGGGATGAATTTGTATACTTGCCTATTAGCCTACTGATTTTTGCACACGCCAGAGAAAAATACTCTCTCACAATTGAGGCTGCATCAAACTCAAACTCAACTGTACTACTGTTCCCATCGGAAACATTTTCTCTTTTCATTCCGGATATATCTCTAGCATGCTGGCACACCAATTGTATCCAGTTTTTAGATGATCTCTATGAGGGCCCCATGTTGAAATTCCTTCGCAGATTATAAGCTGGTTTTAACTAATTGCATAAAGAATATTACAAATTTCTCAGAACGGTATACTTTATGAAGCGTAATCCTGGCATTAAAGCCAAACTCCATTGGCAGGCAGGCAGCCTAAACCTCTCTCAATCAACACTGACTATTTTTATTCTTTATGCTCCTAACATTAGTAAATGAATAGTAAAGTATATCATATTTGCTTGTTTTAAACTTTTTTTTTTTTTTACATTTCTTTAGTTACTTCCTGGTTTCAATGCCTAGGCAAATTATGTCATACATCCCAGGAGTCTTCAGTAGGGGAGGAGGGGCTTTCTCAGCTAAGTGAGGCGAGGCTTTCTCAGCTACATTCTCCTGCTTGCATGCCTGAGCTAAGGTAGATTCCAGGAAGTAAATGCTACATGAATCATCTGCCCATACTTAAGATGGTCATGGACAAAAATGCTAGGGGGTGTTTTTAAAGTGGTTTCTCAATAAATAAGGATAAACATTGAGACATGGATGGGTGAGTTTGCTTTGAATAATAAAAATTAGTTAAATAGCATTTTTGGTTTGTTGTGCTCAGAAGTTTAGTTCCATTTTAATACCTTAAATCAGTAAATAAGAGGAATGAAGGCATATTCCTGTTCTACTCAAATCTTCATGATAAAACTGTTTTTTATGAACACTTCCTATTAGTGCACAGGAGGAAAAACTTTGAGGGCTGGTTCACAGTGCAATTTTGGTGTGTTTTCGGATGCATTCCAGGTGCTTTTTTCTGCTTTTTTCCTGTTTTTGTTCCACTATACTAGGGTCCAGTAGAGTATGCTAGGTGTGTGAACTTATGGGAACTTAGACAAAAAATGATGGTATGGTGGTACCTTACTCTGCACTGTATTTCCAAATTTGTTGCTAACTTGTCTCCACACTGTTGGCAGAATTGTGGCCTACCAGGCACACTAATTCATAATTGCAGATATTTTTTTTTCTTTTGGCCGAATATATTCCTCTTGATTACTCGAGTACTAGCAATATCTGCAGCCATGGCCAAAAGTTTCAGGATGACACAAATATAAATTTTCACAAAGTCTGCTGCCTTTTTATGTTGGCAATTTGCATTGACTCCAGAATGTTATGAAGACTGATCATGTAATGATCATGCCATGAAAATGAACTTAATCCCAAAAACAACATTTCTACTGCATTTCACCAGCTGACATGTCAGTGATTCTCTCGTTAACACAGGTGTCAGTGTTGGCGAGGACAAGGCTGGAAATCACTTTGTAATACTGATTGAGTTAGTATAACAGGCTGGAAGCTTTAAAAGTAGGGTGGTGCTTGAAATCATTGTTCTTCCTCTGTTAACTATGGTTAACTACAAGGAAACACGTGCAGTCATCGTTGCTTTGCACAAAAAGGGATTCACAGGCAAGGGTATTGCTCTACTAAGATTGCACATGAATCAACCATTTATCGGATCATGAAGAACTTCAAGGAGAGAGGTTCAGTTGTTGTGAAGAAGGCTTCAGGGCGCCCAAGAAAGTCCAGAGAGCGCTGGGACCGTATCCTACATTGGATTCAAGCTGCGTGATCGGGGCATCACCAGTGCAGAGATTGCTCAGGAATGGCAGCAGGCAGGCGAGTGCATCTGCACGCACAGTGAGGCAAAGACTTTTGAATGATGGCCTGGTGTCAAGAAGGGCAGCAAAGAAGCCACTTTTCTCCTTGTAAAAACATCAAGGACAGACTAATATTCTGCAAAAGGTACAGAGATTGAACTGCTGAGTACTGGGGTAAAGTAATTTCCCCTGATAAATACCCTTTCTGATTGTTTGGGGCATCCGGAAAAAACCTTGTCCGGAAAAGAAAAGGTGAGCGCAACCATCAGTCCCGTGTCATGGCAACAGTAAAGTATCCTGAGACCATTCATGTGTGGAGTTGCTTCTCAGCCAAGGGAGTGGGCTCACTCATAATTTTGCCTAAGAATACAGCCATGAATAAAGAATGGTACAAAAACAACCATCCAAGAACAGTTTGGTGACGAACATTGCCTTTTCCAGCATGATGGAGCACCTTGCCATAAGGCAAATATGATAACTAAGTGCCTTGGAGAACAAAACATCAACATTTTGGGTTTATGGCCAGGAAACTCCCCAGACCTTAACCACTTCCCGTCCGGCCTATAGCAGATTGACAGCCGGGAAGTGGTTCTGTTATCCTGACTGGGCGTCATATGACGTCCAGCAGGATAACATGCCGGCGTGTGCCCGCGGGGGCGCGCAGCGCCGGCGATCGCGAGTTTGTGGCGTGTCAGTCTGACACACTATTTCCGATCATGATAAGGAGCCTCTGACGGAGGCTCCTTACCACATGATCAGCTGTGACCAATCACAGCTGATCATGGCGTGAACCAGGAAGTGACGGTAAAGGTCATTCCTCGGTTCGTGCTGACAGGAAGAGCCAATCGCCGGCGCTCCCTGTCAGAGGGGGGGTCTGTGCTGATAATCAGCACATTGATTATCAGCACAGCCCCCATCAAATGCATCTATCAGCTCCCAATCAGTGCCCAGCAGCTGCCAGTCAGTGCCCCATCATTAACTCCTGTCAGTGCCCAATATAGTGCCAATCAGTGCCCACCACAATGCAAATCAGTGCCCACCATAGTGCCAGTGTCCATCACAATGCCAATCAGTGCCCAGCATTAACACCTGTCAGTACCTGCCAATCAGTGCTGCCCATCAGTGCCATCTATTAGTGTCCATCTATGCCACCTGTCAGTGCCCATAAGTGCCGCCTATCAGTGCTGCATATCAGTGCCACCTATCGGTGCCCATCAGTGCTGCATATCAGTGCCCATCAATTCTACATATCAGTGCCGCCTCATCAGTGCCCGTCAGTGAAGGAGAAAACAAAATTTTATAACATAAACGAAGAAAAACTTTTTTTTTTTTTCAAAAATGTCGGTCTTTTTTAGTTTAGCAAAAAATAAAAACCCCAGAGGTGATCAAATACCACCAAAAGAAAGCTCTATTTGTGGGAAGAATATAATAAAAATGTAGTTTTTGTGCAGTGTTGCATGACTGCACAATTGTCATTTAAAATGCGGCAGCACTGAAAGCCGAAAATGGTCCTGGGCAGAAAGGGGGAAAAGTGCCTGGTAAGTGGTTAAAGAGGTTGTAAACCTCCGAAACCCCCGACATCGGCAGCAGCGCGTATAGTGAATATCTCCTAAACTGTGCAAATTTAGGAGATATTTTCAGTACCTACAGGTAAGCCTTATTATAGGCCTACCTATAGATACAAGTGGTGTAACAGAGTTTACAACCACTTTAATCCTATTGAGAGCTTGTGGTTAATCTTTAAGAGGCGGGTGAACAAAAAAACCCCTACAAATTCTGACAAACTCCAAGCATTATAAGAAAACAAAGTAGCTATGGCGCTGTTCTACTGCTATCACATAGTGGTGTAAAAATACATAAGCTGATTCCTTTGGAAAAATCCTAAAGACTAAAAATATATTACACCGTGTAATTGTAGGTATTAGCATTGTGTAATGCCAAATAAACCAAACCAAAAATTACTTATACACTGTGGTCTTGCATTAAACTAAAATCAAACAAAGTGTGTGATTCTTGGTGTAGAAAAACAATATATATATAATATCCGTTAGGATAAAAAAAACACTAAATGAAATTGTGGTGCATACTGAAACAATCTAAGGTGCAATGCAATTAATATGCTTACATTAAACTATCAAGTGCTATTATTATTGTTTTAAAACCAACAACCGGCAGATTCCTATGTCTGCATTTCTAAATTGTCCATTTAAAATAAAAATAATAAAAAAATCATCAAAAAACACCAAATTGCTAGATAAAAAAATAAAATAAAATTAGATCATGAATTATAAAGTGCTCTTGTGCTCGTGAAGAAAATCCTCTTTCTAATCTGATGGACTTTTCAGTGAATGGACACACCGTGCATGTCTTAGTATGTGTTCCTATTGTGGCTGCACTCACCAGATTCTTCTCCCCCTCCTGGGGTTGAAAGCATCCACAGTATGTGCCACTGTGTAGCAATATAGGAAGAAGACCGTCCTTAGTGCTGGCTATGAGGAGATTATATGTTGTACGCCATGGAAGAGAGAGAGGGAGCCCAAAAGGCGTAATACTGTATCAAACTACTTTATTAACAAATGCATGGAAAGGTACTCACATATGGTAGCATTAACAAAAGCATTTGTTGCTGACACCAGCGACTGTGACAGGAAGTGATGCAAGGACATATGCTGACTCCACCCTACGTGTTTTGTCACTCTGACATCATCTGGAGCATTGACTATGTAAGAATGGGCTGCCATCAGTCAGGATGTGGCTCAGAAGTTGATTGACAGCATGCCAGGGCGAATTGCAGAGGTCTTGAAAAAGAAGGGTTAACATTGCAAATATTGACTCTTTGCATAAACGTAATGTAATTGCCAATAAAAGCATTTGACACTCATGAAATGCTTGTAATTATACTTCAGTATACCATAGTAACATCTGACAAAAAGATCTAAAAACACTGAAGCAGCAGACTTTGTGAAAATTATTTTTGTGTCATTCCCAAAACTTTTGGCCAGGGCTGTATACGCTCATTCCCGGGGATGGCACTGTTTTCCTTGGGTATCAAGGGTGTTCTTCCACAACACAGAACTATAGTGATGCATATTTTATATACCTTGTTCTCAATACTGGGCCTTGGTAAAGGCCACATGGGATTCCCGAAGTGAAGAATCCCCGCTCCGACGTACGTTTCACCGTACTTGGCATCTTCAGGAAGTGAGGAAATGCCATATCCGGTTTGCATTTATAATGGGATAACAGATTCTATTGGTTGAATGGCAAAATGGAGGACGGGGACAAACTTTAGGTGAGAACTTGGCCTCAACTACAACATGTCCATCCTTACATACAGAATGAACCCAATGTACACAATCATGTTAATTTTTAATAAAACACAGATATGTAAATAACTTCCTAACCACATCTGATATACAAGTATGAAATGCATTGAGCATACCAGAAATAGGGAACCCTAAGGATTGAATCCCTCTACTGGGAATTTGTGAATATGCACCTCCCAGGGAATATATGGTAATACACCCCTAGTGTGGGCCATAATTCCTCTGTTTATTGTGCCATAAATGAATATATGGGGGTGCAAAGGATGCGAATAGTACAAAATGAATGAAGTAAAAATATTGTAAAACATTAAAAATGAATAAGGAAAATAATATACAGTATAAGATTATAAAAAGGCTTTCAATACCAAGGCCCAGTATTGAAAACGAGGAGTGGAGTGCATGCCGGCGTTAAACTGACAGGCCACATTCGCATATGCTGTAGATCCCTAGTGCCAGGTTCAGGCACTGATACATGTGAGTGCAATATTTTTTATGCTTGATTTTAAACCTCAATAAATTTACTAATCTATAAAGTTCTTCAGATCCCACCCCTCATGTGAATGAGTATGGGTACATTGTACCCCCACCCATTCACCCCACAAAGCAGTGTAGTGTACATAAAAGTTCTTTATTAAAAGTTTGTGTTTTTCCTCTGGTCTTCTCCCTCTGGTCTTCTCCCTCCGCTGCTGTCTTCTCCCTCTGGTGATGTGTTCTTCCTCCAGTCTTCTCCCTCCACTGCTGTCTTCTCTGCCTCTGCTGTCTTCTCTGTGGCTGACCCAGTCCTGCAATGCTGGCTCCCGCCATTGTGTCATCGCAACATCACAAGAGGCGGAGTCTCATGGTGACGTCACCGAATGGTTGCCCCCATGGCTATAGAAGAACCGGCAGACATCGAAGATAACACAATGGCGGCAGCCAGCATCGGAGGAGGATAGGGTCGGCGGCAGAGAAGACAGCAGCGGAGGGAGAAGACCTGAGGAAGAACACATCACCGGAGAGCGAAAACCACAGCGGAGGGAGAAGACCAGAGGAAGAACACACCGGTGGCGGAACTGGAGAAAGACACATTAGAGCTACAGTACAACAGTCTCGTTTTTATTTACATTACACTGCTTTTTTTCCGGTAAATGGGTAGGGGTACAATGTACCTCATACTCATTCACATAGGGGGCAGGATCTGAGGCTCAGATAAGCCCCATGCAAGTAGACCCCCACAACCACCGCCCAGGCTTGTCGGGAAGAGGCCCTTGTCTCATCAACAAAGCACCCACCCCCAGGGCGTCCAGGGGGTCCAGGGCGGGGCTCCTTTATCCCCCCTCCTTTCCTGACCTGCCGGACTGCATGCTCGGATAAGAGGCTGGTATTGATTTTGGGGTGAACCCCACACCATTTTTTTTTTGCCGTGGGGTTTCCCCTCAAAATCCTTTGGTCTAGTCTGGTATGGTCCTGGGTTGGGGGGGGGCCCTATGCATTTTTTTTTCTTGGTGTGGGGCTCCCCTTCAAGATCCTCAGAGCACAAGTCGCATGCTACATGTCGGATCAGTTAAGATGATAAACTGACTTGGATGCGACTTCTATGAAATCATGCCCAAGTCGGACCAAAGTAGTGCAGGAAGGAGGACGTTTTAACCCCACAGGGGGTATTTACTCTTAATAAATTTTGATTAAAAACAGACCAGAAATGTGGGACTTTAAATGAGGTTGTAGGGGGCATTCAAATCCCCTCCTCCATCCCGGTTCAATATATAGAAAAAGAAGAAGAGCAAAGGGCAGGACTTTAAATGAGACACACGGGAGCAAATACAAAAATTAAGTAAAAAGCAGGTTTTATTATATTCAAAAATGGTCATATATTAACATACACTTATTGCATACAGCTACTATTAATACTCTATATTTCATCAAACAATACATTCCAACAAGGACTTATATTGCAAGAACATGAATACTTAAATAGCTAAAAATCACAAAGGTACGGGATATATGACAGACACATTATAGTGTCAATCAAAAGAGGTTACAGAAAGGAAACACAGATGAAAATGGAAAGTTCATACATAATTGTTAATTGGGTACACCTATGGGTAGTTGTAAGCTCTACGCGTTTTGGGACCTTTTAGCCACTCGTCAGGAGCAAAACCACAATGGTTACCTATGGATATGGAAAACAGTCGTATTTTAAAAGGGAAGAATTAATGGAAAATGGTGGGCAAATGTAAAGTATGTCCCCTCACACATGTACATTTAACCCCCAAACTTACACACATATATCTGCGCATAGGCGGCACAGCCACGCGGGTCAGGCCAGCCAATGATACCACGCCCTGGAACTGAGGGGGCCCATCCGGGCGAACAACACCAGCCCAAGCACCACCTCAGGTGGGTCACAAAGGGGAGTGACAATGGTGAATGGTGAGAAGGAGAGGGTGAGTGGGATGGTTGTCCCCAAGATATGGGGGACCTGTGAAAAAAAGGGGTGACATATAAGTCAGGCTAGTAGTAAAGTGTGTAGGAAGTGAAATAAAGTGAGAGGGGAAAAAAGGAGAAAGGGAGAATAGGAAACAAAAAGAAACTAGGGAAAAAAAGAGGAGAGAAATAGTGGGGATGGTGAAAAGGAGATATACCTGCTGCAGGGTGGGTGGAGGCAAGAACACCATGATAGGTGTGATTCCAGAATGGATGGTGACAGGAGAAAACCAATCTGGGGGACCCAGACCAAGGGGAAGCTCAGGCGGGAGGCGCCGCCACAAACGAGCCCCCAACATCATGCACCAGCGGACCATTTTTTTTCTTTTTTTTCCCTCTCACTTTATTTCACTTCCTGCACACTTTACTACTAGCCTGACTTATGTCACCCCTTTTTTTCACAGGTCCCCCATATCTTGGGGACAACCGTGCCTCTCGCCCTCTCCTTCTCACCATTCACCATTGTCACTCCCCTCTGTGACCCACCTGAGGTGGTGCTTGGGCTGGTGTTCGCCCGGGTGGGCCCCCTCAGCTCCAGGGCGTGGTATCATTGGCTGGCCTGACCCGCATGGCCGCGCCGCCTATGCGCAGATATATGTGTGTAAGTTTGGGGGTTAAATGTACATGTGTGAGGGGACATACTTTACATTTGCCCACCATTTTCCATTAATTCTTCCCTTTTAAAATACGACTGTTTTCATGTGAAAAGGCGCCTACGGGCTCTGCAGCTTCCATATGCCATGCTGTACCCGGCTAAGCTGAGAGTCACCGCTGACAGGCAGGCCCATTTCTTTGAATCAGCCCAAGACGCAGCCATGTGGCTAGACCATAACAAGAAGGCCTTAAGACATGGAGACAGACCCGCCTGATATACACAGCCTTGATAACTTCTGGAGTTCCACAATACTCCATTACAGTGGACCTGTTTGTAGCTCACTTATCCCCCTTTGGATGGTGCTGATATTCCCCTCTGGATCCTGCAGTTTTTATTACACACACTTTTTTTACTTTGGGGAATGTTTTTGCTTTATGCTGCTGGGAACCTTGATATTGCTACATGAACAGTGAGCTATCTTGTGAAGTAGGCAAGAGAAAATGCGTTCTTTCCACGTGAGAGGTAAAGCGAGCAAGCCACGTTGGCTTTGGTTTCAACTTCATTTATATGGGCGTGTCCCGTTGGCAGCCTGTTTTTTTGTTTTTTCTTTATATTTTTTTTGCTTATACCAAGGACTACACTACCGAAGAATTCTTTATTGGAAATTCTGCATTATACCAATTCTTACTACCGACGTCATTGACTTGAGAATCAAGTTTGAACTCCCTGACCGGAAGCGGCATGTGTTGTCAAAGACCCCACCACATCTCCGGGGGGAGGATCCCCCACTCCCACTTCGCCCTGCAGACTCAGGCTCAGGAGCTCTGTGGAACTGAACCCTATACTACATCGCTCCTTAAAGCCATGCACCGTTTTGCCCAATGGCTGAACTGCCAATAATCTCTTGGAATGTTAGAGGCTTAGGTTCCCCACTTAAGGGTATGATGATCTCCACATGTTTGGAAAAAATATCATCCTATGATTTTGTGTATGCAAGAGACCCATCTAACAGCCGAAACTAAATGTTGTCTTAAGTATGCCTGGGTAGGGAAAGCATATCACTCCACCCACACCTCATATTCAAGGGGTGTGAGTATAATGATCCATGGTTCTGTTGATTTTCAAGAATTTGATGTATGCATAGATAATGAAGGAAGATACGTTTTCTTGCATTGTAGAGTTGGAAAGTTGAACTGTATACTGGCCTGTGTGTATGTGCCCCCGCCGTTTACAGGGGCGGTACTCCGGTTACTGCTGACTTACCTAGAGAGTCGACCGGATCTGCCGTTGCTGATAGTGGGGGACTTTAATTGCTGGTTGAGTCCTTCCGCGGACAGGCACCCCAGCTCCGGGGTCTCTGTATCAGAGGATTTAGTAGAGCAGACTGTGTGGACTGCACAGAGGAAACCAGAAATGCATGTAAGTGAAAAAATAATGGTGTTTATTAAATAAGTGGACGAGGGACGTGCCTGCATATGCTCTGCACACAGCTACAAGGATCCACCTTGATACCTGCCTTCTACCTTGCTGGTCAATATTGATCCTTTCAAGCAACATTGTCTGCACCATGATGGATTTGGACATATCGTAATTTCCATCCCTTTTAACCCCAGGACAGATATTACTTACCTGTGAATGTGCTGCTATGAGAATTTCTCTCTACAGCCGATATTACTAAGCTTGGTCTAATTGGATTGCAGACCTGGTCCAATTTTGATGTTTTCTCCCTGGCTGTGTGCACACACTTACTACAGGCACCTCGTGACCTTGTTTCTCTACGGTTTTTAAACATACATGTCTACTGTATGCCCCCTGCAGGCATAATTTACGGCGCGACCTGCCCGCTCCCTTACGGGGATCCCCTCGGGTGGCTGTGTTTTCCCTTCCCCCTTCCTCCTTCCCCTCTCGGGCACTGACGCTCCAGAACTGTCTTATTTATCTATCTTATGAGCTCCTGTTCCCTGAAGAAGCCAATGTCTTGGCGAAACATGTAGGAAATCGAGCCCTTCTCCTTTAAACGGCCATTTTCCATCTGGCCCATTCTACCATCCCTAGGGTCACTTACAGTACATGTACCCATAATCTCTTTTTTTAAGTATAACATGAATTGTTTGTAATGTATATTTTGTCTATGTTAGATTATCAATAAATTTTGTATTTTTTATTATTTTTTTGCTTCTTACACTTTTTCTTGTTTATTCCTCTTTGAGAAATCTATTTGACTATAGCACCGCCATAATCCCCCGTCCACATACCCATTAAATATTTATTAAATAAGTGACAAGTAAGAGAAATATAAACAGTGCAAAACCAACCACAGACCCACAAACAACAAATAGTATATACAAGTAAATGGAGATACCGGAATTGTAAACAAAGCCAGGCCAAGATCATACACAGGGAGGTCAGCAGATGGGTAGGACAGGAAACCAGCAGGATAGAGAGAGGATGTATGGATAGGCTGCAGGGCAGGGATCCAAGGGAATCAGGAGGGACAAGTACAGGATGGGCT
Source organism: Aquarana catesbeiana (assembly GCF_042186555.1). Lineage (NCBI taxonomy): Eukaryota > Metazoa > Chordata > Amphibia > Anura > Ranidae > Aquarana > Aquarana catesbeiana. Next base: position 543,327,725 of record NC_133325.1, on the reverse strand, counting down.
AGGGATCGGATCAGATCAGGACAGAAACAGGTTCACGGTCAGGATACAGGCAGAAAGGTCAGGGCGCAGGGAGAAAGACACCAAGGCAAGGATGTGAGGGCTTGCCGGGTATTTATAAGGCTGTAGTAATTGACCTCATGTTACAGCTGAGCGCAGAGGGTGCTGTTTGCTCCACATTGCCGGAGTGCACCCACTGGTGGACACTGGTACTACGGCCCAAGGATGCAACAGTGCCACCAGCAGGAGAGTCCTCTTACTACAGGTCCTAGTTGTTGGAAGACACCCGCTGGTGGACACTGGTACTGTGATCCAAGAGCCCGAGAGTGCCACCAACGGGTAAACCCTCTCATGACAGTACCCTCCTCAAAGGAGCGGCCTCCGGACGCTCCAACAAGATGAAATTGTCCAAAGTTCATGGCCTCAAACTGAACAACAGATGAGGGCACATCAGGCTGGGCATCGGGTACATCAAACTGGACAGCGGGCACATCCGAGCAGACAGCGGGCACATCCAAGAAGACAGCGGGCACATCCAAGAAGACAGCGGGCAGGAACACACCAAGCTGGGCAGCGGGCACGGGCACTTCGAGCTGGGCAGCAGGCACGGGCACTTCGAGCTGGGCGGCAGGCACATCAGGCTGGGCAGCAGGCACGGGCACTTCGAGCTGGGCAGCAGGCATGGGCACTTCGAGCTGGGCAGCAGGACATCAGGCTGGGCAGCAGGCATGGGCACTTCAGGCTGGGCAGCAGGCACGGGCACTTCAGGCTGGGCAGCAGGCACATCAGGCTGGGCAGCAGGCACTTAGAGCTGGGCAGCAGGCACGGGCACTTCGAGCTGGGCAGCAGGCACATCAGGCTGGGCAGCAGGCATGGGCACTTCAGGCTGGGCAGCAGGCACGGGCACTTCAGGCTGGGCAGCAGGCACGGGCACTTCAGGCTGGGCAGCAGGCACATCAGGCTGGGCAGCAGGCACTTCGAGCTGGGCAGCAGGCACTTCAAGCTGAGCAGCAGGCACGGGCACTTCGAGCTGGGCAGCAGGCACATCAGGCTGGGCAGCAGGCATGGGCACTTCAGGCTGGGCAGCAGGCACAGGGCACTTCAGGCTGGGCAGCAGGCACGGCACTTCAGGCTGGGCAGCGGGCACGTCAGGCTGGGCAGCAGGCACATCAGGCTGGGCAGCAGGCACTTCGAGCTAGGCAGCAGGCACTTCGAGCTGAGCAGCAGGCACGGGCACTTCGAGCTGGGCAGCAGGCACATCAGGCTGGGCAGCAGGCATGGGCACTTCAGGCTGGGCAGCAGGCACATCAGTCTGGGAAGCTGGCATATCAGTCTGGGAAGCTGGCACTGAGACATCAGGCTGGAAGGCAGGCACTGGGACAATAGGCTGGAAAGCAGGCACATCAGACTGAGAAGCTGCCACATCAGACTGGGAAGCTGGCACATCAGACTGGGAAGCTGGCACTGAGAGATCAGGCTGGAAGGCAGGCACTGGGACAATAGGCTGGAAAGTGGGCACATCAGTCTGGGAAGCTGGCACATCAGTCTGGGAAGCTGGCACATCAGTCTGGGAAGCTGGCACTGAGACATCAGGCTGGAAGGCAAGCACTGGGACAATAGGCTGGAAAGCGGGCACATCAGACTGGGAAGCTGGCACATCAGGCTGGGAAGCTGGCACATCAGACTGGGAAGCTGGCACATCAGGCTGAAAGGCAGGCATCGAGACTTCAGGCTGGAAGGCAGGCATCAAGACATCAGGCTGGAAGGCAGGCATCAAGACATCAGGCTGGAAGGCAGGCACTAAGACAACAGACTGGGAAGCTGGCACATCAAACTGGGAAGCTGACACATCAGGCTGGGAAGCTGGCACATCAGGCTGGGAAGCTGGCACATCAGGCTGGGAAGCTGGCACATCAGACTGGGAAGCTGGCACATCAGGCTGAAAGGCAGGCATCGAGACTTCAGGCTGGAAGGCAGGCATCAAGACATCAGGCTGGAAGGCAGGCATCAAGACATCAGGCTGGAAGGCAGGCACTAAGACAACAGACTGGGAAGCTGGCACATCAAACTGGGAAGCTGACACATCAGGCTGGGAAGCTGGCACATCAGGCTGGGAAGCTGGCACATCAGGCTGGAAGGCAGGCATCGAGACATCAGGCTGGAAGGCAAGCTTCGAGACATCAGGCTGGAAGGCAAGCGCTGCAACAACAGACTGGGAAGCTGGCACATCAGGCTGGAAGGCAGGCATCGAGACATCAGGCTGGAAGGCAAGCTTCGAGACATCAGGCTGGAAGGCAAGCGCTGCAACAACAGACTGGGAAGCTGCCACATCAAACTGGGAAGCTGGCACATCAAACTGGGAAGCTGGCACATCAGGCTGGAAGGCAGGCATCGAGACATCAGGTTGGAAGGCAAGCGCTGAGACAACAGACTGGGAAGCTGGCACAGACGAGAGCGGGTACATCAGACTGGAAGGCAGAGACATCAAGCTGGAAGGCAGGCACTGAGACATCCGGCTGAAAGGCAGGCATCAAGACATCCAGCTGGAAGGCGGACACCGAGACATCAGGCTGGAAGGTAGGCATCAGGACATCAGACTGGGAGGCAGGCACATCAGACTGAATAGCAGGCGCATCAGACTGGAAGGCGGGCACCGAGACTTCGGGCCGGAAGGCAGGCATCAGGACAGACTGGACAGCGGGCACATCAGACTGGGAGGCAAAGACATCAAGCTGGGAAGCAGGCGCCAAGACATCAGGCTGGAAGGCAGGCATCAGGACATCAGACTGGAAAGCAGGCACATTAGACTGGAGAGCGGGTACATCAGACAGGAAGGCAGAGACATCAAGCTGGAAGGCAGGCACTGAGACATCTGGCTGGAAAGCAGGCATCGAGACATCCGGCTGGAAGGTAGGCATCAGGACATCAGACTGGGAGGCAGGCACATCAGACTGGATAGCAGGCACATCAGACTGGAAAGCGGGCACCGAGACTTCGGGCTGGAAGGCAGGCATCAGGGCAGACTGGACAGCGGGCACATCAGACTGGGAGGCAAAGGCATCAAGCTGGGAAGCAGGCGCCGAGACATCCGGCTGGAAGGCAAGCATCAAGACATCAGACTGAGAAGCGGGCACATCAGACTGGAATGCAGAGACATCCGGCTGGAAGGCAGGCATCGAGACATCCGGCTGGAAGGCGGACACCGAGACACCGTGACAGGGCTGGTTTTGCACATAACTGGATCAGGGGCTGAACATCTTCAAATGACATATACCCCTGATCCACTAGGGAATAAGCTGATCGGATAGTTTCCATCAGCTGGTCACTAGTCCACCCTTTCAAAATCTGGCGACAATATTCACCATCATCTTCTGCCAGCAGGGAATAATAACTGATTTCATTGAAATTCATATTAGCAGAACTAACAACCCGGGCGGTTCCTCAATGCAGCCACGTCTGGTCAGGGAGGTCTTGGTGTACTATCAGAGGATTTAGTAGACCAGACTGTGTGGACTGCACAGAGGAAACCAGAAACGCATGTAAGTGAAAAAATAATGGTGTTAAATAAGTGACAAGTAAGGGAAATATAAACAGTGCAAAACCAACCACAGACCCACAAACAACAAATAGTATATACAAGTAAATGGAGATACCGGAATCGTAAACAAAGCCAGGCCAAGGTCATACACAGGGAGGTCAGCAGATGGGTAGGACGGGAAACCAGCAGGACAGGGAGAGGATGGATGGATAGGCTGCAGGGCAGGGATCCAAGGGAATCAGGAGGGACAAGTACAGGATTGGCTAGGGATAGGGATCAGATCAGGACAGAAACAGGTTCACAGTCAGGATACAGGCAGCAAGGTCAGGGCGCAGAGAGAAAGACACCAAGGCAAGGATGTGAGGGCTTGCCGGGTATTTATAAGGCTGTAGTAATTGACCTCATGTTACAGCTGAGCGCAGAGGGTGCTGTTTGCTCCACATTGCCGGAGTGCAGCCGCTGGTGGACACTGGTACTATGGCCCAAGGATGCAACAGTGCCACCAGCAGGAGAGTCCTCTTACTACAGGTCCTAGGTGTTGGAAGACACCCGCTGGTGGACACTGGTACTGCGATCCAAGAGACCGATAGCGCCACCAATGGGTAAACCCTCTCATGACACTCTGTCACGCCGAGGGATTCTCCATTGCTTAGATTGCTCAATGAGGTTGGCTGGGTGGATATATGGAGACAAAGGAACCCGGGCGAAAAACAATTCTCATGTTTCTCCAAGACTCATGGGACGTTGTCCAGAATTGATTTAGCTGTGGGCAACCTGGCCATGCTCCCATCCGTCTCGGAAGTGCTGTATAAGCCACGTAGTGTTTCAGATCACTCACATTTAGTGATTAGCCTGATCATATCTCCGAAACTCGGGCTACCTAGCGCCCCATGGACATTCAGTGCCTTCTGGCTAAAATTATTTCTATCCCACGGTGAGATGGAGCGGAGCATGGGAGAGTTTCTGAACACCCGGGAATTCCTGCAGTCCCCGATGGAACAATGGGACGCTTTTAAGGCCTATTTGAGAGGTTTGCTCATTTCAGAGATAGGCAAGGTAAAGAAGAATTCATCAGAACACAAGGAGGAACTTGAGAGGCAGGTAGTGGCTCTGGAGGAGACTTATGTACGAACCCCGACTGACTCCGCTAGGGAGGCATGGCAGTCAGCTCAATCTGCTTATGAGCGGCTGCTATCCTCTACGGCGGAGAAAAAGCTATTCTTCTCCAGGTTGGCGTTTTACGAGGAGGGAGAAAGTACTGGGCGTCTTCTGGCCAAGATAGCTAACTCTCAACAACGCTCCCCTGTAATAGGAGCCATTAAAACATCTGAGGGTAGGTTAGTAAGTTCCCCTGACCTTATATTGATGGAACTGGCCACGTTCTATGAGAACCTGTATCTTCCAACGGGGCGATATACCCCGGAGGAACTGGCAGATTATTTTCAGGACATTGATTTCCCACAACTCACAAAGGGCCAAAAGGAGGATCTAGACGCTCCTCTCACTTTGGACGAACTACGAGCGGCACTAGCGGCATACTCCAACTGTATGGCACCCGGGGCAGATGGGATACCCATAGAGGTTTATAAGCAATACGCTGACATACTTTTACCCAAGTTACTAATGGTGTTTAACGCGGCCAGGGAAAAAAGAGGTTTACCCCCTCTATGAACACAGCCAATATAGTACTCATACTGAAGCCCGGAAAGGACCCAACAGATCCTGGTTCAGATAGGCCCATATCTCTCTTGCAGAGTGATATTAAGCTTTTAGCTAAGGTCCTTGCGATGAGGTTGAATGGGGCCATCATGGCCATCATTCACCCTGATCAGGCTGGGTTCATGCCCAATAAGTCAACGGCAGTAAACTTAAGACGGCTTTACCTGAATATGCAATCCGCGGCGGATAATGTGGGACAGAGGGCTCTGCTCTCACTGGACGCTATGAAGGCTTTCGATAGCGTAGAGTTGGGAGTACTTGTGTTGAGTTCTTAAACGCTTCGGATTTGGAGATGTTTTTATCTCGTGGGTGCGTCTACTGTACCACAACCCGCAAGCAGCTATCCGGGCATCTGGGGCTATGTCGCACACTTTCAATTTGGGGAGAGGCACGAGGCAGGGGTGTCCTTTGTCACCCTTGCTTTTCGCGCTAGCCATAGAACCCCTAGCCATTAAAGTAAGAGCCAACCCTAATATTGTCGGATTTCGATACGGAGACAAGCAGGAGCAATTTATGCTATACGCTGATGATACCATGATCCTGCTTGGAGACGTACATAAATCTCTCACAGAAGCTATGTCCACCATAGTGGAGTTTGGAAGATACTCGGGACTCCAGATTAACTGGACCAAATCCTCCCTGATGCTTATTGATAAAGGGGGTACTCCTCCCAATAACAGTGCAGTGCCTCTAACCACCTCGTTCAAATACTTAGGTATTCAGGTGACGCCTAGAATCAGAGACTACGGTAGATTAAATATATCCCCATTGCTACAAAAATTTAGAGAACGGCTTAAAACATGGAATTCACTCTGTCGGTAACAGGCAGGGTGAATTTGATTAAAATTATTCTTATGCCCCAACTGTTATATGTACTTCATAATACACCCATGGTAGTGACTCTAAAGACGTTTAGAATCATTAATTCCCTATTTAGACTACTTATATGGAAGGGGCGCTCTCCAAGGATTAAACTTGAACATCTCCAGCGTCCTAAGGACGAGGGAGGGCTCGCCCTTCCCAATCCCTGGCTCTATATAGCTGCGCAGCTGCAGCAACTGATAGGTATCATGTATGCTGGCGCAGAGAAAGAGAGACCTATACGCAGTTCCTCAGAACTAGTAATGTTGCACACAGTTAAAAAAGACTTGGTTCCGACAGCCCTGGAGGCATTAGATTTTGGCAAATCAAATAAGAAATACCCGACCTATGATCTAATCCAAAAAATTTGGTCCAAGACTAAATATATGCAGGGTGTGACAGGCTTCACGGACTACAGTCCAATATGGTTCAATGAAACGTACCCAGAATTAGCCAAGATACAGCATGGGGCGATATGGAGGAGATATGGGGTGCTATATATCAGGCAGATCTTCCAAAACTGGAAACTGCATACATTTGAGAACTTGCAGAGGCTATTTGAGCTACCACAGTCCATGCGGTTTTACTACATGCAATTAAAACATGCAGTGGTGGCACAGAGTAAGTCCTCGGATTGGGTCTCTTCACCAACACCCGTGTTTAATATGATTGCAGGGGCTAGCAATACTAAGGGTTTTCTATCACAGTGTTACAGTATGCTACTACAAAACTTTCTAAATAAACATCCTCTAGGAATGCTGGCCAAGTGGGAGAGGGATGTTGGCCCGTTGGATGGAGATCAATGGGAAGAGGTGTTGCAGGCTGTGCCCACATGCTCCCTAAACGTTACGCAAAGATTGACACAACTGTATATCATATTACGAGTATATTATACCCCTCACAGATTATATGCTATGGGTCTACGACCCACTCCACTTTGTACCAGATGCAAAAGGGAACATGGGGACCTGATCCACCTGCTGTGGAGGTGCCCAAAGCTTCACCCCTACTGGAAAGGGGTGGTGGACACTGTTAATGGGGTATTTCAGGTCACGTTACCTACAGACCCCAAGCACTGTCTGCTCAATGTGTTAGATGAGCTGGGGTGGGAGGAAAATACTAAAGTGGCAGTTACTAAAGCTATATTAGTGGCACGTAAACTAATCATGACACACTGGATTTCAGAAGAGCCTCCTGCTCTTAAAGAATGGATTAATGCTGTGGGGGAAATGTTACGAAAGGATAAAGTAATTTATCAACATAGAGGCTGCCCGCAGAAGTTCGAGAAACTCTGGGGACCATGGCTAAATGTTTCTGGGCTCGCCCTGGTGGATTTGGTCGTGGGCAGATTGCTGGGTTTGGGGGTATGAGGTACTAAATGTCAGGCAGATCGAGCCTCTTCTGTTCGGTATAGTTTTTTACTTGGTTTACTTATTCCCTTTGTTTATGCTGATGCTGGGGTCTACAAATGGATTACAATATGTCCATGAAATAAACAGTCTGACAATGTTTAGATAGGTCGGTGACTTAAGAAATGTTTCTTAAATAATACAGTCCGCAGTATATACAAATGTGATATACCTCATGGTAGAATGTATTACTGATTACAATTGTGAAGTCGGTATGTGCATGTTTTTTACATGTTTTTCTCAATAAAATTTTTCTTTGGATAAAAAAAAAAAAAAAAAAAATATGACTGCTTTCCATATCCATAGGTAACCATTGTGGTTTTGCTCCTGACGAGTGGCTAAAAGGTCCCGAAACGCATAGGGCTTACAACTACTCATAGGTGTACCCAATTAACAATTATGTATGAACGTTCCATTTTCATCTGTGTTTCCTTTCTGTAACCTCTTTTGATTGACACTTTAATGTGTCTGTCTTATATCCCATACCTTTGTGATTTTTAGCCATTTAAGTATTCATGTACTTGCAATATAAGTCCTTGTTGGAATGTATTGTTTGATGAAATATAGAGTATTAATAGTAGCTGTGTGCAATAAGAGTATGTTAATATATGACCATTTTTGAATATAATAAAACCTGCTTTTTACTTAATTTTTGTATTTGCTCCCGTGTGCCTCAGTTAAAGTCCCGCCCTTTGCTCTTCTTTTTTTTTCTATATATCTTAATAAAAGTTGTTAAATAAAACAAAGATTTTAACCCTAGATAAAGGTTTAAAGTATGCACCATCACGCTGTCTTGATAGGTTTGAGACATTTATTGATATTAAAAAATATGTAATGAAGCTGAGCATTAAGAGATGGGTAATCCTATGCAAAAAAAGTACTACAGTGGTGGAAGGGAACAAAGTGGTACATTCGGCACTATCAAATGCATCTTTGTTTAATTCCCCTGGCAATATGCCTTCTAAACTATTGGTTTTTCAGAAGTTGCTGTTGAAGGATTTAGATAACTTTAAACCTAAATCTGACCAAACTACATGGAGGGGAATAAAATCCCTATGTGAGTATAAATATCTGATAGTCCACCCTGCTGATAAGGGGGGCGGTTTTACTTTACTAGATAAATCGGATTATATAAAGGAGATGGAAAATATCTTTTCGTGTCTATGGAGTGTTATATTAAGGAAGCTTTAGACATCTCTTGCCATCTGCTATCCCCTGAAGACATAATTGGATGAAACCGGTCGTGGTGGAGCCTTTGGCAGTGACATCATCCCACACAGCCTCATGTCGGGTGGCGTACAAACCTGGTTCTCAGTATATTGTTTGTTGCTGAGATATATATTGGTCCTGCTGTATGTTTTATATTTTTGATAAAGCCTAGCAGATTACTCTGGTAACACAATGTAGAGTGTCTTTGTTTCTTGCATACATGGGATTGCTGCTTGGCTAAGACTGGACCAGATAGAGTGGCTGGCTCCCATGCTGCGGTGAAGGTGAATACATCAGCTGTATTGCTCTGGAGATGAAGTGGCTGCTAACAGGCAAATAATAAAGCGCATATGATCACAAAAGTGTTAGAGGTCTATCCAATTTGGTAAGCAGATTGTGTGTGCTCCCTTTTGGTGATGGTGCACAGAAGTCAGTGTCAATAGATCGCAGTGGATCCGCAACAACCAGACTTCATCAAGTTTACACAGAACTTATGAAATTTTGTTTTTTGAACCTTATTTATGCACAAGCATTTTGCTAATTTTGGCACAAGTTTGTGGAGAGGCTGGTGTAAATAGCTAATGCTGGTATCAGCATATGAGTGTTATCCTATATGCTTAGCTTTGCACATTGCATTTTTTGTTCATGTTTTTTTTTTTTTTTTGCATGTGCACTTGATAACAGACTCACTGGCAGAATCAGTAGGTGAAGAAAAGAAAAAAAAACTAAAAATACAGAAAACAAATGGCAGCTACCACATGCAAGGATTGGTAGCTTGCAATATATTACATCTTGTTTTTAATATTACTTTAATTATGAGTAAACCAACTGTTTTAACTAAGGTTTTATTTTGCAAAATAATTAAATATTTACTTTTGCCTTCTAAAATATTTCACATCACTAAACTCGAACATGCAAACAATTGCAAATTTCAGAGCTTGTACTATTTGAAGTCAAAAGTGAAATCACATTCCTGTTTTAGAGAAACATGCCCATTAACCGCTTGCCAGCCGCCCCACGTATATGTACTGCAGGGCGGCGGCTCCTACAGGCAAAATCACGTACCTGCGACCTGGGAAAATATCTACAATATTTGTAGACGTTATAACTTTTGCGCAAACCAATCAATATACCCTTAGTGGGATTTGTTTTACCAAAAACATGTCCCAGAATACATATTGGCCTAAACTGATGAAGAAATTTTATTTTTTACATTTTTTTTTCCATAAAGATTTTGAGTATAATGACATACAAAAAAAGAAAAAAGTAGATACAAACAATTGTAAACAGTTGTCACATGACATCATCAGCTTAAAACAAGATATCCATAACATTTAGAGCAACATTGTGAAAGTAAATCATCAAGAAATGTATTCTGAGATATATCAAAGTACAGGAGAATAGCGTCTTAGGGCGGAAAATTCTATTGCAGTATACACTTCCCCCCCCCGGGATCTTCTCCCAGTAAGACCAGAGGAGGAGATGGGTTATGGAGCCAATCCTGGCAAAAGTACTGTGTGTACCGATTCCCCATAGAGCATATATGCTGAGCATCAAGAGACGTGGCAATCATCTAGTTTTTATCAATCATGTTTGACTGTAATATATGGGGCCATAAGAAGACTGCTAGTAGAAGAGACAGGATGGGGGGAGCCGGAAGAGGAAAGACCCAGGGAGAAGGAGAGAAAGACAAGAAGAGTGAGAGTAGAGAGAATCAAGGAGAGAGAAAAAGGCAGGGGAAAGGAAAAGACCAAACACAATAGAATAAAAATAAATAAAATAAATTACAATACAAGAAGAAAAAAAAAAGAAGGGAAACTACAAAGGAAAAAGAGGGGGGGGGGATATAAAGTATAGTAAGTATACAACAGGAAGGATAAAGGTCAGGGATGAGCGAGCCCACACCCTCCCCCTCCTATAATTAGGAATATCCGAAATTGCAGCTACGAGGTCTGCAGGGGGACCTAGGAAGAGTAGTGACGGTATCTGTCAGTGGTTATAAAATGGGTCCAACATGCCCAGGTAGCGGTAAATTTGTGCACTCTGTCCTGAGAAATGTGAATAAGGTCTTCCATTTCTTTTGTTTTAGAAACTCTTGCAAACCATTCCCTGATTGTTGGAGCGCAGGTAGAATGCCAATGTTTGGGAATGCATAGCCTGGATGCATTGACCAAATGCATTGACCAAATGCATAGCTAGGGATTTGAAATATCTCAGTTTAGATAGGGATGTGTGGTGTAAAAGGAATTGGGCGGGGGTGTAGTCAAGAGTGAATGTAGTAATATGTGCGATTAAATCGTGGACCTCCTTCCAAAATGGTTGGAGGATTGAGCAATCCCACCACACATGAAGCATTGAGCCCACCTCCGATCCACACCTCCAGCAAGTGTTAGGGATAGCAGAAGAAAATTTATGAAGCCGTGAAGGGGTCCTATACCACCTGGTGGCTATCTTGTACCCATTTTCTTGAATGGCTACATTTAATGAGCCCTTATGTGTATATTTGTATACCGTGGACCATTCGTCGTGTGTTAAAGGTGTAAGTAGGTCCCTGTTCCATGAAGTTTGTAAGGGCGTAAACGACGGGTTCGGGAGATCAGTGAGAAAGGTATACAGAAGAGAGATAAGGTGTCTTTGTGGGGTCTTCCGATAACACAAAGTTTCAAAGAACTGGAGCTGTTTTGTCCAGTGTGTTTGACCGGTGTGGGTTTCAAGAAAATGCCTAATTTGTCTATAGGTCCAAAAAGAAAATGAGGATGTTTTGGACAATTCTCTAAGTTTATCTAGGGAAATTATTTTCCCATCAAGATAGAAATGTAGGACTAAGACATCTTCGTGTGGCTATTCCTTCTGTAAAAAATTTGTGGAAATGCCCAGAGAGAATGCAAGGTTTCCTCTTATTGTGGTTAGGGGACTTGGAACTGAGACTAGGGCTCCATTGATTGATGCTTTCCTAAATACTAAGAGGGATGGGTGTATTAGCGGGTGTGTGGCTAGTGTTTGTGGCCAGTTTTTAGGGGATAGCCATGGAAGAGGTGTAAGGGAACCGACGAAAAGGCGTTTTCAAGGAATGTCCAAGACTTCTTGTGGGTATGGATATTCCAGTCTGCGATTCTTGTGAGGTGGCAGGCAGTGTAATATTTACGCAAATCAGGTAACCCAATGCCACCCCTGGATTTAGATAAGGTGAGTCTGGAGTATTTAATGCGAGGGGGGGAGTCTCTCCATAGAAAGGCCGAGCATGCTTTTTGGTAAACTGAAAAAAAACTGGATGGAAGAGCTATTGGGATTGCTTGCATCAGGTATAATAGACGTAGTAAGATAAGCATTTTGATCAGAGCAGCACGCCCGAACCATGAAACATTTAATGTTTTCCACACTTTAAGAAAATTTTGAGCCTTAAGTAGGGCTACATGGAAATTTAAGGCATACAAGTTTGACAGATGGGTTGGAATCTGAACTCCTAAGTAGGTGATGGCACTTTTATGCCAGTGAAAAGGGAAGGAGTCTTGGCAGTTAGTCATTTCCTGAAGAGGGAGAGAGACATTCAGGGCTTGCGACTTTGCATGATTAATTTTTAAGTTGGATATTTTACCAAAAAGGTCAATCTCATGAAGAAGGTTTGGGAGAGAGACACGGGGTGCCTGCAAAGATAGCAAAATGTCGTCGGCAAAAGCCGCGACCTTGAACTCTCTCCCCCTTACAGTAATACCTTGAATATCTGGGTTGTTTCGTAGCTTGTTAAGGAAGGGTTCTAGAGTAAGGATACATCAGTGGTGACAATGGGCACCCCTGACGCATGCCATTACTGACAGGGAAGGCGTCTGACAGGTGGCCATTGACCCTAACTGCAGCTGAAGGCCCGGATTATAGTGCCATTATGGAGGTTAGCATGCGATTTCCAATTCCGATAGCCAAGAGTGCTTCACGCATATAGTCCCATGCCACCCTGTCAAACGCCTTCTCAGCATCAAGAGAGAGGAAGAATCCTTGGGTTTTGGAGGAAGACAGCCATTGGTGTATGTTTAATGTACGAATTACGTTATCTCTGGCTTCCCTACCAGGGACAAATCCCACCTGGTCAAGGGAGATAAGGTCTGGCAGCAAGGGAAGTAATATGTTAGCAAGAATTTTTGCGTATAATTTAATGTCCACATTCAATAGGGATATTGGTCTGTAGTTTGCAACTGCCGAGGGATCCTTGCCCTCTTTGGGTATGACAGAGATGTGGGCAGCTAACATTCTAGATAGATTGATCTTTATCCAACTTAAAAATTAATCATGCAAAGGCGCAAGCCCTGAATGTCTCTCTCCCTCTTCAGGAAATGACTAACTGCCAAGACTCCTTCCCTTTTCACTGGCATAAAAGTGCCATCACCTACTTAGGAGTTCAGATTCCAACCCATCTGTCAAACTTGTATGCCTTAAATTTCCATGTAGACCTACTTAAGGCTCAAAATTTTCTTAAAGTGTGGAAAACATTTAAATGTTTCCTGGTTCGGGCGTGCTGCTCTGATCAAAATGCTTATCTTACCACGTCTATTATACCTAAGGCATTGAAGGTGGTCAGAAGGTTGGGGGAGAGAATGTCTGCAAACATTTTATAGTATTGGAGAGAATAACCGTCGGGTCCCGGGCTTTTGCCTAGTTTCATTTGTTTGATAGCTACTTCCAATTCAGTAGCGGATAAGGGGTTTTCAAGGTCAAGTTTGAGTTGGGGGGATATTGGTTAAGGGCTGTGTCTGGAGAGGAAGTTTTGTATAAGTTCAATGCGGGTTTCTGGGTCGTTTTGGGAAACTTGTTCCGAGCGAAGGTTATACAGCTTTGAGTAAAAAACTTCGAATTCTTTAGCGATATCCTCATTCCTGACCAGAAGGTCTCCTTTAGGGTTGCGTATATGATGAATTCTGGTAGAAGTTTTAGGGGATTGAACCGAGCGTGCCAGAAGGCGGCCACATTTGTTACCGTGCTCGTAAAAAATCCTCTGGCCAAGAATGTACCGCCTGTTAGAACGCTTATCTAGTTCTGCCCTAAGGAGACAGCGAGTGTGGACTAGTTCCTGCAAGGTTGAGAGTGCATGAGTTCGTTTGTGGGCTTTTTCCAGGGACTTAATCGATTCAATAAGGGAGTTGATGGATTCTTGATTTAATTTCTTGGCTTTTGTTGCTAAAGATATCAACTCTCCCCGGATTACACACTTGTGAGCTTCCCAGAGGGAGATTGGAGAAATTCCTGGAGTAGAATTCTCAGTAAAGTAGTTTTGGGTGCTTGTGCGTATGCGGTCAAGAGAGAGTGGGTCTTTGAGCAGCGAGGCATTAAAGCGCCAGATTTTTGTCCTCGGATGGGTTTCAGGGAAGGTTAATGTAACAGTTATAGGGTGGTGATCTGATAAAAACATTGGTTTTATGGTGGACTGTTGTAGAAATGGAAGATCAGATTGGGAAAGAAAAAAATAGTCCAATTCTGGAGTACTTTTGGTGTGGGGCCGAATAGAATGTGTAGTCTTTAACTGTGGGGGACAAAGTGCGCCACGTGTCATGGAGGGTTACGTTTTGCAATTGAGTTTTAATCTGGCGTAGAGCTCTGTATGGTAGAGCGGAGGTTCCCGAAGAGGAGTCTAATAGTGGGTTCAGGGGAACGTTGAAGTCCCCCCCCCAGGAGAACCAGGCCTTCCTGGAAGGAAGCCAAAAGGTCGCAGGTACTTCTGAAGAAGGTGACCTGGTGTTCATTAGGACAGTAGATATTCGCCAGCGTTATTGGTTTAGCTGCATATGTGCCTTTAAGGAAAATAAACCTGCCAGCTGGGTCAATCAATGAGTCCGATAGGTGGAAGTTAGCATGCTTGGAGATTAATATAGAGATGCCTTTCCTCTTAGCATCTGGGTTGGTGGCATGGAAGGCTGATCGATATATGTGGTTAGAGAGTTTAGGTATGGCGTCAGAGCGGAAGTGGGTCTCTTGTAGAAAGATGAAGTGAGCTTTGTGTTTGGAGAGTGATGACAGGACTTGGGATCGTTTTTCGGGTAAGTTAAGGCCTTTTACGTTTAAAGATATGCACTTCAACATCAGGGATAAATTGGTTAATGGTTTAGTTTGCATGATAGAGCTCGGGTACTGATTAGTAGCTGAAATTGTCACTCGTGAACTGTGCTAAGGGAGATTTGATAATACACAAGAGCAACTAAAAGGGGTGGGTGTGGGCCCAGTCCAACCTTGAGCACACAGGGAGGAGGTAAGGAGAGGGGAACATTAGTGGATTAGTCAAAAAAAAAAAAAAAAAAAAAAGGGGGAAGGAGAGAAATGAGAAAGAGGAGGAAGAAAGAAGAGAAAAGTGATAGGTAGTAAAGCGAGGAAGAAAAGGAGGGGAAGAAAAGGTAGGGAACAAACCAGAGGTGAAGCCAGAGATTCTGTTCCACCTAAAGGAAGGGAGACCTGGAGTGTCAGCTAGTATCCCAAGGGGACTGCTGTGTGGGGAAGTGAGAGAAGAAGGGGACCTCAGAGTGATTGCGAGCCGGGATCGAACCCGCAGATACTGTGTATTGGAAAAGAAAAAAAAAAGACTATAGTTGTGTGGGGAGCCTACTAACACATTAACCATGTTACCACATTATCCGAAACCGTAAGCATCAGAATAATAATATTAACAGTTCTAACAGTTACAAAGAACATAAAACATTACATGCCAGCCATAAAGTATTTATGCTTAGATTCATCACGAATGCAACCCGTGAGCAAGTGAAAAAGGTTAAGCCCTCCGTTCCCTCTTAGCAAGCTAACACCCTTTGCCATTAAGGGACAGGAAGGATATATCTCGAAAAAGGGGGGTGAAGGGGGGGCAGAGGGAGGGCCGGAAAGGGAAGGAAAAGGGTTAGGGAGAAAAAGAGGAGGCGGGATTACCCTGGACAGTGGGATCAGAAAGTAACCATGCATAGCATTGTATTTTCTGATTTAGTAGCTGCAGGCTTAATACTTCAGTGGTGTGGCCTTATCAGGCAAAATGCACTGCATCTGACCAAATTCCTATGGAGATTGTACAGATTTCCGAAGATCAGGGATGTCCAATTAAGTCGGATAACGCAAATTTCATCTTGTGAGTGAATTAGATGAGTGGTATTCAAATTCAATATGCCAGGTCGGTGACCAGTGACAGGGGTTTATAGCTCTAGTTAAAGTGTTTGAGTGGGACATCCCTGACGATCGGTGTGATAAATAACATACATCATATAAGTGCTTGTATATGAGACCAAGACATCTGTTAGTCATAACACGTTAGAACTTACGAAAACTCCCATACAGACACTGCCTGTGGAGAATGTGGGAGAAAAAACATGTGTATCTGACCGCATTAATGTTATGCTAATGAAGAAAGGTGAGTATTCCTTAATTAATTGATAAAGTACTGGTATACTGGAGATTGCTAGAGTTTAGCTTGATCAGAAGAATATAGGTAAGATCTGCAATTTTGGGCCCCTAAAAGGGGATGCTTGGTCCCATGTAAAGTAGAGGTAGCCTTACCAAAGCAGATCATGGTCGGAAAACATGAAGTCCGGGGTGCTACCATTCAGCTGTGAACGAGTAAGGCTCAAGGGGTTGAAAAGAGTCACTGCAGTATACATAGGTATGGCTCTGAGAGCGGGAGATGAAGGGAAGGTAAAGCGTAGGCAGAGGGAGGTGGGTTATCCGTCCAGGTAGGGCTTCGTGTATAGGGGTATGCTTTCCATATTGGGGCGATGAGGAGAGAGTCAGAAGCTTAAGCATTTACTCACGGGTGAAGCACTGTGGCTGGGGCGAAGCAGGTTAAGCATCCATGCGATAGCGTCTCATAGGTGGCGAAGGTGAGCGATCCGGACTTTGTTGGTAGAGATCGCAGCGTGATGAGTGAGCTTTTGGAGATGCCGGGCCCACTTTGTGTCTGCGTGATCTCTGGCGTGGAGCCTTCGGCGACGGGTGGAGAGAAACCGGGAGCCATGGTTCTGACGGGAAGTAGAGCTCTTTCCATTCCGGAAGTTCTATCCGAGGGAGATCGAGCTGGTCGCAAAAGATCTTTAAGTCGTCTGGTGTGCGAAGTACAGCGGAGCGACCCCTAGCGGACGTCGAGAGTGCAAAAGGGAATTTCCATCGGTATTGTATGTTTCTGGCGCAAAGAGCAGCCAGCAGGGGTCGCGGCGCTCTTCTATTTTGTAGCGTTATCTGTGACAAGTCCTGGAACAACTTTATGTCAGCGCCATTATAAACAATTTGTCCCCTTTCCCTTGCTTTTCGAAGGATTTCTTCCTTGAGGGGAAAATTGACTAAGCAGCACACGATATCTCTGGGTGGCTCGTTCTCCCTGGGTTGGGGGCGTAGAGCGCGATGAGCCCTTTCCATATCGATAGGAGAGTCCCAAGGGAGATCGATTAGATCGTTAAATATTGTGCACAAGGTTTGCTGTAGTGACCTGGGATCCGCACTTTTAGGGACTCCACGCACTCTGTTGTGCCGGCGACCACGGTTATCGAGGTCCTCCACATGCCTGTGGAGGTCGAATAGTTGGGAGAGTTGTGAATCGTATGTGGATTGAACCTGACGAATGGCGGCCGCGTGCGTCAGGGAGGTTTGTTCCACTGTGTTGATGCGGTGGGCCACCGCCTGAATGTCAGACTTCAGGTCGGCGATCGCTGCTGTCACTGTGCTTTTTATGTCTGATGCCACCTTCTCAAGGTCAAACAGACTAGGTAGATGGGCTCGTCCGGTACTGGGGGGGGTGGAACTTCCCGGGGTCTGCATTTCGGACAGTGCAGAAGGCGAGACCGGTGTCTGGGTCTGTGCAGCCACATGTGCGGACAGTTTCTGGGTGTGGAAAATGTCCGGAATGTTTCTGCTCAACTGTGTACCTGAGTCCATGGCAGCACGAGATGCAGAGGAGCTCCGGGTGGTTCTGCTCATAATAATAGCGAGGTGTAGGCTCCCCTTTAGGCAGGATTCGGTTGCAGGAGCTATCAGCTTATGCTGCCATCTCGGTCTCCGTCCAGGCCACGCCCCCTACATTTTTTTTATTGGGTGTGTTTTATAGCAGAAAGTAATATTGTGTGTTTTTTTTTTGTTTATAGCGCAAAAAATAAAAACTGCAGAGGTGATCAAATACCACCAAAATAAACCTCTGTGGGGGAAAAAAGCCATCAATTTTTTTTTATGGGTATAACGTTGCACGACCGCAATGCCCTATCGCAAAAAATTGACCTGGTCATGAAGGAGGGTAAACCTTTCCGGAGCTGAAGTGGTTAAAGTGATAGTAAAAGTCTTGCTTTTTTTCCGTTAAAAATGACAAATATGTTATACTTACCTGCTCTGTGTAGGGGTTTTGCACAGAGCAGCCTGGATATTCCTCTTCTTGGGTCCCTCTTCGGTGCTCCTGGCCCCGACCTCCTGTTGAGTGCCCCCATAGCAAGCAGCTTGCTATGGGGGCACCCGAATCGGACCACAGCTCTCTGTGTCCATCCAGACAGGGAGCCACGGCCTGCCCCGCCCCCTTTCCTCATTGGCTCACTGATTTGACAGCAGCAGGTGCCAATGGCGCCTCGCTGCTGTTTCAGCCAATGAGGAGGGGAGTCCCGGACAGCCAAGTCTCTCGTGCAACATCGCTGGATCTAGATGGGCCTCAGTTAAGTATGAGGGGGCTGCTGCACACAGAAGGCATAGAATGCATTAAGATAAAAAAAACAAAAAACTTCTGCCTTTACAGCCACTTTAAAGAAGGGGACGGGGTCAAATCTGCATGCTTATCTTTCACACAATTAGTCCATTAATGGGGAACAAATCTGCAGCTTGTTTTCAACACATGATTTTTGCTTGCACTTTAACCAAGCTAAAACATACATAAATCCATTATGACAAAGGTTTTCATTCTCCTTATAGTGATGATGAGAGACTTAATTTAAAGAATGTGTTGGAGCCCCAGCCTCCACTTTCAAGCATTAAACACACACAGCTGTTGGATAATGCCCTTTTTTTTATAGTAATTCTAATAAGAGTTATGTTTTAACCCTGCAGCTTGATCGGTGCGTGGTATGCGCACCCTCGTTTGTTTTTTCATGTTGGGCTGCCACAGGGTTGACATTTTTCACACATTATACTTTTTAGTTTATGTATACAGGGTTTATTCTAGGTCAGGGTTAGGTTCAAAGGTCAGACTCAGTGTATTTTAGGTAGGATTAAAAAAAAACAATAATTTAGTGTCAGTGTGCTTTAGGCAGGGTGAAAAAAAAAGCTAAATGTGCATTATTGTTTCTGGGTCCTACTAAAGGCACAACCAACAAATAATATACACGTGTGGTATTGCTGCGATCCTCAGGAGTAGGAGAATTTGTGTTGGATTATTCATTGGTGGTACGTCATGGTAATAGCAAGAAATATACAGTTGTATTTTTTTAAACAAGTACTTTTTTTTACTATTTTTACTACTTTTACATATTAATCAATAATGATACACTAAGTATTTGCAATGATATATACAGTTTTACTAACACATATCAAAGTTGCAAAACTGTGTTCAGCCATTAAGATTTGTTTTACCTTCATCATGAAGTGGTAACTTTAGCATATATGTATACTTTTGGACATTTATGGGTTAGACTGATACAAATACTTAAAAAATATACCTTTATATATACAGTAGTTGCAGATATAATAGGAGGACATCAAATAAGATGGACATTAAATAGCATGTGAATTTGGATTTCAACTGTGACAATTTTATCTCATAGGTAACAAAAATGTGGTTACACGGGAACATGTTGATCGCATGAAGAATGGCTGCATTGTGTGCAATATGGGACATTCTAATACAGAGATTGATGTGGTAAGCAGTATATCAGCCAGGTTACTAAAATCAGCCCTTCAACTCAGCGTGCCATGCAAATTTTTATAAACAAACAGTTTAGAGATGATATATTTTAATGTTTTTATATCTTTTCAAATATGTTTAATTCTACTTTAGCTGTATCCTCACTCAAAAAAATGACATTTGTATTTAAGATTTATTTCTTTTAATTGTTCTACAACTGATATTTCCTTATAGTTCACCAATAGCTGTCTAGTTTTTTTGTTTGTTTTTTCCTGTTTAGGCCAGTCTTCGCACTCCTGAACTTACATGGGAGCGTATTCGATCTCAGGTGGATCATGTAATCTGGCCAGATGGAAAGAGAATTGTACTGCTGGCTGAGGTAGGCATGCAGAGTTGTCCTGTAGATGCAAAGACCAATACTCAGTCAGTTGAATCTAAAATACAAGTAAAGGGCAATATTTTCTGTAATTTTGGGCTATGCCACGAATAACCATTCATGGTACGAATCATTAATCACTGCTCTCTGAATAGTCTTTCAGCCAGTTTTTTTATACATTTACAACTGAATTTTCTAAACCTGTAGATATTAACTTGCAAATTGGCTATGTGTGGGGAAGTGTGTCAAACGCTTTGGCAAAATCCACCCCTTTGTCCAAGTTTTTGCTTACATCCTCATAAAAAGAAATCAAATTTGATTGACAATTTGATATTTTGTGAATCCATGCTGTTTGTTTTCTATCAAAAACTCTTTTATGTTGTTTTTTTATTAAACTCTCAAGTGTCTTCCCAACTCTAGAAGTTAAACTAACCAGTTTGTAGTTACTAGGTAAAGGGTTTGATCAGTTTTTGAATATAAACTCCACATTGGCCCTGCGCCAGTCCAGTAGTACCATGCCAATTAAAGAGTCTGTAAACTGTCTTAGAAAAAATGGATTTTTGAGGACACATGCGTGTAAGCCATCTTGGCTACTGTAAGTCATCCAGTCTTGTTTTTTTCACCTTTATTTTGTCTAAATGTTTCTGGACCATATCGGTTTTGAGCTATTGGAGTTCTTTTTAGGCTGTGTCAATGCTATCCTCATTGAGGATTTGAGCTTCCTCATTTTCCTTTGTATACACAGAGCTGAAGAAGGTATTTAATAAATTTGCCTGCTCATTAACTCTAAATTATCTTGTAAAGGGCCTACATGCTCCCTACATGACCCTTTTACTATTAAAATATTTGTTCACTTTGAAGTTTTGCAGCCTTGATTTCCTTTTTTATTTTATTTTTATTTTTTTTTTACATATTCTAGTATATTGTCAGTGTAAAAAAAGACAAGAAAAATTGCTTTAAAATGAGACGGTAAAAATTGAAGCTTCTGTAAGAACCAAAAAACACATATTGCGTATGACTACTGTTCTAGTTAGTTGTGCACCTTCAATGGTATATAGCATGCCCAAAAACCTTGTACCTAGGTATTCTTCCCCCCCAATGTGGCCATTATACCTGAAAAATCACTGTGGCTGGCAGATTCTTTGACTTTGGGGATTTTGTCACTTACGGTTTTGGTTTGTCGTTTACAAGCCATTACCGGCTTGTGAAAGCATCTAATCAAACGATCTCTAATTTTTTTAAAGCATCCCTGTCCCCCCCCCCCCCCCCATGCTTACGCAAAAATGCAAACATGCACCTAATTCATTCACACATATGTAAACAGTGATCGCACCACACATATGAGGTATGTTAGGAATATTAGAGCAAGAGCAAAAATTCTAGTGCGAGACCTGTGGATCTCCAAACTGCTAACCTGTAAAGGCTTTAAAAGCGTTGCATATGAATAATTGTACCATTGTTTGTTGCTATTCCATGGGCGTGTGCAGTTTTAAAGCATGTGGTATCTATTTACGCGGCATAACATCATCTTTTATATTTCACAAAAAAATTGGCCATTATATTGTGTTTGTGTGCAATAAAATTCTTTAACCACTTGCTTACTGGGCACTTAAACCCCCCTCCTATCCAGATCAATTTTCAGCTTTCAGTGCTCTCACACTTTGAATGACAATTACTCAGTCATGCAACACTGTACCCAAATGATTTTTTTGTCCTTTTTTCAAACAAATAGAGCTTTTTTTTGGTGTATTTGATCACCTGTGGGTTTTTTATTTTTTGCGCTATAAATGAAAAAAGACCGAAAATTTTGAAAAAAAGCGAATTTTTCTTAATTTCTGTAAAAAAAAATTTGCAAATTAGTAATTTTTCTTCATAAATTTTGGCCAAAATTTATACTGCTACATATCTTTGGTAAAAATAACCAAAAATTTGTGGAAATTATTTGGTCTGTGTGAAAGTTTTAGAGTCTACAAGCTATGGTGCAAATCATAAAAAAATGATCACATCTGATGTGCTGGCGGCCTCATCTCATTTCTTGAGACCCTGACAAGTCAGGAAAGTACAAATGCCCCCCAAATAACGCGTTTTTGGAAAGTAGAAATTTCAAGGTATTTAGTAAGAGGCATGGTGAGTTATTTGAAGTTGTAATTTTTTCCCACAATTCTTTGCAAAATAAATTTTTTTTTTTCACAAAATTGTCATTGTAATAGCTTATTTCTCTCACATGGCATATGCATACCACAAATGACACCCCAAAATACATTCTGCTACTGCCCCTAAATATAGTGATACCACATGTGTGGGACTTTTTCACTGCCTGGCCACATACAGAGGCCCAACATGCAGGGAGCACCATCGGGTGTTCTAGGAGCATAAATTACACATCACATTTCTCAACCACCTATTACACTTTTGAAGGCTCTGGAGCACCAGGACAATGGAAACACCCACAAAATGACCCCATTTTGGAAAGCCAACACCCCAATCTATGAGGCATAATGAGTCTTTTGAACGATTCATTTTTTCCAGAAGTTTTGGGAAAATATGGAAAAAAAATGAAACAGCATTTTTTTACACAAATTTGTCCGTTTATCAGATATCGCCAACACATAGCATTTAAAATGACACCCCAAAATACATTCTGCTACTCCTCCTGAGTATGGTGATACCACATGTGTGAGACTTCTACACAGCTTGGCCACATACAGAGATCCAACATGCAAGGAACACAGTCAGGTGTTCCAGGGACACATAGCATGCCCATACCAAGAATTACACCCCAAAATACATTATGCTGAGCAAAGCGTAAACAAAAGACTACCTGTGGTTGTAGTAGAGCAGTTGTACACAGGAGGATAGCACTGGTCCAGGCAGCAGGCAGGAACTTGGTCAGCCACGGCGAACACAATTGTCCAGGCAGCAGGCAGGGATACTGTCCATATAAAGTCCAGGGTCAGTGCAGGCAGAGATATTGTCAGCAGTGCCAAAAATATTGGTCCTGCTAGTAGGCAGGAACATGTGGTGTGGTCAGTGCAACAGGCAGAGACATAATGGCAGTAAGTCCTACAGGCAGCAGGCAGAAGTAGGGCCTTGTGCAGGACAGAATGGGGACAGGGGTAGAGGCTTCTCCCACCCAAATCTCTTTGAAGCCTCAGAGTCTCCTAATCTAGGAATGAGAAAACAAAAAAAAAATAGTTTTCTTCATCCAGAAAAACAATTCTGGAGCCCCTCACATATGTGAGACCCCTGTGTTGAACCCCACTAGTCCAGTAGCAGGGTACAAGATCAGTCCATGAGGCAGGCAAAAAACATGGTCAAACAGTCCAAGGTCAGTTCCAGATCAGGCAGAGGTATGTACAGAATCGTTAGGCAGAAGCATGGTCGAATAACAGTCCAGGGTCAGTTCCAGATCAGGCAGAGGTATGTACAGAATCGTTAGGCAGACGCATGGTCGAATAACAGTCCAGGGTCAGTTCCAGATCAGGCAGAGGTATGTACAGAATCGTCAGACAGAAGCGTGGTCGAATAACAAGCCAGTGTCAGTTACAGAGCAGGCAGTTACATAAGGGGTGTGAAGGTTTGTGGAGGCAGGAACTGAGGATTAAGTTTCCCATACTTCACTAATAATTTATTGAAGTATGGTAACGGCGAAAACATTCACCTATGCAGAGGCCTGGTTAGGAAGGACATTGTGCACAATAAAAAGATGTGTTTCTTCTGACTCCTGCTCTGGTAAACACCTTATATTTTTTTAGACGCCGTTGGCCTGTTGGTTTGGGGTTTTGAGTGGAGTTGCGGTAAATTACATATGAGTTGTATATGGCCAATTGAAAAAAAATTAATTGTGACTTTTTTATACCAATGGTATGTCCATCTTGTGGCAAGGTATGGTTCCAGCCAGGGGCGTTGCTAGGGGGTGGCTTTTGGGGCTATAGCCCCGAATCTGAGGCCAATAGCCCCGAGTCTCTGCAGGGGTCCCCAAGGGGAGGGGAGGCTCTCTGGGGACCCTTATGTAAGTGGGGGGGCTCTCTGGGGACCCTGATGTAAGGGAGAGGCTCTCTGGGGACCCTGATTTTAAGGCCTAGGCTCTCTAGGGACCCAGATTTAAGGGGGAGGCTCTATGGGGACCCTAATGTAAGGGGGCCTCTCTGGGAACCCTGATGTAAGTGGGGGGGCCCTCTGGGTACCCTGATGGAAGGGGGAGGCTCTCTGAGGACTCTGATGTAAGGAGGAGGCTCTCTGGGGACCCTGATGTAAGGTGATGTAAGGGGGGGCTCTCTGGGGACCCTGATGTAAGCGGGGGGCTCTCTGGGGATATATATACACCCACACGTATATTACTGTATATACATGTGTATGCCCGCCCAAGCGTATGACTTTCTTTACTACGCTGCTATGGGCTCTAGCCCCAGATCTTTTGTAGACCTAGCAACGCCCCTGGTTCCAGCATTTGGTCATTGAAGTCGACTCCCCCCATGAACATATTATATTCATAGATGCATTTTGGTTTTTGTATGGGGCCATTCCTTCTGGGGATTTCCACGAAGGTATCATTTGTGGATCGAAGACAACATGTAGACATCCCTTTTGTCCCTCCACTTCACTGCCAAAATCTCCTTGTTTCGCAGACTTGCCGTTTCAACTTTTCTCAACTTCTTATTGACAAGACTTTGAGGAAAGCCCTTCCAGTTCTTTTTTACGGTGCCACATGCTGGCGTCTTCTTCCGGTGAAGGTTGTGGAACAGGGGAGATGTGTAGAAGTTGTCTACATATAAATGGTAGCCTTTCTCCAGTAGGGGGTATATGAGGTCCCAAACAATTTTCCCGCTTGATCCCAAGTAGTCTGGGCAATTAGGGGGTTGCAGCTGGGTGTCCTTCCCTTCGTACACTTTGAAGGCATATATGTACCCTGTGACTCGGTTACATAATTTGTATACCTTCACCCCATAGCGGGCCCTTTTGCTGGGAATAAATTGTGTGATTTTTAAGCCTGCCACTAAATTTAACAAGGGACTCATCCACACATATGTGTTGGTCCGGGGTAAACAGCCGGGGGAATACTTCAGAAAAATAATTTAGAAGTGGCCGAATTTTGAAAAGCCTGTCATAATTTGGGTCATTTCGGGGAGGGCACTGGGTATTATCATTGAAATGAAGGAACCTCATTATCACGAGGTATCTGGTTCTGGGCATTATCTTGGAGAAGATTGGCATGTGGTGGATGGGGTGGGTTGACCAATTGGACATCAAAGTGTGTTTTTTTTTTTTTGGTGAGTCCCATACAAAATGTGAGGCCTAAAAAACCTTCAACTCCTCCACCGTTAGGTCTCTCCACTCATAGGGACGGGCATAACAATTGTTGATAGCATGTCCTCGGTAAAAAATAAAAATGATTGGGGAAAAATTCTCCGTGTCCACCTGGACTCCTGGCTGGGCAGTGAAAGGGGGAATGTTGGCTTCTCCTGAATTAGGAGGAAGCCACAAGGGGTTCTGAAGGGCATAGGGAAGGCTGGCATGGGTCCTTTGCCTTTCTTGCTGAGGTACTGCGGTGCTGGTGGATGCCACTGCCTCCTCACCAGAACGCCTTAGTTTGGCGGGCAGAATATCTTCTTCCTCTGAGTCACTCAGTGTTCCACTACTGAGGACTGGCTCATAATTTACGTCCGACTCAGAATCTGAGTCTGAAAGGGAATCCGAAAAAGAGAGCTCCCCGTTGCTCTCGTCGGCCTGGGAAAGTATTTGGTACGCCTCCTCAGCGGAAAAGCATCTTTTGGACATGGTTGCTGGTGGTGATACGACTACACAGGTGTGTGCTAAGCCTACACTAATGGGCACTGATTAGGCGGCACTGATGAGCACAGATGGGCACTGAGGTGGCACAGAGGGGCACTGATGAAGTGGGACAGATGTGCACTGATGAGGTGGAACAGATGTGCACTGATGAGGTGGAACAGATGTGCACTGATGAGGTGGAACAGATGTGCACTGATTAGGCGGCACAGATGTGCAATGATGAGGCGACACAGATGGGCACTGAGGCGGCACAGATGTGCACTGATTGCACAGATGTGCACTGATGAGGTGGCACATATTTGCACTGATGAGGTGGCACAGATGTGCACTGAATGATTGCACACATGTGCACTGATGAGGCGGCACAGATGGGCACTGATTGGCACAGGTGGGCACTGATGAGGTGGCACAGGTGGGCACTGATGAGGTGGCACAGGTGTGCACTGATTGTGCAGATGGACACTGATCACCAATAGCAGATTGGCACAGGTGGGCACCGATTCGCACAGGTGGGCACTGTACTGATGGGGCACTGTTGGCACTGTTTGCACTGTATTATGTTTTTTTTCACTCACAGATCGCTGTCAGATGCTCTCTCTCCTCACACACGGTCTCTGTGTGAGGAGAGAGAGCCGGCAATGAGAGATGATCTCATGTGTTTACATTTGAGATCATTGCTCATTGGCCACGCCAATCGCACTGTAAATGGCCGCTGTGATTGGCCATTTACAGCAATCTGTGATTGGCTGTGTCCAAGGGACACAGCCAACACAGAATTTCCCCGATGCACGCTCGTGAGCGCGCACGGGGAGCGAGCAAAGGGGAGGTCGTCATATGACGGCCTCCCGAAAATTGAGGGCCGCGCTGTAGCCGTCATTCGGCTATGGCCCGGACGTCAAGAGGTTAAAGTCAATTTTTTTTGAAAATGCTGTACAAATGTGACAAATGCGTACAAATGTGACAAAAAAGATTGTAACATCCACCATTTTATTCTCTGGATATTCTCTAGAATATACATAAATTAATGTATAAAGTAACTTTCTACCAAAAAGAGCAGATTTTTACATGTATGATAGAAATGTCAAAATTGGCCCTGGGGTCAAGTAGTTAATCCGCTGCTTTTCATGCTTCTGCCTCACCTTTTTTTTTTTTTTTGGATCTCATGCTTTCCACCCTGGAGGAGAGATGTGGGGTTTTTTTGACCCCGCATCTCTCCATAAAGAGGACCTGTCACACACCATTCCTATTACAAGGGATGTTTACATTCCTTGTAATAGGGAAAAAGTGATAAAAAAAAATGTAAAAGAGAAAGTGTAAAAATAAAAAAATAAAGTAAAATAAACAATAACTTTTTTTTTGCTTTAAACGCCTCTGTCCCCAGTAGCTCAGAAGCGAACGCACACGTAAGTTCGCCCACATATGTAAACACAGTTCAAACCACACATGTGAGGTATCGCCGCGTGCGTTAGAGCGCGAGCAACAATTCAAGCACTAGACTTCCTCTGTAACTCTAAACTGGTAACCTGTAAAAAAATTAAAGCGTCGCCTATGGAGATTTTTAAGTACTGAAGTTTGGCACCATTCCACAAGTGCGTGCAATTTTAAAGCATGACATGTTTGGTATCTATTTACTCGGCGTAACATCATCTTTCACATTATACAAAAAAATTGGGCTAATTTTACTGTGTTGTTATTTTTTAATTCATAAAACTGTTTTTTTTTTTCCAAAAAAAAGTTTGAAAAATGTTTACGCAAATACCATGCAAGATAAAAAGTTGCAACAACCACCATTTTATTCCCTAGAGTGTCTGATAAAAAAAATAAAATAAATAAATATATATATATATATATATATATATATATATATATATAATGTTAGGGGGTTCTGAGTAATTTACTAGAAAAAATGATGATTTTTACATGTAGGAGAGGAGTGCCAGAATAGGCCCGGTATGGAAGTGGTTAAGCAAACTATTTTTTGTAACTCTTGCTAAGTTTCTTAGCTAGAGATTCTATCAGTAACAGCACCTACTGTTTTGGGCTGGCAATGTTAAGTAATTAGCAGCAGCATTGTCTATCTCTTGTGTGCACTCCGTTAATTGGCTATTGGGCTACCTATAAGATAGGCAACCCAACGGCCAACTGAAGCAGTGCATCCGACAGGCTGAAAATGCTGCTACTAATTGAGAGGTAGTAGCTTAAAGTTGTTACTCTGCAAAAGAAAGTGCTGTTAGTGTCTGGATCTCCAGGTAAAGATTTTGCAACAGATTCACCAAAAAAAATTGTTTATGAAAGTTATATGCACACTAATGCAACCGCATTATTTTATTTTTACTTCCCCCCCAAAAGGATTTCAGTTTGTTTTTCGATTGAGTTGTACAGTTTATAGGTCACATTAAATATGGAAAAAATTTTGAAATGATTTATTTTTGTCTCAGTTTTTTACATCACAGAAACCTGACATTTTAACAGGGGTGTGTAGACTTTCTATAGCCACTGTATACTCGGACTATCCCATTTCTCACGAGGTCTAACAGTGAAAAATTCACAGTAAACTCTAGGGCTTTTTGCATGGCCTGATGCAATTGTAGATCATGGGTTAACACTACCATAGACATTGTTTCCTTGCCTGACAGCACTGTCCACCCCATCCCACAGACGTAGGAGCCAACTTAATAGGTGTTTCCCAGACCTCTGTATTGTTTTGCCAGCTCCTGGAGTACAGGTTGTGTAAACTCCCTTACTTCTTAAAATTCCACATCTTTGGGGTTACATAGTTGGTGAGGTTGAAAAAAGACACAAGTCCATCAAGTCCAACCTGTGTGTGTGCTTTTATGTCAGTATTACATTGTATATCCCTGTATGTTGTGGTCGTTCAGGTGCCTATCTAATAGTTTTTTGAAATTATCGATGCTCCCCGCTGAAACCACTGCTTGTGGAAGAGAATTCCACATCCTTCCCGCTCAGTAAAGAACCCTTTACGCAGTTTAAGGTTATACAGATTTCTCTTCTAATTTTAGTGAATGGCTGTGTGTCTTTTTAAATTCTCTTCACGGAAAAGTTTTATCCCTATTGTGGGGTCACCAGTATGGTATATTTACATTAAAATCATATCCCCCTTCAAGCATCTCTTCTCCAGAGAGAATAAGTTCAGTACTCGTAATCTTTCCTCATAACTAAGGTCCTCCAGTCCATTTATTAGCTTTGTTACCCTTCTCTGGACCCTCTCCAGTTCCAGCACATCCTTCCTGAGGACTGGAGCCCAGAACTAGATGGCATACTCCAGGTACGGCCGGACCAGAGTCTTTTAGAGTGGGAGAATTATCGTTTTTTTCTCTGGAGTTAATCCCCTTTTTAATGCATGCCAATATTCTGTTGGCTTTGTTTGCAGCAGCTTCGCATTGTATGCCATTGCTGAGCCTGTCATCTACTAGGACCCCAGGTCCTTTTCCATCCTAGAGTCCCCCAGAGGTTCTCCCCCTAGTGAGTAGATTGCATTCATATTTTTGCCACCCAAATGCATTATTTTACATTTTTCTACATTAAACCTAATTTGCCATGTAGTTGCCCACCCCATTAATTTGTTCAGATCTTCTTGCAAGGTTTCCAAATCCTGCAGAGAAATTATTGCCCTGCTTAGCTTAGTATTGTCCGCAAATACTGGGATTGAGCTGTATATCCCATCCTCCAGATCGTTTATGAATAAATTAAATAGGATTGGTCCCGGGGGGCGTGGCCTGACACAGCATGGAGTAGGACGCTTATCTCTAGAGCTCCGTCCATTGCTCCTTAAACCTATTAATCCTGGACTCTTTGTGCTGCTCAGCTGGTTGGATCACCTCCCTGAGGCTCTGGCAATACCCTGGGCTCCTTCCTGGATCGTTAGGACGCACTGAGGCCCGAACGGAGCAGCAATCTCCCGCACGGCGGCCAAATCTAAGCAAGACCACGGCTTCGGCCTACAACTGGAGGCCGCGGCCATCTTGGTCCTCCGCTCCTCCGGCCCTGCCTTGAGACATCTGCCAAACAAAGGTACCTAGCTGCTGGAGAACCCTCCCAGGGAGCGGGGCAACGCTAACACTTACACATATAGCTTGCTTGGCCAGCAGGGACCCCGAGAAAGCCGACGATTATACCTGGTCTGGATTGCGGCCTAGGCCTGCATGAGGTGAACGGCGGCCATTTTGGCACACCTGTCTGCCCTGCCTGTGTACAGTACATGAGCTACAGCCCTGGTGTCCCCTCTTTAACAGCCTCCACTGGGATTCCCTATACCCTGCGGGTCACAACCCCAGATTGCCATCAGCTTAAGAGGTGGAGAGGGATCGCACGCACCCGCTTTGTGTGTAAAAATAACTTCTATCCTTGGAACTCTGGGGGCTACAGGGCCTAGGACAGCACTTGTCTTTAACCAACCAGCAAGTCAGTTTGCTACATTAAGTTTGGAGATTCTCTGGGTGTCACCTGGGACCTTCGCAAAATGTCACCAACTAAGGCACAAAAGGCAGCGGCAGCAAAACTAGATCAGTACCATCGACTAGAAAAGGAAGACATGGAGAAGGAGGGAACAACTGAGAAAGCTGAGGCGGGAGAACGAACTACGGGTGATAATGACAAACTCCTTGAAGCAATCACCTCTCTCACAGCACAAATTGAGGAGGTAAAGGTGGATATTTCCCTTATCAGACAGGACTTTCAAAAGCTCAGGGAAAGAGTGAAAGAAACTGAGACCAGACTGGGCGAGGTGGAGGATGCTATTCCACCCTTACAAACATCCTCAGACCGCGTGCAAAGGCAAATACAGCAACTCCTTATAAAGCAAGATGATATGGAGAATAGGCTGAGAAGATGTACTGATAGGTCTGCCGGAAGGGTCTGAGGGTAAGGACACTTCCACTTTTTTGGAACAACTACTGATCAATACTTATGGAAGAGAAGTCTTTTCCTCTATGTTTGCGGTAGAGCGGGCACATCACATGCCAGCAAGACCCCCTCCACAGGGAGCTCCTCCCCGCACGTTCATAGCTAAACTCCTTAACCATAAGGATCGGGACACTGCTTTGAGAATGGCAAGAGAGAAAGGCAATATCCCAGTTGGGAATGTTAAGGTGGCCATTTTCCCAGACTTCTCGGCAGAGATACAGCGCCGTCGCCAGAGCTTTACGGAGGCCAAACGTAAGCTAAGAAATCTACAATACAAGTACTCCATGCTTTTCCCAGCCCGTCTTAAGGTGGAGCATGAAGGGCGTGCGGTTTTTTTCGAGGACCCAGAGGAGGTGATCTCTTGGTTGGAACGACGAGTTAACCCTCAACAAGCTGATTGATTAAGTCCCATTGATAACGTGTCTGCGACCAGGAAATGTCTCCAACCAGTGCAAGTTCAAAGCACAAATCCTGATTACTTACAGCACAAGAGTCAAATTACCCTCCGGGGCTCCGGAGCGAGGAAAAGTTCTACAGCCAACATGCATCGCGCAGCGAGACTTTACCCCACACAGTTCTGGGAAGCAACACCATGTGCATTGGAACCCTATCCGGAACTTAATAGTTGCAGTTAAATGGAAACAAGAGGATCGAGAGACCGTACTGTATTTTCTGCAAGCGATATGGATGATACTTCTTATTTTCTTTAGTGTCCGGAGACTGAACCAATTGTTCTACATTCCATTGCTCACAAAGAAGTTAGAATGTTTCCCAGATAACAACCAGTTCAGGGATTATGCCCGCACAAGTTTGGGTCAGTGTAGGGCAGGGAGGGGGGAGGGGGTTCAAAAGTTTTTGGTTTGGTTAA
Organism: Aquarana catesbeiana; assembly: GCF_042186555.1. Lineage (NCBI taxonomy): Eukaryota > Metazoa > Chordata > Amphibia > Anura > Ranidae > Aquarana > Aquarana catesbeiana. Next base: position 543,296,210 of record NC_133325.1, on the reverse strand, counting down.
ATTTGAATGTGCATACTTATAATAGAAAACAGGTAACGTTACATGTGCCAGATCTATGGGAAAGTACATATGTGCCATATCACAGGTGTTTGAGACAGATATCTCTGAAAGTAAAAAATCTGTATGCCTTATACAGAAAGAGTAAATTGTTTTATATAAATGCTTTATTAATGGTTAAAAAGTTTGGCTTATGGCATCTTTTAAATTTCTAACATGGAATGTGAGGGGCCTGCATGAGAAATTTAAGCGCGCAGCAGTCTTCACATTCCTGAAGAAGCAACATGCTGATATAGTAGCACTAGTGGAAACACATATTGAGGGAAGTGTTCCGATGGCACTCCGCAGGCCTTGGGTTGGATGGGCACACCACTCTACCCACACATCACACTCCAGGGGAGTTTCTGTATTAATAGCTAAATCAGTACATTTTGAATTATGCGAGCTAACTACTGACCCGAATGGACGTTATGTATTTATTCATGCCAAAGTATATGGAGAACCCTTGCTTATAATGGCTTTTTATATACCACCCCCATTTAATGTATCCATGGTCAAGGAGGGTATATCATATATGACTCGTCATCCAAATATAGCAGCGGTCTGGCTAGGGGATTTTAATGTTACTTTAAATCCGGCTCTAGACAGGCTACAGTTGACATCAACGGCTCCCAATACTCCCACCGAAACAAAATTCTCTAAACTTATCTCCACCTTCCATTTGATAGAAACATGGAGACATAAATTCCCACTGGTTAAGTCATATTCATGCTTCTCGTCCTCTCGAGGCTCTATGTCCCATATAGATTTTATACTTATCTCCCGCAGATTGACCCCAAGATTATCAGAGGTAATGTTTTGCCCTAGAGTACCATAGTCCTTATTGGATTACATTAAGTATTCCAGTGGCAAAACCACCACGAACATGGCGTCTGAATCCATTCTGGCTATCTCTTCTACCAGAGGATGACAAGCTTATAGACAAATGGAAACTGTACTTTATGGAAAATGATGAGTCAGCATCACCACCTGCAGTCTGAGACTCTTTTAAGCTATTTTCTAGGCATACATTGACAACGGCGATTAATAAAATTAAGATGGACTCTTCTAGTGCCCTCGGTAAGGCGCTGGAGGACTTGTCCTCTGCAGAAAGAGAATATGCCAACACCCCGACATCATGTAGACCAACTTAAACTACAGACTAGAGTGGTTAATCAGCTACAGTACCAGAAAGCCAAACAAAAAATGTTCTTTTCTAAACAGAAAATGTTTGAACATGGGGAAAAGGCAGGCAAGTTACTTGCATACCTGGTACATAGCGAAGATAGACCTCCAGTGGTTATCACATTGCATGGTCCCGGAGGACAAAAAGTCACAGACCCACCTACAGTAACCTCAATGTTTAGGGACTTATTCGCAGACTTATACACAACGACAGCCCCCACTGAGACCCACCCTATGTCTCTTTTTCTTGAAAAGGTGTCCTTCCAACAACTAACAGAAGAACAAGTAGAACTATTGGAAGCACCACTTACTTTAGACGAAATATCCACTGCCATGGCCAGCTTTGCTAGGTCCAAATCCCCTGGATCGGATGGACATCCAATAGAGTTCTGTTCTCAATTCAGTGAAATACTAACCCCTAAACTATTAAAATTGTATAATTATCTATTTGAAACTGGGACTTTACCTCCATCTATGACAGAGGCCACAATAGTCCTCATCCCTAAACCTGGTAAGGATCTGGGTTTTCCAGAATCTTATCGGCCGATATCACTCCTACAGGTTGATATCAAAATACTTGCCAAAGTTCTATCGATTAGGCTCAATCAGGTAATATTAACATTAATACACGCAGACCAGGCTGGTTTCATGCCTGGACGCAACACCTCGTTTAATCTTAGGAAACTATACATTAACCTGCAAGCTACACACGAGGACGTTGGTTCACGGGTTGTTGTGACCTTAGACACAGCGAAAGCCTTCGACTCGGTAGAGTGGAGGTATCTCTGGAGATGCTTGGAGGGCTACGGATTTGGCCCAAAATTTATCAAATGGGTCCAACTTCTATACCAGGAACCCAGGGCCAGAGTGGTGGCTAATGGGTGGTCATCTCAGTTATTCGACCTCAGTAGAGGCACGAGACAGGGTTGCCCCCTATCCCCACTACTATATGCCCTGGCAGCAGAACCACTGGCAATATCCATCCGAGCAAACCCAGAGATCAGGGGACTTAGACTGGGCTCCCTGACTGAAAAAATTAGCATGTATGCAGATGACACGCTATTGTACCTGGCAGACTCGGGCCCATCATTATGCAATGCACTCCACACGATAGAACAATTTGGAATATTTTCAGGTCTAAAAATTAATTGGGACAAATCCCAAATTCTACCAATTGATAGTTTTCCACCCCCAGAATCCCAAACCAGGCTCCCACTTCAGAGAGTAGATGTCATTAAATATCTGGGGATTTATATAACCAGATCCCCTGCAGACTATATATCCCTGAATATAACTCCTCTCATTTCCCTAGTTAAAAATAAAATACAGGCCTGGTCCAAATTACCATTAGGAGTCTGGGGCCGTATAAATTTAATTAAAATGATTCTACTACCCAAAATACTCTGTTTTATGGCACACCCCCGTTTATTTACCCTTAAAACATTTTAAATCTCTAGAGTCCCTCTAAAAGACATTTGCGTGGGGTAATAATAGGCATAAATTGGCATGGCAAGCCCTTAAAAATCCGACTGATCTAGGTGGCACTGCTCTACCCGATTTTAATCTATACTATATTGCAGCACAACTATCACAGCTTTTCCATCTAGACAAAACCGACAGTGAGAGGTTTCTTGCGCTCATATGTCCTAAATGGGCGCAGTACACCAAAGACCCGATATATGCAATAGCGGCAGACATGGGAGGGATGGAACTAGGAGACAGAAGACACACCATGCTATACCACTACAGGAAAATATGGAATTTAGCAGCCTCTAGACTTGACATCTCACAGTTTAACTACTATACGCCGTTATGGCATAACAAAAATCTTCAGGAGTTTAATAAAATACAGGACACATTTATATGGTCCATACAAGGAATATTTTACCTGCATCATATATTAAAAGATGGACAAATTAAAACCTCTGACTTAAAGAAGAATTTACAATCCAGGATCAGATGTTCTTTAGATTCTTACAAATCCGTCACGCAATACAATCACAGTTCCCTGACTCCTGCCCTAGTCCTGCACCTAATGTACTCATCGCTATAATTAAGAGCACAGACTCTCATAAACTGATCTCGGCATTCTATAACTTACTCTTAACCCCTGTAGCTACTAAAATAGCATATGGCCTTAAACAAAGATGGGAGAGGGAGGTGTGACCGGTGGAGGACGAGGAGTGGGGGGAGGCATTGGAGGCCTGTAAAACTGTATCCCCTAAACTCTCAGATCGTTTGACGCAGCTCTATATTCTCTACAGGGCATATCTCACACCCCTCAGAGTGGCAAGATACAAGCATACACAAACCACCACGTCAGATGTGTGGGAGAGAGACAGGTACCTTTTTCCATCCTCTATGGGCATGCCCTAAGATAAAAGGCTTTTGGGAACAAATTGTGGCATTTCTACACGACACAATGGGTTCACCTCTAGCCCTAGACCCTAAACAGTGCCTCCTGGGTATAGTTCCAGACACAACCAACAAATACACTAAAACTTTTTTACACAAAACACTCTTTGCAGCAAGAAAGGTTATAGCCAAAAAGTGGATGAGACAGGAGACCCCCAAGGTAGTGGAATGGAAGATGGAGATAAATACTACATTACCATACAAGAAATGTATATATATTAATAGAGGTTGCCCAGCAAAGTACAACAAGATCTGCGATAGATGGCTTCAGGAATCTTGTACCTGTGTCTAATATAATTACATGATCATAAAGTGATAAAATAGGTATAAGTATGGATGGACAGTATATAAAAACCAAATATGTATATCCTGAATGTCAAGATACGCCAGATATGTTTGAACTTAATGTTATATTTTTATTCCAATGATGATAATTGTAATACTGTTATAGTGTCAACATGATAACGTAACCTTTTATTTTTTCTTTTTGTATGCACCAAGTATTCAATAAAACTTTGTTTGATAAAAAAAAATAGGATTGGTCCCAGGACAGAACCCTGGGAGTCCCTGCTTTCCACACTGGACCATTCCGTGTACTCCCCATTGATCACTACCCTCTGAACTCGCCCCTGTAGCCAGTTTTCAATCCATGTACTTACCCTTTGGTCCATGCCGACAAACCTTAGTTTGTACAGTAGACGTTTATGGGGAACCTTCTATTTAGAAGATTCACCAGGATTATGGACACTCATGATTATTGTCACTAATTTATCACTTTGATTTGGACTTTTTTTTGATGTATACACACTCATTTTGGATTTCAGTTACTGTGTTTACTTTTTTACCTATAATTTGGATTATTTTACCTTAATATTAATGTGTTAGAAGTCTGTGCAGATCACTTTTATTATCATTTACCCTTTTTTGTGTTTAAGTGTACATTTTAGATCTTGCAGCGATTTCACTGACTTTATATTAGTTTATATCATATATTCACGTAATAAGTAGCGCGAAGGACCTCACTTTAAAAATGCTTATTTCTACAATAGGAATAAGTTTACTGTCATTTTATTATTTCAACAGTTCTAATTCTCAGATACATTCAAAGAAAAAGTGCACAGTCTACAATAGACAATACAATAATGCCATTAGTGTGTGGATTTACTGGATTATAACAGTCACCACTTTTTATCAACTCCTCTCTCTCTCTCAGCATTCACAATGACAATAATAGAGGTAAATATCACACTAAAAGACTACTGGGGCGGGACCCCGGCGCAAGGTAAGGCTCAAAGGCTGCCCTATTTGACCATCCATTACCGTTACTGATCTATTTTTCTTTTTCATTAGTGTGATATTCTAGATAGTCTAGATAGATAGTCTACTGACTGGAATGGTACCAGCTGATTGGAGAAAAGCCAATGTAGCACCAATATTTAAAAAGGGCCCAAAATACATCCCTGGGAATTACAGACCAGTTAGCCTAACATCAATAGTATGTAAACTCTTGGAGGGGATGATAAGGGACTATATACAATATTTTAGTAATAAGAATGGTATCATTAGCAGTAATCAGCATGGATTTATGAAGAATCGTTCTTGCCAAACCAATCTATTAACCTTCTATGAGGAGGTGAGTTACCATCTAGATAAAGGAAGGCCCGTAGACGTGGTGTATCTGGATTTTGCAAAAGCATTTGACACAGTTCCCCATAAACGTTTACTGTACAAGATAAGGTCCGTTGGCATGGACCATAGGGTGAGTACATGGATTGAAAACTGGCTACAAGGGCGAGTTCAGAGGGTGGTGATAAATGGGGAGTACTCGGAATGGTCAGGGGTGGGTAGTGGGGTTCCCCAGGGTTCTGTGCTGGGACCAATCCTATTTAATTTGTTTATAAATGATCTGGAGGATGGGATAAACAGTTCAATCTCTGTATTTGCAGACGATACTAAGCTAAGCAGGGCAATAACTTCTCCACAGGACGTGGAAACCTTGCAAAAAGACCTAAACAACTGAATGGGGTGGGCGACTACATGGCAAATGAGGTTCAATGTAGAAAAATGTAAAATAATGCATTTGGGTGGCAAAAATATGAATGCAATCTATACACTGGGGGGGAGAACCTCTGGGGGAATCTAGGATGGAAAAGGACCTGGGGGTCCTAGTAGATGATAGGCTCAGCAATGGCAGGCAATGCCAAGCTGCTGCTAACAAAGCAAACAGAATATTGGCATGCATTAAAAGGGGGATCAACTCCAGAGATAAAACGATAATTCTCCCGCTCTACAAGACTCTGGTCCCGGCCGCACCTGGATTATGCGGTCCAGTTCTGGGCACCAGTCCTCAGGAAGGATGTACTGGAAATGGAGCGAGTACAAAGAAGGGCAACAAAGCTAATAAAGGGTCTGGAGGCTCTTAGTTATGAGGAAAGGTTGCGAGCACTGAACTTATTCCCTCTGGAGAAGAGACGCTTGAGAGGGGATATGATTTCAATTTACAAATACCGGACTGGTGACCCCACAATAGGGATAAAACTTTTTCGCAGGTTTAACCTAAAACTACGTAGAGGGTTCTTTACTGTAAGAGCGGCAAGGATGTGGAATTCCCTTCCACAGGCGGTGGTCTCAGCGGGGAGCATTGATAGCTTCAAGAAACTATTAGATAAGCACCTGAATGACCACAACATACAGTGATATACAATGCAATACTGACACATAATCACACACATAGGTTGGACTTGATGGACTTGTGTCTTTTTTCAACCTCACCTACTATGTAACTATGTAACTATGATATTTACCTATATTGTCAAATTTGTAACTGCTAAGAGACTGAGAGAGAGACAGTCAACAAGTTGAAAAAAGTGGTATTTGACTTGTTATTGTTCCAGAATCCACATACTAATGGCATTTGTAGCCTGAGCCTCAGCCTGTGCATTTTTCCTATGAATTTAACTGACAATTAAAACTGTTGAACTATTGATTCTTTCTATCGCAATAAGCACAACCCACAAGTATTAGGTATGCTTCTTATGTTAGAAATAGAAATACTTGAAGAGAATAATAAAACACTCCTATTTGTTTTGATTAATTTTAAGGAAAGCACTTCGTGCCAACATGACCCTTGCTCTATTCCGCCGAACTCTAGAGAGGTCACCTGTAACATTTAATACCCTCTCTTCAAAGGCTTGAGAAGCTGTCATAGCCAGCAGGTCTAATGCAAAAGGTTTTAGCTGGTGATAAAAAGTGTCACTCTGTGACAGCCAAAATTCTGTTGCGGTGTACTCCAGGACCGAGTCCTCACTGAAGACAACTTGGTGCAAAAGCTCTTCCTTATATTTTCTGATCTGCTGCTCTATGCTGTTTGGGGAGATCATCTGCCTGGGTCTTCTGCAGCATTTAGAAAGAAACCGAAAGACTGGCTGCTTAGATGTGGATGCCGGTGGCGGTGCTTCTTCCACTTCCTGCGATAGTTCTACCACATCATCTTCTTAAGACAGTTCCTCAAGTTGTGTGTGTGGCAATGTGGATTTTCTTGCGGCATACTCCTCTGCCTTTTTAAGCAGTTCCTGAATATTCTCATCTGCCACATCAACAAGGGTTTCACAGACATTAGGGTTGATAAAACAAACAGCTGCTGCAAGTGGAGAGAACATTTCGTCAGTTGGATCTAAGAATGAAGCAAAACGCTGGTTCACATTCCCTTTCATTCTCTGCAATTGTGGCAAGGTCTTGGTAGCTAGTATTCTGTTTAAAGTCTTCAAGATGGCTGAGCAGATCAAAGAGGGCAGGAACAGCCAGGGACATGGACATGGTGTCACTCTGGAGGGTTTTAGTATGTTCTGCAAAAGGCATCAGTAGGTCATGCAATGATGTGAGCTTTCCCATTCACTAGGGAGCAAGCTGTCCCATCCCATGTTGTTTGTGATTTGGCAGACTGACTCTTTCAGTTTGAGGAGTCTTGTGATCATGTTGAATGTACTTGACATGTGTGTGAGGCAGTCATTTAAAAGAATAAGGGCACAATGCTCCAATAGCTTCTGTGTTGCAATTGAAGACTTGCAGAAGAGGTTCACTATTGATCTTGCTTTATCCAGTATTCTCTTCACACTTGTATCCTTATGCACCATGTGGACACAAGTTGCAAGGTATGCACTACACATGGTGTCCGGTCCATGTCGATCTGTTGGTACCTAACAAGTGGAACACACACAGCCCAATAAGCATAAAGTATATAGAAAAGGTTTCTGTTCCATTCTATTATTTTAACACTTAACATCTTGGAATACTTTTACAGTACACAAGACTACAAATAAAGTGGAAAAATAACAAAGGTGCACCCCATAGAGTAGAGCAGATAGCGCCACCATATCAATCATCTCATAGCCATTGTGATAATTGTCTGGTGTCACCCTGTCAACTGTCAACCATATTATCATGTAAAAGAATAATAAATATGGCTCACTCACTGCAGAGCATCAATTTTGGGCTCAGAGTCACTTTCCATCATGGGGGAGTCTTCCTCACTAGAGTTGGGTGGTTCTGCTGCTGCTGTGGTTTGTTTAAATGCTGCCACCATATTGCTCCCGTTGTCTGTTATCACTGTAAGGATCTTCCTCTTTGGTATGTCCCACTCTTGTTCTTACTCTTACTCAAGCATTTGTCCACACATGATTTGATTGACTTTGCAGTGTGTGGGTGGGCTACTTGTTCAAGGGCCAACAGTATGTGTTCAGGTTTATGTTGTTCAACACAAAAGTAGCATCCACTTATGGCAAGGAATGAAGCTTAGAGTCCTTTTTTGGTCCACAAATCAGTGCAAGTAATACTCTCCGAGCAGTAGCCACTCTCTTTTTGAATTTTTGTTTTTCATCTTCATACTGTTTGTCAATCAGATTGCTTATTTTAGTTTTCTTTGGAACAGTCAGCTTCCCATCTACTGTCTCTAGCATGCCAACAAAGTCCTGATCTTCACCTAAAAGAGCAGTGCAAATAGATTGCTGTGGTTGTGCACTGCCACTGGCTTGACTTGGTCCATCATTTTAGGTTTTCTGTATCTCTGGGGTTGAATTAGGGGGGAAAATTAAGTTATTCTGATTTTACGCTCTCTAGTCAGCTCCAAGTAGTCTCTTTATAATATACTATATGTATAGGCCAAGGCCGGCCTTAGGGCTTTAGGTGCCTGTGCTGTGCCAAAATTGACAGTGCCCCAGCCCCTTCCAGTGACCACTGACTACATCCTTCTACATATATTTTGGTGAGATACTTAACCACTTCAGCCCCGGAAGAATTTACCCCCTTCCTGACCAGACCACTTTTTGTGATTCGGCACTACGTCGCACTGACAATTGCGCGGCCATGGGACGTGGTTCCCAAACAAAATTGACGTCCTTTTTTTCCCCACACATAGAGCTTTCTTTTGGTGGTATTTGATCACCTCTGCGGTTTTTATCCTTTGCGCTATAAACAAAAAGTGACAATTTTGAAAAAAACACAATATTTTTTACTTTTTGCTATAATAAATATCCCCCAAAAATATTTTAAAAAACATTTTTTTCCTCAGTTTAGGCCGATATGTATTCTTCTACATATTTTTGGTAAAAAAAAATCGCAATAAGCGTTTGATTGGTTTGCGCAAAAGTTATAGCGTCTACAAAATAGAGGATAGTTTTATGGCATTTTTATTAATATTTTTTTTTACTACTAGTAATGGTGGCGATCAGCGATTTTTTTATCGTGACTTCAACATTATGGTGGACACATCGAACAATTTTGACACATTTTGGGACCATTGGCATTAATACAGCGATCAATGCTAAAAAAAAATGGCAGTGAAGGGGTTAACCACTAGGTGGCGCTGTAGGGGTTGTGTGTTCTAGGGAGTGTTTCTAACTGGGGGGGGAGGGGCTGTGTGTTACACTACACTGATCGCCGCTCTCGATCACAGGGAGCAGAGATCAGTGTCACTAGGCAGAATGGGGAGATGCTTGTTTACATCTCCTCGTTCTTCCTCTCCGTGAGATGATCGCGGGTATCGGGTCTGCGGGACCCGCGATCACGGCCATGGAGCTCCCACAAGTCGCCTCTTAAAGGGCAATGTACAGGTACGTTAATCTGCCTGTACGTGCCCTTATGCCGCAGTATATCTGCGTGAGGAGGTCGGGAAGCCGTTAAATTCGGGGAAAGCAACATCTGATAGATATTATGAAATCAAATTACTCGCTCCCATTAAAATTCAGTGACTAATAGACATGTGCATTAGTTTTCGTCCGAATACATTTTCGTCCGAATTTCGGGTATTTTCGTTATCGTTTTAACAAACGAAAACGAACGTGCAGAATGCGAAAACCGAAAGATCTGACATTAACAAATGCATTATTTTCGTTTTCGTTGCGACAACAGTTCGATATAGATAGGAGATTCGACATGATGCTGACAATAGCGATCTGTGTCCATCGAACCTGTGGTCGAATGTGCCTAACCTTAGCTCTATTAGTCCAAGATTATTCTACATAGAGATAAAAGATTAGACATTATAGAGACAATAGCAAAAAAGGTCGAATGTGCCTAACATAACTCTATTAGTCCAAGATTATTCGACATAGAGAGAAAAGATTCGACATGAAGATTCGACTAAGCAGTCACCGCAAGCGGACATTTATAGTCAAATGCTCAGCCCATAGGCTATAGAAGAATTCTAATGTTGGTTGACTAGTAATAATAATTAATCAATATAATTATTACTAGTGTCACACAACATTAGAATTCTACTATAGCTTGTAGGCGGAACATTCGACCGGAAATGTACGATTGCGGCGTCGTACAGTTTAGCTGCTCCATCGATTCTTCTTAGAACATTCGACAGACACCATAAGCATTCAATGACAGATTTGACCTTAATTATTTCGGATTTTCAGACGAATGCATTTTTTAACGAAACAAAATAAATAAGAACGAATTTCAGGAGTAACTAAATTAAAGTTATTTTTCAGACGAAAACGAAATTCCGAAACGAAATATTTCGGTGTGCACATGTCTAGTGACTAAAGTGCACAACATAGACAAACAACAAAACAGCTTTTAGTTAAGAATAACCTTTTCATTTCTGACATTTGTTGCTTGCTTGCAAGTTAAAATCCGTATTTTTTGCTAGAAAATTACTTAGAAGTTAGAACCCCCAAACATATATAATTTTTTAGCAGAGAATCTAGAGAATAACATGGTGGATGGCGGTCGTTGCAACAGGGGCACTTTTAAAAAAAAAAAAAAGACATTTTCTTATTAATTTTCTCTATTTTTACATTGTCACGTGTTGCTGTGCTTACCTTTTTATGAATTTCAGGATTAGTTGTCCGCAAATGACACTTCAGGTTTGTTGTATTTTTACCACGCTCCACATGGTTTGCAAAGAGTCTTGTTGTCCTTAACCTCAAATGTAAAATACATCCATAGATCTTCTGTTCTCTTTCTACCAGTGACAATCACAGAAGCCAACATTTCTGGTATTGTTTGGACTTTGGAGTCTTGGACGTACGGTGGGGAGGAACTGGAAGCCTGTATGCTTCAGTGCTCTCGACGGTGGTCTGAGTAGAGTAGGCCTGTGAAATTACAAAATAAATGGCATGCAGTGAGTACAGTACACAAGGTGCTGGAGTCTGGATGGTCATTGAGGGGGTGGCCTATAAATAATCGACAGTGCATTTGCAAAAAGGCCTGGCCCTTTGCCACTGTCTGTCAGAGGAGGCCTGCCCTGCACACTCACAGTTGCACTTGCACTGTCGCACAGTGTGCTCTGGACGGATGGTGGTCGTCTAAGGGCAGTGAGGGGAGGGGAGAGGCCTCAGGCCTGTTGTACGTGCCACAATTATTGTACTGCAAAGTACTGCACTAGTCTGCTGATGTCTGCTCTCAGCCTCTCAGTGTGCTCTTCTGCCTCTGGGCGGTGGGCTCGGCATCAGGAGGAATCGGACTCGGGAGTGCTCTGCTCTCGACGGTGGTCTGAGTAGAGTAGGCCTGTGATATTAGGAAAATGGCATGCAGTGAGTACAGTACACAAGGTGCTGGAGCCTGGATGGTGGTATGAGGGGATGGCTTATAAATAATCGACAGTGCATTTGCAAAAAGGCCTGGCCCTGGATGCCAATGCCAGTGCCTGTCAGAGGAGGCCTGCACACTCACAGTTGCACTTACACTGTTGCGCAGTGTGCTCTGGACGAATGGTGGTCGTCTAAGGGCAGTGAGGGGTGGGGGGAGGCCTCAGGCCTGTTGTATGTACCACAATTATTGTACTGCAGTGCAAAGTACTGCACCAGTCTGCTGATGTCTGCTCAGTCTGCTCTCAGGAGGAGTCGGACTCGGGAGTGCTCTGCTCTCGACGGTGGTCTGAGTAGAGTAGGCCTGTGAAATTAGGAAAATGGCATGCAGTGAGTACAGTACACAAGGTGCTGGAGCCTGGATGGTGGTCTGAGGGGATGGCCTATAATAATCGACAGTGCATTTACATTGCAAAAAGGCCTGTCTCTGGATGCCAGTGCCACTGCCTGTCAGAGGAGGCCTGCCCTGCACACACAGTTGCACTTGCACTGTTGCACAGGTGGTCGTCTAAGGGCAGTGAGGGCTAATTCACAATGCAGTGACCGGCATTTCTTTATCGTACATCACGGGACACAGAGCACCATAATAATGACTATCTGGGTTATCTGCTTCTTTTAGGTGATTGAACACTGGCAACCAATAGTAAGAAGGTTCCTCCCATATAACCCCTCCCATACAGGAAGTACCTTTAGTTTTGTGTCAGTGTCTTGAAGGTGATGACACGGCTATGAAAGCTCTTCAAATTTCTTCAATAATGTCCCAGTGAGGATGTTATAATCAGATCCTTTCGGATGGCATATCATGTTAAAGTGGATGGTACCCGAGCCTTGGTTCAAGAACAAAGTTTTGCCTGTAATGTGTCCTTTATGTCGCTGGACTCTTGTTATATGGTATTCCTGGTCTTTCATTTGCCCAAGCAAACCTAAAGGGTGCCTTACAGGTCCAAGGGTGTGGACCCAAACAAAAAACGGGGACCCGGTCCTTGAAGGTCCTCAGTGGCGCTACCTGCGGTGATGGGGAAAGATTGGGCCTGTACAGGCCCTGCAGCGAGTATTGGTGAGTGCTCCCTCTGGAAGCCTAAAGTATTATTACTGTAATAGCATGACATGTTGTTGCCAAGTGTTCATACCTTATGTTTCCACTGATAGTTGCATGAAGACACTAGGGCGGCTGTTTCCCGCATGGGGGCACGCGTGCGCAAGGAGTGTGCGTCGGGAGTGCGCCGCGGGCCCGTGTGCCTGTATCCATCTGTGTGCGCTATTGCGTGCACGGGTGACGGTCACCACCTGCACACGGCGTGAAGGAGCGCCGCGTTTTCCCCGCGGGCGTGCGTATGCGCAGTAAGTTTCCCATGCGTGCGTCATGTGACGACGCACGCATATAGGGGGAAGTCAGTGCCTGCATGTGTCAAGGCTGTTTGTCAGATTAGACTTGTATGCAGGGGAACACAGAGGCTACGTGAGTTGGGCATTTGCAACACATGGAAAGTTAAGGACGTGGTGATTGCTATAAGCTGTTTTTCAGCCTTAAAGCACAGAGAGAGTATTGTTTTCCCTCAAATCCCTGTAAGCGATGTCTTCTGGAAAACGAGGTACAGGGAGTAGAGCAAGTCCAGGGGTTATAGTGACTCCTTCAAAAACAGGGGATCAACCTCAGGCTATTGCAGCATCAATCTCCCCTGAAAGACCTGCGGCATTTGGCCTGCCTGAGCCATTGCACATGTCGGGCGTAGTGGCCACCACCTGTATCGGCTTATGTTACGAAGGACGACTTAACGTCACCCCCAGCTGGCCTTGAAGGCAAAATAGCGGGGATGATTGCTTCAGTAACACAGGGAGGGAAGAAACGGCATAGATCTCCCTCTCCTGAGCCTGGTTCCAGTGCAGAGTCACTTGAGCACCAGGACTCCCCTAGCCATTTGGGTCCTTGTGATTTGGATTCAGAATGGGCAGAGGATTTTGAGGAGGTGGCCGATAGGGATAAAGAAGAAGCAGAGGCTGAAGAATCTTCAGCAGGAGACTCAGGTTCCGAAGAACCGTTGTCGGCTTCACAATCCCAAAAATTATTTATCCAATCTCTGGCGGAGATGGTGAGAGCAGAATTTAAGTTACCCCCAGTGCAGGGACCGGGACTTTCTTGTTCTACTTTGGGGTCCTTGTGGCCTCAACAAGGTTACCAGGCTTTCCTTGTGCATCCGTTATTGGAGCAGCTGATTTACGCTGACTGGGAGCACCCGGACAGGATATACTTGCCTCCAAAAAGGTTTTCTCTTTTATACCCATGGAAGAAAAATTCAGAAAAAGGTGGGATACGCCTTTGGTTGATGCAGCCATTTCATCAGTGTATAAAAGCTTAACCTGTCCAGTGGATAATGCCCAAGGGTTTAAAGATCCAGCAGATAAGAAGCTGGAATCCTTACTGAAGGCCTCCTTTGCGGTTGCTGGGTCGACAGTCCAACTGGCAGTTGCGGCTATAGGTATTTGTCAGTCCTTGAAGGACCGATTTAAAAAGATTGATCAGGAACCTGTCTGTTCAGGAAGAATATTCTGACGAATTGTCAGAACTACCTCGTGCTTTATGTTTTCCAGTAGACGCATTAAAGGACTCGATCCAGCAGATGTCTCGTTTTGCGCTACTCTCAATACATATGCGCAGGATCTTGTGGCTAAAGAGCTGGTCAGCTGAGATGCCATGTACAAGACTACTTGCGGCTTTTCCTTTTCATGGTGAGCATTTGTTTGGGGAAGATCTGGACAAGTATATCCAGAAAATCTCAAGAGGTAAGAGCTCCTTACTTCCGGTTAAAAGAAGGAATAAGCAGCCTTCCTTTAAAATTACCAACGCTCCTGGGCCAGCCGCCTCCTCTCCCAGGAAGTATCGACGGCCTCAACCGCCTACCTTTAAGAAACCTCAGGGTCAAAAAAGACCTTGGACTCAGAAACTGGCCAAAACCAATCCTAAAACCTCCTTGTGAAGGGGCGCAGACGCTTGGGGGAAATTGGTTCAAGACAGGTGGGTCATTTCCACAATAACACACGGTTACAAAATAGAGTTCCGGGATTTTCCCCCAAACCGGTTTCTCGTATCCAGAGTCCCATCGGACCCAGAGAAAAACAGAAGCCTATTCCTAGCCTTAGAACAGCTAGAGAAGCAGGGGGTAATTATCGAGGTTCCGCACAAGGAAAAATTCAAGGGATTCTATTCAAACCTATTTACAGTGCCAAAACCAAATGGGGAAGTAAGGCCCATTCTGGACCTCAAGTCCCTCAATGTCTTTCTAAACGTCCGAACCTTCCGTATGGAGTCAGTTTGTTCAGTAATCGCATCCTTAAGAAAAGGGGATTTTTTAGCATCGATAGACATCAAGGATGCGTACCTACATGTGCCGATCTTCGGCCCACATCAAAGGTTTCTGCGCTTTGCAGTAGAGCGGTATCATTTCCAGTTTGTGGCACTTCCGTTCAGTCTAGCCACGGCCCCTCGAGTCTTCACAACATTTTTGGCTCCAGGGTTGGCTTTTCTAAGATCCCAAAAGATCTCGGTAGTAGGATATCTGGACGACCTTCTGTTAAGGGACCAGTCTTAGTCCACCTTAGTAGAAAACGTTACAACTACTGTTCATTTCCTGAAATTCCTAGGCTGGATTCTGAATATGGACAAATCGGCCCTTCGGCCAGTTCAAGTCTTGACATATCTAGGCCTGATCCTGGTTGTCAACCCAAGAAAGGGTAATTTTACCTCCCTTAAAGGTCAGCTCCATAGTGGAGCTGGTCCGAGAAGTCAAAAGGGTAGAAAGGCCTTCAATTCATATGCATGAGGCTGCTGGGCAAGATGGTGTCATCTTTCAGCGCAGTTCCTTATGCGCAGTTTCACTCCAGGTTGTTCCAGAAAACTATCCTGGAAGCTTGGAACAAGTCAGTTCAAACCTTGCATCATCCCATGTCTCTATCCCTACAGGTAAAACAGGACCTCTCTTGGTCAAAGACCAACAACTTGAAGGGCGGAAAGTCCTTTCCGCCTGTAACCTGAAAAGTGGTGACTACGGACGCCAGTCGTCTCGGCTGGGGAGTAGTCTTAGAAGAGGCTTCCGTACAGGGAAAGTGGTCCCAAGTAGAGAAGACCTTGCTCATCAATCTGCTGGAAAACCGGGCAGCTTGCTTGGCTCTCCTGTTCTGGATGACCAGATTGCGGGGGTTTCCGGTCAGAGTCCAGTCCGACAACTCCACGGTGGTGGCATACATCAACCACCAAGGGGGCACCCGGAGCCGGGCAGCCCAAAGGGAAGTAAATCACATATTAACTTGGGCGGAGAAGCACGTGCCGTTTTTGTCGGCAGCCTTTATTCCAGGTGTGGACAATTGGCAGGCAGACTACCTGAGTCGTCAGCAATTGTTACCGGGGGAGTGGTCCCTTCACCCCAAAGTTTTCCTTCAAATCTGCCAGCATTGGGGGATGCCAGATGTGGATCTTCTGGCATCCAGATTCAATGCCAAGGTAGACAGCTTTGTATCCAGGACCAGGGATCCACTTGCCGTAGGGACGGATGCATTGGTGATTCCCTGGGATCGGTATTCCCTAATTTACGCTTTTCCTCTGATCCAGATGCTGCTGCAACTGTTACGCAGGATACAGGTGGAGCAGAAAACAGTAATTCTGGTGGCCCAGGAGGTCCTGGTACTCAGAAATTGTGAGGATGGCGGTAGGAGACCCATTGTGCCTCCCTTACCTTCCAGACCTGTTGTCCCAAGGTCCCATATACCATCCTTCTTTACGGTCGCTGAATTTGATGGCATGGCTATTGAGACCAGGGTTCTGAAAGACCGTGGTATCAGAGGGTCTGTTCTGTCTACTCTGATAAATGCTAGAAAGCCAGTTTCTAGAAGTATTTACCATAGGGCCTGGAAATCATACATTTCCTGGTGAGAGAGGAGAAAAGGGCACCCTCG